>NC_072435.2:81438333-81765000 GCF_028878055.3 Symphalangus syndactylus | reverse complement strand
TGCAAGCATGTGTGTATTATATATAGAGTATGTATATATATTGTGTACATAATCAGATATAAATAACCAAATATATATATACATACATACACACACATAAATATTGTTGACCCTTTAACATCCCCAACTCCTGTACAGTCCAAAATCCACCTGTAACTTTTAACCCCACCATAACACAACTACTAATTGCCCACTGTCAATGAAGGCTTACTAATAACATAAACAGTTGATTAAAACATTTTTATATGTTACATACTGTATTCTTAACACAAAGTAAAATAAAAAAGAAAACATTAATAAAATTATAAGGAAGAAAACATACATTTACAGTACTTATACTGTTTATTTACAAGGTGAATTCTCTTTTGGAAATGGTGAGCGGCTGCAACTGCAGTCTTCAATCTGTAGTGCATATCAAGCAATTCACCTTTTTTTTGTAATGTCATGACTTCTCTCTTCTTGGAAGTACTTCCAGCATCACTAGTGATTTCTTATGTGTCCCATGATGTTATTCAATGTTTACAGTTTTGCGCTAAGCACAATAAAAAATACACAAGAATCATGAGAGATCACTTTTTCCTGTAATAGTGCAATTTACTGAAGAGGTAAACTGGTCATGTGGAGATAATTAGCATCACAAGGCATTTTAAGTGGATACCTGCTACACTTGAGCTCACCACAATAGCAACAGGAGCTGGCTATAAGTACAGTATGCTACAGTTAATTTTATGCAGTTATGATTTATTACTGCACCTGTACACTTGATTACATTTCTCTTGATTGCAAATGGCAGCCAGGTATGGTCTGTAAATGTTTGTGTAAGTTTTGATAAATTTTTACTTTTGTAATAGATATTGTGTATATTTGATGGTACTAAATGATAAAATAGACTAATCTTACATATGTTTTCATGGCATGCCTTACTTTTTCTGAATTTTTCTGATATTTGTAGGCTACACAGTTCACCTGTGGTTTTTTTAAACTGTTGCAAATCTTCACAAAATTTTCCAATGTATTTATTGGAAAAAAATATACATATAAGTGAACCTACATAGTTCAAACTTCTGTTGTTCAAGGGTCAACTGTATATATCTGGTTAGATTGGCTGCATATACTTGAGAAAATCACCATAATCAGGGACGTTTTAAAATAAGTCTCAAATAGAATATACAAATGAAGGAGGGAAAAACAAATGCCCCAAAGAAAGTATTGGTGATATTGCACTCAGAAAGAGGAATATATGCTTATGACCAAAATACAAACAAACGAAAATCTACTATAATAATGACACATAAAATGTTCATAAGCACAGGTTAGAATAAAGGTTATTCAAAAACCAAAAAAGATTATATAATATATTATATATATTATATATACATAATTATAATATATTATAGATAATATCTATATATTATATTTATATATTAATATGTAGATATTATCTATAATATATGGAATATAATATTATATATTATATATAATATATAGAATATATAATATATAGAATATATGGAATATATAATATATTTATAATATATAATTATATGGAATATATAATATATATTATATAGAATATATATTATATGGAATATATAATATTATATATATTATATAGAATATATATTCTATATAATATTATATATTATATATTATATAGAATATATAATATTATATATAATATATATAATATATATAATATATAATATTATATATTATATATTATATATAATGTGTGTGTGTGTGTGTATGTATATATATATATATATATTTAGGAATTTCATTAGAAAATTAGAAATCTGGTAAAGGTGAAAAGGCCAGTTTTCTGAGATAAAGAATTTGCATAGAGCTATAGCAATTGAAGGTGAAAAAGAAGCAAAATAAGCATCACCATGCTAATTGGAAATAATGGGCCACAATACAGTCAAACTTCATGAAAAGGTAATTTGTTAAAGGAACATGTACTTTCATGTTAGAAATGTAACCTGAGTCCCATGCATCCTGGAAATGCCATAAAGTTATCTGGTATTATGAGAATGGGTCCAGCATACTCTGAGAGTGTCCTGAAACTGTCATATATTTTATAGCTTCTAGCTTTACTGTCTAGAAATGAAGGCATTCAATATGGTTGGGAAAAGGCAGTCAAAATCCATTTCTGGTAAAGAGGAACTTGATTAGGTCTGAACACACTAGAACTAAATCAGTTTATCAATGAGCACAATAAAAGTAACAATTTCCTTCTTTTTAACATTATTATTCAAGTACTATGCTGTAAAATATTGATAAAGGCAATTTCTATATTCAATTTCTTCTCCTTGTCAAAGCATCAAAAATGCTGCTTTAACTTTGAAATGACATGGCTGACAGGTATATACTCCAAAGAGGCTAATTTATCACTGGTTAATTCTTTGGATTATTTTCTTAGTGGCAACTTGGTTTTGTTAATGACATAAATCATGCAGAAAGGAATTAAGTAATTTAAAATCAATTACAAGGAAGTACACATTTTGAATTAAAAATAATTTTAATTAACTAAGTCCTTAGCAATTGTACCCATCCGGATTTTATTGAAAATACTTGCATTTTTGTAGTATCTAAAGTTGAAAAAGCTGTGTATTACGTGTTTAAATTTTTAATGTCGTTTTACCTTTAATTTGAAACTGTAAATAGAGGTGATAAAGTTTAATTATATTTTCCTTCTTAGAATAAATCTACTGATATCTGCTTTCAAATTCATATCTATTAGGGTTCAATATGGTTTTATGGGAGACCCATATGGTAGTAGGTACATTTTCTAGCATGAACTACAGTCATTATAAAAATACTCACAGCAATTACATGACTCATACATTATTTAAAAGCATTTAGTGATGAACGTTTTATAAAAGGCTGAATGGTGAGCTCAATTACGCTGAGCCAATTATAAAAGTGTTTTTCATAGTCAGTGTTTACCTTTTAATAGAACATTATGTATATATAAATATTTATTGTATGATTTTTCCATGCAATCAGATTTGTTAACAAATTTTCAAATATATAGCTTCTCTTTCTTGAAAACAACACATTTTGAAAGAACAATCGAACACATTTATCCTATTTTTACAGATATTTTAAGCATTTCTGAAACATTAAATTTATTACCACATAATCTTAGGTATTGACATTCATGAATCTGTATCATATACCTTCTCTAAAAAGATTGAGAAAGTGAATCTCAATATTTTCCTGTGAGAGCTTATTTTTTTCTTTCAGCTAACATGTCTGAAATCATTCTAATAATTATTACACTCATTCACTTAGTAAATGGCTTCTGCAAGATAATTACTAGGCTACAACTATTAGTTAGATAGAATAAATAGCATCACAAATAGGCTTAAATATCTGAGGAGGAAACCAATCAAAATTATTTTATTGCTCATGTGGTTGTCTGCAAGAGAGCCACTCAAGACCCAGGCTCTGTCCTGGGTTTTTGTCTTTATCACTCTGTAGGTCCTATCATCAAATGCATCCACTAGAGGAGGGAACAGTTGTCTAGGTCCTGTTGCTGACAGCATAGAAAGGCAATCACTGAGACAATAAGTATTGCTAGGGCAGAAGGCACTGTTTGGGTGCTATAGTGAAGGAGGTAGGAGTTAAGTCTCAAATCCATCTCCCCATCCCCAACCAACTACACTCAGAGGTTTATATAGTGGGGCAGGAACGTAGCTACATGTAGGAAAACAGGAATTAGGGAAGGGTAAGGAAGAGGAATTGGTAAAAAGTAATTAGGGAGGGGTTAGAAAATCATGATGGGTGAGGGGTCTGTCATCTCATTGTCTGGATGTAGTCATCTGGTGAGTTTTAGTTTCTTGTTTGAGGAAGAAACTATTATGAGTTACTGAGGAAGGAACTCATAATACAAAAGTAAGTTTCAAGTTTTAAGACATGGAGGGTCAATTTCTCTTTATTCAAACAACTGTAATCATCAGTTCTATGGGAAAATTAGGCCGGTTTCACCATCCCCACAAGAACTTCTTGTAGGTATCTGCTACTCTTTCCGTCTGGGATCCAGATTAAAAACACTTACAGTACAATTGAACCAAGCAGATCTGCAGCTTGAAATGGTGGTGCCTAGCTGAGCCCAGCCTGGACACACAGAACACCAGCCAGTCTTCAAATACAGGCATAATGCAGATGTGAATGGCAGGGCCATCCTATGCACTATAGATATGAAAAATAAATTATTATTTTCATTTGCCACTGAGCTGTTGTGGTTGTTTGTTACATACAATTGCTGATAGGTATAATTCTTATATTTATATAAAAGCAAATATTACAGACAATGTCAAACTCTCTTTGTTCTTCCTTTAGGTCCTATTTCTTTCCTCCTTTTCCTCGAATAAGCATTCGTATGCAGATAACGGGGGTCTTCAAAAGTAATTTACATAATTTTACTATATACTGTTTAAGTGTTATGTGTGGTCTGCTGCCTATTTATCCTCTCAAGAGAATATTTCTGCGTTCTATACCTATTGATATACAAATACATAGTTTATAAAGATATTTGGGTATTTCTAATGTTTAGAGTGAGCAGTGGTTAAGAGTAACTTTAGTGGCTGGGTGCGGTGGCTCACGCTTGTAATCCCAGCACTTTGGGAGGCCGAGGCGGGCGGATCACGAGGTCAGGAAATCGAGACCACGGTGAAACCCCGTCTCCACTAAAAAATACAAAACATTAGCCGGGCGTGGTGGCGGGCACCTGTAGTTCCAGCTACTCGGAGAGGCTGAGGCAGGAGAATAGCGTGAACCCGGGAGGCGGAGCTTGCAGTGAGCGGAGATTGTGCCACTGCACTCCAGCCTGGGCGACAGAGCGAGACTCCGTCTCAAAAAAAAAAAAAGAGTGACTTTAGTGTATATTCTTAGAAGTGGAATTGCTAGATCACAAGATGTGCATATTCTGCATATTCTTAGAAGTAGAATCACTAGATTATTAGATGTGTTTATTTTCAATTTTATTAGAAATATATTATATTCCCAACTTCATTCTTTCTCGTTGGTAATCATCTGATGGTTTTTCAAACATACCTTATTACTATTTCTGTTTAAATTTCCCTAGTTATCAGAAAGCTAAGAATACTTTATGTTTTACTTATAATTCAATCCCTTTTTCTTCGATGAACTAATTCACTATTTTTATTATTTTCTCTATTTCTCTATTTGAGTTGTCTTCTTGTGAGTCAAATGTCAGAATACTTTGTATTTTCTGAAACTAAAATTTTATGTTAAAATTTTTCCCTATCTCTACATTTGTTTTTAATTTTTTCCTGTAGAAGATTTTAAAGCACTGTTTTTTTTTTTTTAACCATTGCTATGGTTTGTGGGGTTTCTTGCATCATTTATACAATGCTTTCTATCATGAAATCACATAACTAACTAAAATATATTTCTTTAATAGTCTAAGTTTTAAAATTATCACTATTTTATTATTTTGATTTATTGTTTGTGTAATATGTTTAGTTTGATAAAACTAGAAGTTGTCTATATGTCAGAAAGAGAAAGACATGGGGCTAAAAAATAAAATTGAAACAAAATCTAAAAGTTTATTTTTTCTATACTAAGTATTTGAATTTTATCAAATACTTTCATCAAATAAAATTTGAACAATTTTAGAGGGCTAGGCAAGGTTTTTTTTTAATAATGTGATATAAATAGTAGCAATAAATAAAAAGTTGGATAAACTTCACTTCATCAAAATTACAACTTTTGATCTTTCAAAGATATATTCAAGAATGAAAAATTACAATCTTTCTGAAATAATATATTGTAAAACTATACTCAGAAAAGGGGATGTGAATGACCATAAAGGGGCACAAAGGAACTTTTTAAGGTGAATGAAAGGTTTTACATCTTGATTGTCATGGTGATTACATGGCTATACAAAATTACCAAAATGTTTCAATTGTATACTTATTATAGGATATTTTATTGTATGTCACACGTAACTCAATAAAGTAGTACTTAAAAAAAAGAGAGAGAAGAAAATCTGAACATTTTCAGAGATGTTGCAAGAGTACACATTCTCAGCATATGCACAAACATCTGTAGCCTAAACATACTGTTTTCTATATACACAGGTGCTGCCATTGATGCAGGATAATTTCTTAACCCCTTTGCACGACTCGTGACAAGGGTGCCTCATTTACTCAGCCCACATGGTTCAACCCCTCACAGGAGGGAGTGTATGAGCAAACAAGTGTGGGAACTGGCCAGCAGCTTCAGTGCCAGCAGGAGTTAAACTTCATGCATGTCCCACAGTAGCATCCAGGTCAGGGTGCCTGTGATCCCAAGGCCCCAGAGGATGTGTTACAATGCTCTTTTAGGTCTGCCGTCCACAGACAGCAGTGTGTTATCAGCTCAGTAGGCCCTTTGCCTTGTAGTTTGGGGCAGCTGCCCTCTGGCAGCAACAGGAAAGGGCCAGTGTGACAGCCTTTTAGAGTACCCACACTTGGTGTGTCCCGAATTCTTGTCCAGTGCCCAGAGGCCTCTCAGAGGTCGCATGTCCAGAGGTCACACAGATGAATTGAAAGATGATGAATGTAGAGAATTTTACTGGGTGATGAAAGCAGCTCTCAGTGGAGAGGGGAGCTGGAAAGGGGACACGAAGGGTAAGTTGCTCTTCCCTGAAGTCAAGCCACCTCTCTGCCTCTCTCTTCTGAAGTTAAGTTGTCTCAACCAACCACTGTCTCTGAAGTTAAGTTGCTTCTCCCTGATATCCAGCTGCTTCTGTCCTCTGCTGGTTGAGTCTGGGGTCTTTATAGGCACAAGATAGGCACAGGGCAGGCTGTAGGTAGTTTTGGAAAAGGCAACATTCGATTGATAAAAAGACATTATTCAGAAAGGACCAGCTGGGATAGAGTGGGCACACAGGGATGGAAGCTCTCACTTTAGGCCACAGATTTCAAGCTTTTTGGCTTGAAGGTGGGGTTTTGCCAGGGACCCACCTCTGTCTGCCCAGAATTTCTCTGCCTCCTATTGTTATCACTCTTTTTTAAATAACCACATTTTTGTTTTTGGTGATGAAATAGAAATTTATTTTAAAGTATTATTAATTTTATTCTAGCATTGATAGCAGCTAATAGAACTTCAATCGTGATATAATGTACTCTGATATATCTTAATGTTAAGAAGGACTGTTATGCTTGAAAGTACTTGGGTGCAATGTTGTGAAGAATAACGTCCAACTGAGAAATAATATGGTTCCTCATAGATTTTAGAATTGAGGTTCTTATTGGGAGAAAAATAAGAGAACTGAAGACCACTGAAACTCTTCAAGCCATTCATTGGAAGTGAAATATATAAAGGGCAGAATAAATCTAATTTGCTTACTCACTGGATAGTTCAAGAGAGAAAACAAAATCTAGGACATTGTAGGCATCTGCCTTAGATAAATTAGTGAATGATGTTTTGTTTCATTTTGGGTTTTTTTTTGAGACAGGGTCTCACCCTGTCACCCAAGCTGGAGTATGATGCCATGGTCACCACTCACTGCAGCCTCAATCTCCCTGGCTCAAGCGATACTCTTGCCTCAGCCTCCTGGAGTAGCTGGAACTATAGGCACATGCCACCATGCCCAGCTAATTTTTCTATTTTTTTTTTTTTTGTAGAGAACAACGTTCCACTATGTTGCCCAGGCTGGTCTCAAACTCCTGGGCAACATACTGGGAATTCACCACGTTGTAGGTCCACACTATCCTCTCACTTCAACTTCCCAAAGCTGTTGAGATAACAAGCATAAGCCACTATGCCCAGCCAATATTTTAAATACTGTGTTTTTATTACTCTGAAGTTACCACTGATTTCAGGCAGCTAATGCTACCTTTCTTAATCTATATCTTGTGAGTTATGAATTAAAACACTCTCATAGTTTCAATCCTGGATTTATTCCTAAATGATTTCATTAGCTTACAAATAACATTCCACATTCAAAATGTATTTGTTTTTATTTTGATACAAACTTAAGCAAGTAAGGTTTATTTTAGACAATGCTTATTTATGTAAAAGCAAACTTTTAAAATTTATGTCAAGCTAGTAAAATTACAGAAATTTGACAACTAAAGTAAGTCTCATGGGAAACTTTCAGGAAAGAATAGTATTTAGAATAAAATTGGAAGCTTAATTTTCTTCATTGCTTTATTTGTAATTGTATTTGAAATTTCAAATGGCATAAAAGTCAAATTACCTTAAAATGATATATTATGTAAATATATTTAAACTTAACCATTGGTAGTTAGAAATAGAAAATCTTCAGACATTGTCAAACACATACTAACTTCTTCAGCTATGAGAAAATCAAGAACCCCTAAAAGAGCACAATTATAAACATCAAAATTTGGAAATACTTGTTTTCTAAATTGGTAAGTTTATGACAACAAAAGTCAATAGCCTCTCCAAAACTTATGAATAAGAAATAAAGACCACCTTCCAGGAGTTCAAGCAATGCAGAGTATTAAGTCTGATCTGCAAAGTCACCTTTTGGAGCAAAACAATTTCCAGAGCTTAGACCTAACTGGATAAATTCAAGGAAAGAATCCATGTATCAAAGTGGAAAGTTGGAAAACTAGCTCTAAGGCATTATATATCAGCATCTAAATGTACACTAGTTAGGAGTAGGAATGTTCTGGCTCTTGTATTAATAGATCTCTTTCACAGAGAATGATCCCTTTAAACACTGGTACCAAATGACTCCATTGCTATTCAAGAAATCATCATTTGCTTATTTTACAGGGAGAGAAAGGTGTGTGGCCATGATAGCATAATTATTCTGATTCTTCTGTCACAGTTCTTGTTATAAATTAAAACGATTGGAACTTCAGTTTATACACCAGTCCCTTGCAAGCATTCAGTTGATATCAGTCTTTCCCCCGATTGGTATATCCATTTTAGGCATTCAGATAAAACTGCTTTGCTGAGCCTGAAAATTTGACGATTGATTAATTCAGCAGAATCAAGATCTCTAGGCAAAGACTCCCAATGTTTACTCACTGGGTTTAACTATCAACAGACTGACGTTAAAACACTCTCTCTTTTAAGCTTATAAAATAAGAATGTTTTGTGGGCACATGAGAAGAATATATAAACTGTGATTGTTGTGTGGAGTATTCTCTAGATGTCTATTAGGTCCAATTTTGTGAGTGTTCAGCTTAAGTCCAGAATTTGTTTGTTAGTTGTTTGCCTCAATAATCTTTCTAATGCCATCAGTGAAGTATTGAAGTCTCCCACTATTATTTTGTGGCTGTCTAAAACTTTTCATAGGTCAAGAAGAACTCATTTTATGAATCTGGGTACACCAATGCTGGGTGCATATATATTTAGGATAGTTAAGTCTTCTTATTAAATTGAAACTTTATCACTATATAATGCCCTTTTTATTTCCTTCTTGATTGTTGGTGGTCTCAAGTCTGTTTTCTCTATTGTAAGAATAGTAACTCATGCTCTTTTGTGTGTGTGTGTGTGTGTGTGTGTGTGTCTGTGTGTGTGCATGATAGATCTTTCTCTGTTCTTTTAAGTTGAACCTGTACATGTCATTACATGTGACATGGTGCTCTTGAAAAGAGCAGACAGTTGGGTCTTGTCTTTTTATAGAGCTTGCTACTCTATCCTTTTTAAGTGGGGCAATTAGACCATTTACATTCCAGGGTAGTATTGATATGTGAGATTTCAATCCTGTCATCATGTTGTTTGGCAGTTGTTTTGTAGATTTAATTACATAATTGCTTTATAGAAGAGCTATGTGCTTATTTGTGTTTTCGTGGTAGTGGGTGTTGTTCTTTTGCTTTCATGTTTAAGGACCTTTTATAAGGCTTGTCTAGTGATAATGGATTCCCTTAGTGTTTGCTTGTCTGAGAAGGATGTTATTTCTCTTTCCTTTATGAAGCTTAGTTTGGTGGGATATAAAATTTATGGTTGGAATTTCTTCTCTTTAAGGATGCTAAAAATAGGCCCCAATCTCTTGGGCTTGTAAAGTTTCTGCTGAGATTTTCACTGCTAGCCTGATGTGATTCCCTTGGTAAGTAACCCAACCCTTCTCTCTAGCTGCTGTTAAGATTTATTTTCCTTCACTGATCTTGGTGAATATGATGATTATGTGTCTTGGAGATTGTTGTCTTACATAGTACCTCACAGGGGTTCTCTGTATTTCTTGAATTTGCATGTCAACTTCTCTAGAAAGACTGGGGGCATTTTCATGGATTGTATCCTCCAATATATTTTACAAGTTGCTTACCCTCTCCTTTCTCAAGAATGCCAAGGAGGAAAATGTTGTATTTCTTTACATAGTCCCATATTTCTTGAAGATTTTGTTCATTAAATTTCTTTTCTTTATTAATTTCTGAGTGAGTTGACTCGAAGAACTAATGTTCAATTTCTGACATTCCTAACTTTTGGTCTATTCTGCTATTTATGTACAGGCTGTATTATGAAATTCTTGTAGTGATTTTTTCAATTCCAGAAGTCTGGTTTGCTTCTTTCTTAGAATGGCTATTTTTCCCCAGCTCTTAGATCATTTTATGGGACTCCTTGGACTTCTTGGATTGGGTTTCAACTTGTTCCTGAACCTTGATAAGCTTATTTGTCATCCAGATTCTGAATTATATGTCTGTCATTTCAGTCTGGTTAAGAAACATTGCTGGGGAACTAGCATACTCATTTGGAAGTAAGAGGACACTCTGACTTTTTGAATTGTGAGAGTTCTTATGCCGATTCTTTCTCATCAGAAGCTGTTGTTCTTTGAGTTTAGTATAGTCTGTAAGCTTTGTTTGTGAATCCTTTAGAAGGAAAAGGCTTTATACAGGATTTTTATTTGTGGCTGGATTCTTGCCCTGGGTGTCACAGGTGGTATATACTGGCAGAATATTTTTGGTGTTATAATTTGAACTGTAATCTGGTAGATGGTGCTTAAGAGTAATGGCCGGGAGATAGCCTCTAGATCAGCTGTGTGGCTATATTGTATTTCATTTAATTCACAGTGGTGCTTTTTGGCGGGCTGGGGAGAGACCTGACTCCCTCACCAAGCCTGCTCTTGGGCCTTGGGGGAGCCTCCTCTAATCACTGGTGTCGTGTTCACATTTCCTTTGGCAGGTGTTCTGGGCATTTGGGCTCTCTCAGGAAAGGCTGTCTGGCTGACTGACAGGTCTCACTCTTCCTGGACCAGCCCTGTGGTTGGAGCCACAGCCCACTCCCATGCCGGTCCACAAACCCACACGTCTCACCCCTCCTAGTGTTCTGAGTGTGGGGTATCCTCCCACGCTGCATGCTGCAGCCCTGAGGGATTGGGATCAACACTCAGCTAAATCCTTTTGCCCCCCGAGGGGCAAAAGGCTGTGTTGGGGGATCTGAACTACTCTCAGCTCACTGGGAAAGTACTCAGGTGGGACTGCAGGCAAAGCACCAGGTTGGACAGCAGAGGCTGTACTGTGCACATGTTTCTGTGAGAGTAGCCAGGGAGGGGCCTTAAGCCAGGCTAGCAGTCAGGGGAACATGCAGAACAGATGTACCCAGTCCTGCAGGAAAGTTGGTCCTGCTCTCTCTTGGCCTGGTGGCCAGCTGGGGTTAGTTAAAGCTTTTCACAGAAAGACAGAAAGCCTCCAGAGAAGGGTGCCTATGGTGGTGGTCCACTGCAGCTACCTCAGAACACAGAAGCTCCTCGGCTCTGCAGGATGGGTCTCTGTCTCTGTCTACTGTCTGGGCTGACCCTCCTGCCAGTTCAAATGTCTTTGGTGTCATGGCATCTCTTGTAGCTGGGATCCCAGAGGTCTGCAGTGAGAGTGGTCCACCTCACCATCCCTTTACTCACACCTTCTCTAGAAACTAATCTGGACTGGAAATTAGCCCTGGCATTCAGCAACTCTGCACAAGATTTCATGCTTTTTTGCTCTTTAGCTGCAGTGTTTACCTTGCATCTCTAATAACTCTTGTTGTTTTCTCTCTCTAAATATTTGTTTAAAATATGTTGGTGTACTTGATATTTTGCTCTTTCTCTGTGCAAGTGGCACTTCCTGGCTGCATCTAGTAGGCCATCTTGTCTTAACATCAAGATCACTCTAATGACACCATGGAGAATGGCTGGAAAGGCATGGATGAGTGAGGCAGAAATGAAACCAAGTAGGAGACTTACAGTCTCTACTAAAGTCTAAAGTTCTGCAAACAAGTAAGTGCCATATGAATATGTTGGAGTGAACTGTTTCAGAAAATAATAGAATCACTCTCCATATTGCAAATGAACCCCTTTTGTCTAAAGTATAAATATATTGTCACTGCCTTTACACTCAAAACTTTCATTTCATGCACCTAACATACCTTTCCAAGTAAACTGTACTTCCAATAATTTTCACTCCATAAAACCTTTTGATTTTCCCTCAAGAAATCTTGACTTTTCTATTTAGAATAGAAACAACACACACTCATCTAATTATATGTTTATAAAATACTTCAAACTAAAAATTTTTGGGGTAAAATGTTATTTATTAAATAATAGCCTCTATAGGGAGGACTTGTATCTCTTGTTTTTGTTCCTGCTCACTCATAGAAAACAGTGCTGTAGACTGAATGTTTGTCTCCCTAAAATTCATTTGTTGACACCTAATGTACAATGCGATGATATCTGGAGCTGGGACTTTTTGGGTAGTGGCTAGTTTATGAGGGTACTGCCCTCATGAACAGGACTGGTGTTTTCATAAAAGAAACCCAGATAGCTCCTTCACTCCTTCTGCCATGTGAGGACACAACAAGAAGAAGGATCTAACCATTCTTGATATTGAACTTCTGAGACGTCAAAGATGTGAGAAATAAATTTCTGTAGTTTACAATCACCCAGTCTATGGTATTTTGTTATAGCAGTCAGAAGTAAGTAAGACAAACTCATGCCTTGAACTTTCATGTAAGAATCACAATACATTTGTAAATAAATACAATAATGAAATATTAGCATTAAACCCAGTCACACTCCTTTGAAATTTATAAACAAGTAGAACTGGTCAAATAAAACAAATTACAAAATTTACATTTGCTCTGGTAAATAAATATGAAATTGTAAATTCTATGACATAAAGAAAATTATGCATTGTATCATATATGACTATAATTTCACTGGACCTCTTCATTAATCTCTGACAATCTTTGCAACTTCACCCGGGAAAATAGATTTTATACATTACAGAAAATTTGTTCTAACAAGCTGAAAACTTTTAAATACGAAAACACTTCTAAAAATTCTAAAAGATATTTGAAAACAGTATATTTGTAATACTTTCTCGAGAATAAATAAGGTTGGAATTCTGTTCAACAACATATACATTTAGAAGGTAGAAAATGTGAATTACTAAGATCATACTCATGTAAACTTCAATCCTTTGAATTTTTCATTTTTAAAAGAGATTATCCTTATACCGAGTATATATATAATTAAAAATAAAAATGCCTCAACTTTTTCAAGTTGATTATTATATAAAACATTATAACTATGTCAATCTGCTGAGAATTAAAGACAGAATTGATAGCAGTATTTGGATTCTCAAGAGTAACTTTACTAAAATGTGATAACATCTATAAATTTTGTCACTCAAGCATATTTACACAGTTTTTTATTTTAGATGATTAAAAATTGTGTAAAAATAGAGTAGTCTTGTTCTAATGTTTGTTTGTAGAAGTGGAAATATCCTTATCAAATTTGAAAATGGTCTAAGAATAGTTTGGTGTGAAAATACAACTTATATCAATTTATTTTGTTCTTTGAAAAAGAAGACTTTGTGTGTGTGCGTGTGTGTGTGTGTGTAGTGACACGTTTAGAAAATACAAATAAGAAAAAAGAGGGCTTTTTTACAACCTAGAAATTGTCACTATCAGGGATATTTTAATATATGCTGTCCTAATAAATAATATATATGTTTTTAAAAATACATTATTGTATTTAGAACATATTGTTAAATACAGGTGGTGGCTCATGCCTATAATTCCAGCAGTTTGGAATTGCTGAGACGGGAGGATTGCTTGAGGCCAGAAATTGAAGACCAGCCTGTGAAACATAACAAGACCCCATCTCTTTAAAAAAAGTGAAAAATAAATAAAAATATATTATTTATACATATCATGTTGTTACCATTTTAGTGAAAAAGAAACTTTAAATATTTTTCAATATGATATATTTTCTTTCAAATCATTTTGGATAGTTAACTAGAATTCTATTATGTGTCTCTCTGTGTGTGTGTCTGCATGTATGTGTATAATGATAATCATATCCATATTGCTGGACATGTGGATGCTTCTAATTCTTTATGTATATGTCTGTGTATGCAAATAATACTGCTATGAAGATTCTTACCTCTAAATATTGTGTATCTCTTTGACATTTTAAAAAATATGAATTCTAGAAATGGAAATGCTACATCAGAGGGTAATACACACATTTATGTCTCTTAATCTATGTTGTTAGACTGAACTCCAGAAGGTTGTGTCAATGCACGCTGCTAACAAAAGCATATGAGAGCAATCATTTCCCTTACACTAAGTTTTGTAACTTTAAAAAAATCTTTGCCAATTCCATTTGTCCTTGGTGTTAAGTCTAGAAGACAATTATTTCAGGCTTCTTTAAAACCCTCTAAACTGAGCTATAAAAGAAAGCTGTACATTTTTTACCAAGAAAATTTTTAAAAGAAAATGAAATATACGTATTTCCTATACAAAACATTAGAATTTATAGCATCATAAACCAACAGATGCTTATTAGGTTTAACTTTTATTTAGACATTTAGATATCCCTCATTGTCTCTTTGATGTTTGTTATGATCACTGCTGGGATTATAGGCATGTTTTATTTTGGAATGTTTTGTTTTACATTGAAAGATTTTACTTTATTTCTCACATTCTAACATTTTCACAATAATATATGGTTAGTTTTACTTCAAAGTGACTGGGTATTTCAGAGTGTGGAAAATGTCCTGATGTGATTAAGGAAGAAGAGAACCTATATTCAAATTCAGGAAGAAGAAAAAAAAGAAACAAAAACAATACAAAAGGTGGTTTTATTGTAGAGAAGGGAAGAGAGCATCAATAGGAATAAAAATCATTTAGCACCTATTCTGTGTTAATTGTGGCAAGGTTGGAGAAATAGTTACAGCAATATATGTTTTTATAAAAACTATAAGTAGCATGTAACTATCAAATTTGTATATACATATATATACACACACACATATGTTTATACATCATTAGCTACTTATACATACATATGTATATGTGTACATATCTATATAGGTATACATACATACATGTTTATATGTTGGGTATATATACTTACACGTACACATATATGCATGTGTATACATATACATAAACATTAAAAAGTACCCCTTAAGTTGTCAGGCTGTGTTTCTCAAATATTACCAAATTGCCCTAAAAGCTAGACATACTTCCTCTCGTGTTTCATTTTGTTTCCAAAAGCAGCAAATGTTGATTCTTTATTACTTATACATGAAAGAACACTTACATGTTCTCTAATGGCAAGAGTGGTTTTTATAATGCAGTATTTCTTTAGTGCATTTTTTCCAAAACTTTTATAGAAAATAAATAATATGACTGTGTCTTCTAAATAAATTTGTGTAAATTTGAATCATAATAGAAGCATAGATTTTAAATTTTATCATAAAACTATATGCTTACCTAATGAACAAGATATTTATTTAGGGTATTATGTATTCATGTAAAATTGACTAATAGTTAAATTAACTTAGGATCTTTTCTCTTTCCAAAGTTAATGATAATAATAAGTATTAAAAAGGCATTTTGTTTTTCACTGTTTAGTCAGAGTAACCTCCAAAGTGTGATCAGTTTTTTATTCTAGTCTTTTTTGCAACTTTGATTTCTAGGATTTTTCCTTACTCCCAATTTTTTTTGATGAGGCTTAATCCTACCAAAAATTGCAGCTAGATGTAGGTAACTTTTAAAGTGAAAAGGCTCCACTCTTGCTCTATAATAAAGTCATTTCACTTACAAAGAGTACCATAAATTGCTGGAGATTGCTGACAGTTGTTATAGACATTTTTTATAACTATAGTCATTCACTAATCTTTCTTTTTATCATTTAAATCAAATTTGGGAAGAGTTGTTATTGCCCAAGGTATTTCAAGTATTAAAAAAAATAGCTAAGGTGATATATCATGTGACCTTTTAGAATATGACTATTTCAATGTGAATCTATTTAGAGTCTGACCACCCTAACTCTTCTAAATAGCAATACATAGTTATTCACACACACACACATGCATACATGCAGGCACCTACCAGCCCTACTCACTTTACCCAAGAGAGTATCATGACTATACTTTAAACCATAAGAAGATTTGAAAATTCTAGAGAGTATTAAAAATGCTTTCCTTGCTCTACTATTTCTTTATAGTATTAATTTCTTGCATACTTCAAAATTTATATATGCATTTTTTATATTGGCAGGCTCTCCTCTTTGTAAACTTTTAAGAACAGAAATCTTTGCTTTCATACACTGTTGTATCTAAGTGGATGAAACAGGTACTGACACAGAATAAGTTTGTTGAATGACAAATCTAAATTTTTCATAGTTTAGTAAGTCTACAGAATTTGATTTTTTAAGATATGAAGAAGTGTTCACTATTATGCTGTTGGTTTGCTTGTAATACCTTTGCTAATTAATTCAGACAAAATTCTACTGCTCAAACTAAGAGTATGAAGATGTGGTGTAAAAAAGTCACATGTCCTTCAAATATGTGAGATTTCAAAACAAAAATTTTAATCTTAGGATTAGGTTAAAAAGTAATTTATTCTGGAATAACTCAGGACTTTATTTTAAAAATAGATATTAAATAATTTAGACATTCTGGGTTTTATTCTTTTTCACATTACTTAATATTAATAGTTGGATAGATTTGAGAAGTTATTTCAATCTCCATTCCTCAGTTTCTTTAAAATGGGTATTAATAATAGCATAATATGGTTGTGAGGTTTGAATTAGTTGAAAAATTCAAAACAAAGTTTGGATAAACTATGATCTTGAGAAAGATTTTCAAATCTTGCAAAAAGCTCCAGTGTTAATCAGGGAATTTGAATTGCCACAGGCAGTAAGTGGGGAACTGACTTAGATATTTAAAGAAAACAACAGAAAAATCTGAATTTTCAAATTTAGATGAACTACCAATATTTTTATTGATATTATTGACACTTGAATCAATCACAATATGAACAGATTTTCCAATTTGACATGACATAGATCTAAAGATTTACTTAGTTCACTACTCTTTTCCACTTCTTGTTTCTTCTCACTCTGGCAGTTCACTATGCTACCTGTTCCACAGATCCTGAATACATTACTGTTCATGCCTAAGGGCTTTAAAACAGACTGAAAAAGAATACATACTATTGTGTCTAACTCAAAAAGGAAAATACTTTTCAGTCTCCATATGACATCTTTTACATCTTTCTTTCACCCTATTGTCACGAACATCACAACTACTTTTCTAATTCTTACTGACCAATCCACAAAATTCAGTTGCTGGACTGGCCTCTGACCGCTCTCCTGTGTATGAGTACGCCATTTAGGCATCCACCTCAGTGCCTGTGATAAATTATGAACAACTTGAAGTTAGGGACTGTTTAATATTTAATTTTTAATCTACAGTGATCTTGTAGTGCCTTATAAAATCCACAGAAAATTAAATTATAAACAAAATTTCTCAGCTTGAAAATTCGGAAGTAAAGTAGAAAATATGAAATGCTCTTAAAAGAAAATGTGCAAATTTGTAATTCCAAGTTAGTTTGAAGACTGTTTTATACATTAATATGCTTTAAGGGACATGGATGAAGCTGGAAACCATCATTCTCAGCAAACTATTGCCAAGAACAAAAAACCAAACACCTCATGTTCTCACTCATAGGTGGGAATTGAACAATGAGAACACTTGGACACAGGAAGGGGAACATCACACACCAGGGCCTGTTGTGGGGTGTGGGGAGAGGGGAGGGATAGCATTAGGAGATATACCTAATGTAAATGACGAGTTAATGGGTGCAGCACACCAACATGGCACACGTATACATATGTAACAAACCTGCATGTTGTGCACATGTACCCTAGAACTCAAAGTATAATAAAAAAATATATATATAAAGAAAAAAATATTTTTTTAATATGCATTTTTCTTTCAACTTTTATTTCAGCTTCAGGGGGTACATGTGCATGTTTGTTACCTGAGTGTATTGCATGATGCTGAGGCTTGGGTACCAATGAGCTTATCACCCAGTAGGTAGTTTCTCAACACTTGTTCCCACTTTCTCTCTTCCTCCTCTAGTAGTCCCCAGTTTCTATTGTAGTCCTCTTTATGCCCATGAGAACTCAATGTTTAGCTCCCACTTACAAGTAAGAATATGTGGTATTTGGTTTTCTATTTGTGCATTAATTATCTTATGTTAATAGCCTCTAATTTCATTCATGTCACTGCAAATAACAAGTTTTTTTTTAATGGCTGCATAGTACACCATGTTGTATATAGACAACATTTTCTTTTTTTCAATGTACAAAAGTCAATTGTACTTATAAATACAACCAATAAATGATCTGAATATATTAAGTATATTTTAACTTATAATAAGTACAAATATATATATATATATATATATTTTTTTTTTTTTTTTTCATTTTGGATTCAGGGGTTAAATGTGCAGGGTTGTTGCATGAGAATATTGCATGATGCTGAGGTTTGTGATATGGAAGGTTCCATCACCCAGATGGTCAGCATAGTACCCAATAGGTAGTTTTTCAGTCCATGCCCCGCGCTTCATCATTTCCCTGTGTAGTATCCCCCAGTATATACTGCTAACATCTTTATATTCATGAGTGCCCAAGGCTTAACTCTCACTTACATGTGAGAACATGCTATATTTCTTTCTTGTTCCTGCATTAATTTGCTTAGGACAATGTCCTCCAGTTCCATCCAAGTTGCTGCAAATGACATAATTTTTTTTTCCTTTTTATGGTTGTGTATTATTCCATGGTATATATATACCATATTTTCTTTATCCAATCCACCATTGACGGGAACCTTGGTTGATTCCATGTCTTTATTATTGTGAATAGCTCTGCAATTAACATACAAATACATGTGTCTTTTTGATAATTTTTTTTTTCCTTTGGGTATATAAACCCAGGAGTGGGATGGCTGGGTCAAATGATAGTTCTGTTTTAAGTTCTTTGAGAAATCTCCAAACTGCCTTCCACAGGGACTGAATTAATTTATATTCCCAACAACAGTATATAAGCTTTCCCTTTTATCCAAAGCCTCACCAGTGTCTGTTATTTTTTATTTTCTAATAGTGGCCATTTTGGCTGGTGTGGGATGGTATTTCATTGTGGTTTTGATTTGCGTTTCTTTGATGATTAGTGATGTGGAGCATTGTTTCATATGTTTCTTGGCCACTTGTATGTCTTCTTTTTGGAAGTGTCTTTTGAGAAGTGCCCATTTTTAATGGGGTTATTTGTATTTTGCTTGTTCAATTGTTTAAGCTCCTTATAGATTCTAGATATTAAACCTTTGTCAGATGCATAATTTGTGAATCTACCCTTGGTCTACATTTTTACATAAAGTATAAAGAATATTGCATAATATTGTATTTTATATTGAAAATTTGATAAAATGTAGATTTTAGGTACTGTTAACACATAGACACACATGCACACATGTACAACGAGACATTACTATGGAAGGTGATGGATGTGTGAATGTGTTTACCTATAGTAATCATTTCATTATCTACTTGCATATCAAAACATCATGTTGTACACTGTAAGTATACACAATAAAAAAGTTCTATAAAATTGACATTAGTTAACACACAAAGTAAAAAATAACACAAAAATGCTTGGTAAATAGTGACTGTACAATAATTCATGGCAATTATAATGATGATAATTAAATAGTTTAAAATTCATGACAGTTTATCATAATTACTTTGTATCAATTTGTATTTATAACAGATATATTCAAAAGAAATGATTGTCATGAAAGTTGCTGTACCAAAATATTGGCTATCACATTTTTAATTTCTGCTTTTCTATTAACATAAATTATTTATAGTGACATTGAACAATATACCCTTGAAAACATATTTTAAATGTTAAGTATATCAAGAAAAGAGAGACCATAACTAAATGAAATATAATGCATGCTTTCTATACCATATATAGATTGTGTCATAAAATCATGGCTTTTTTCATAAAATCTTTTCAAATTGATGACTAACAATTTATTATATTTGAAATTATGCAGTTATTCCAACTTGTGTAGTAAAAATCACATTAACACCTCAATTTTATAATAACTATGCATTTTTCTGCATGCATTATAAACTTGAATCTTTTAAATAATATATAAATTTTTGTCAATTATTTTTCCAGTATTCTCTTCAATTATTTTTGTGACCATTTTGCAACCAAATTCTATTTGGTAATTATTTGTAGAATTTTATATCCTGAGTATTCTACTAAAAACTTTTTACTACATTTTATTTAATCACTAAAACAAATGTTTGAGTTAGTGATTAGTTTCTTTCCATTTTGTAGTTGAGGAAGCTAAGTTTTAACAAGTTTGAGAAGTTTATCAAAAATTACATCGCAAATAGGTAGGAGTATTGGGGAGCTGAAAATGAACATTCTGACTTTAGTCCTTAATTTTCAAACTATACTATCTCTGTTATATGAGTTTACTATTTTTATAACGCATATTAACATATATTCAGTTAAGTGCTAAACTTCTAACTTTGTATTTTTATTTTAAATGTGTTTTTAGGACACGATCAGTTTACATGTGTTTTTAAACACATACTTTTTGTGCATATATTTCAATTATTGACTGGTTGGAATTTAAAGAGCCTATCTATTTATTCTCTTTGTACAGTGCAGGAAGAAACTAATGCATTTAAAAGGTGTCCACATCTTGCAAAAATACAAAGAGATGTGGTAAAAACATGCATAGCATTGAATTCGCCATTAATCTTACCATATCCCTATTTGACACACTAGAAAACCTCTATTTACTGTTAAATGATGGGCTTTCTTATAAAAAAAAAAAAAGAAAACCTGAAAAGCCAGAGTATGAATCCTTGTCATTTATACAATTCATAAAATCAGTTTAACCTCCCCAGATATAAGTGTGTGTATTTGTAATTTAGGTACTTAATTACTTCTAGTCAAGGGGGAGGTTTAAACATTTCTGTTCCATTTTTTTATATAAATACTTTAAGTTTTAGGGTACATGTGCACAAGGTGCAGGTTTGTTACATATGTATACATGTGCCATGTTGGTGTGCTGCACCTATTAACTCGTCATTTAGCATTACATATATCTCCTAATACTATCCCTACCCCCTCCCCCAACCCCACAACAGTCCCTGGTGTGTGATGTTCCCCTTCCTGTGTCCATGTGTTCTCATTGTTTAATTCCCACCTATGAGTGAGAATATGCGGTGTTTGGTTTTTTGTCCTTGAGATAGTTTGCTGAGAATGATGGTTTCCAGCTTCATCCATGCCCCTACAAAGGACATGAACTCATCATTTTTATGGCTGCATACTATTCCATGGTGTGTATGTGCCACATTTTCTTAATCCAGTCTATCGTTGTTGGACATTTGGGTTGGTTCCAAGTCTTTGCTATTGTGAATAGTGCCTGACTTTCTTTTGCTCAAAAAGGATCTCATTAGTATAGTCTACCCTGGGGATACTTTGGAAGAGGGTCAGAAGAGAGTATGGCATTATATAGCAGCAAAGAAACAAAAAACCTGTGACACAATCTTGCTTTTCAATTTATCCATTGATAGAAATTTCTGCTTTCCGTTGCACAGTGAACCCTATCATGCAAATTCTCCATAGTCAGATTTTGTGAACCCTCATGTCTCAAGTATATTTGACCTGAAAAGGCCTGATTCTCTCCCACTTGCAATTACTTGTTAAAGATGGACTTTATTCATTAAAGCAAAAATGATTGAATATCAGTCTATCTTAGGGAAGCAAATTTAGAAAGTCTTAATATACAGTTTAATAATAAATGATGCAGTAGGCAGAATTTCTTTTAATCTTTTAAAAATAACATTATTATGCAATATTGCCATTATTTGAATTGATCCTCCTAAGACTGCTTTATGCAGTTTCTCAGGCTCTTGAAGGCAGTAAATGGCATATCCTTGGTCTTCTTATTCCAAATGGTGTCTCTTTTCTTATGACAGGTACAAGATCTTTTCTTAATTGTAACACTGTTTTCTCCATCAATCTCTGGGAATTAGTAAACTTTTAGCTATTAGGAAATATGTATCAGTGATAAATGTTCTAATGGGAATATGCATGAAGAAAGAATCAACATCTGAAATCTTAAAGAGGTGCAAACTCTGATCACAGCAGTGGTTTGTCAGAGTTGACATTACTTGCTGTCTGGATGTCATTTCAGATTTCTTGGTGATTGCCCTCCATTCCTACTTTCACAAAAAAACAAAACAAAACAAACAAACAAAAATCAGGCCTGGTACAGTGGCTCATGCCTGTAAGCCCAGCACTTTGGGAGGCTGAGGCAGGCGGATCACTTGAGGTCAGGAGTTTGAGAATAGCCTGGCCAACATGATGAAACCCTGACTCTTCTAAAAACACAAAAAATTAGCCAGATGTGGTGGCGTATGCTTGTAATCCCAGGTACTTGGGAGGCTGAGTCAGGAGAATCGCTTCAACCTGGGAGGCGGAGGATGCAGTGAGCCGAGATTGCACCACTGCACTCCAGCCTGGGTAACAGAGCGAGACTCCATCTCTAAATAAATAAATAAGTAAATAAATAAATAAATAAATATCTAGCTTCTTCCTTCCTCTCTTTCTCATTTTATTTCTCCTCTGTACTAACAATAAGACATTCTTCCTGTGAAAGATCTTTTTTCCAATTATTTCGTTTTCTTTCTTCTTTTAACTTGACTGTAATTAAATATTTGTGACTCAAAATTTATAGTTGTTGGTCACTTAATAATAATTTTATAATACAGTAAGACTCAAAACTGCTTCTAATATAAAACTTGAAAATGCAAATATCTTAGTTTGTACTGGAAAGTATTTGTTACAACATCCCTCTCCTCCAGAATAAATCATATTACTAAGACAGAACACTTAGAACTTTTAAGCTAGAAGAAAAAAAATCTATAATAGTAAGATTTTAGTTATATAACACAAAAATAATATATATAGATGGATGAAAATAAATTAGAACTTCATTCTTTTTAATGTAAGCCTTCTTTAATGAATATAGACTTTCAATTGAATTAAATATCATACTTAGCTAAAAATCAGACTACCAAAACCTCAGATGTTAGAGAAATAACTATGAAGGTAAGGCAAAAAAGGATCTGGTCACCAATAAATATATTTGCTAAAGACAGGAAACCTCCTTAGGCACTTCTCTTTAGCAAATTTAACGGAAATTCTACATAAACAAAGTTAAGTCTTTTCATTGGCCTTATAATCTGTCTCATTTTCTAGGAAACCCGAATAGCAGCAATAATAATCTTCAAATGGCCTACAGTTGCTGGAGGCAGACACATAGGAAGGAGACAAATTATAGAGGCAAAGGTTTCTGAGATTATCATTTTATTCTACTCCATCCTAAAATTGGTACCCTAATGGGAACATTTAAAAAAATTAGAACATTAACTTTACGAAGAGGTAAAGTATGCACCATTGATAAATGTTCTAATATTTTAGGAAAATACTTTGCTATATGCAGTTAAAATACAAAAACTATTGGCACTTAAAAGAAATAACATGTACCAAAATGTTTATGTGATAAAAACTGTATTAAAATATTTACTAATATTATCAGTAGTATTTATAAATACCATAATTAAGTTAGATTAGTGAATTCTATGATTTGGAAAAATCCACTTCCATGGTTCATAGCATTTTCAAGTAATACTACATAACATAATACTTTGAATGACAGTAAACAAAGGCAGTATTCTATTTGTTCATTGTAATTTACTGTCTACCCAATTCAGCTTCTCTCTTCTACATCATTTTAAGGGTTCACTCATCTGCACTGAATCTTCTACTCTGCGGCTTACTCCATTTTCTCTTAAGCCAAAATTTTCTCACATCACGGACTTAATTTTGTGGGCTAGAACTTATGGTCTAGTACTTCAAATACTATATTCTATATAGTGCATATTCTTATTTTGTCCCTCTACTTCTCATTTTCTCCTTTTTTTGTAAGTATTTAGTATACTGTTTAATTAATTTGTGGGCTTTCTGTCTGTAACCTTTTTATATTTTTGTATTTTTTTCTAGGGATTACAATATATGTGCCTAAATTATCACACTTTCTTGAGTTAATAATTTAATATTTCAATTAAGATGTAAAATACTTACAGTCCCATACATCATTTTACTATCCCAAGTGGCTTCTATGTTATAGTTGTCATATATATTACATGCATGTACATTGAAAACTCCACCAGATAAGAATGTTTTCTTTCAAGAGTTATACATATTTTTAAAAAACTAAAAGTAGAAAAATTGTCTTTTATGTTTATCTAGATATTTACCATTTATGTTGTTCTTTCTTTATTCCTGAAGGTTCATATTTCCCCCTGGTGTTAGTTATTTCCCTTTAGCCTAAAAAACTTCTTTCAACATTTCTTTTAGATATGTCAACAGTAAATACTTCTGGTCTACCTTCACCTGATAATTTTCTTATTTTGTCTTCATTTCTGAAATACATTTTTGCTAGATATAGAATTCTGGTTTTGTGGCTCTCCTTTAGTACTTTTGAGATGCTGTTCCATGGTCTTCTGGCTGTCATAAATGTCTGATAAGAAATCCATGGTCATTTAAACCATTGTTCCTCACCTAAGAAGTTAAGAATAATATAAAGGAAGTAAATACATAGATAGGGAGAGGAGCAGAGAAAGAGAAAATAACATATTTATGTTATTTCGCTATTAGTATGTGGTTGAAAATGATGTAAAGTTTTAGTGCATTATTACAATAATAACTATGAGAATACATGCTGTAAAACTAAAAGATACGAAGTTGCAGATATCCATAATATGATTTAAAATATGCCCTTTGCCTATTGTAATAAGTCTAAATAGTATTTATAGTTTCTATTTACGACACCAGAGCAAAGTAAATAGAGACACTGTATCAGTTTAGAATAAGATTCAGTTCCTAAAATAAAAAAGCAAATAAGCTGCAAGAACACATTAGAGATTCATTTCTCTCTCATTTATAAAAAATCTGCTGTGAGTTGAATGATAGGTTCACATTCCGTGGTGGGGGAAGGGAGTGGAGTGTGGGCTGTCTTATTTCTCTCTCATCCTTAGCATAGGATTCCTTCCTACTTCAGTTCTTCTTGTCACCCAAGATAGAGGTGAAGTTCAGTCCTCATATTTTCATTTCAGATAAGTAAAAAAAGGGAAGAGAGAGAACCAAAGGGTACTATTTCCATATGACTTAGCTGTACATAAGTATCTTTCCTGGAAGACTTCTTTTCTTCACCTCTAGAAGTTAGCAAGACTGTAAATTATAGTTCTTTATGTAGCAACATTACTTTTTGGAGAAAATAAAATTAGACTTCTGCTTGTAAGTAAGCAGTATTTACACCTTAACTTAGATAATTTAGATATTTTGCAATAGCCGAAATATTAAAAAAACTCAAATTCCAGCAACAGATAAATAAATAAATAAAATGTGGTGTATACATACAGTGGAATACTATTTAGGCTTTTAAAAGGAAATTCTACCTTTTGCAACAACATGGATGACCATAAAGGATATTATGCTAAGTGAAATAAAAATACTGAGAAAAAACTAAATTAAAGTAAACAGAAACACTCTTAGTTCCCACAGTTTCTATAGGAGGATTTGATCTTCATGCAAATATGTGGTTTCATATTGATCATCATTTTGGTAATCTACTGGTGCATAGCAAAGAATCCAAAAGATTCATGGCTGAAAACCATAACAGTTATCTCACAGTTTCTATGGGTTTAGAATCTAAGTACTAATTCCCTGGGTACTTGGGCTCTTACAAGGCCACAGTCATCTCAAGCCTCAACTGGAAAAAATTAAGTTAGTGCAAAAGTTAATTGCCATTTTTGCCATTACTTTCAGGGCTAAAAAAACACAATTACTTTGGTACCAATCTAACAGTCTCTCACCTGATTCACATGACTGTTAACAAGATTCACTTCCTTGCTGGCTGTACTGAGGCCTCAGTTGCTGATGACCTGTGGGCCAGAAGACTTCTTCAGTTCCTTGCTGTGTGTGCCTATCCAGAGAGTACAACATGACAGCTTGATTTATGAGAGAAAGGAAGCAGACAAGAGAGAGTGCTGGCAAAAGACATAAGGCTAGCAAGACAGAAGTCGCAGTCTTTCATAACTCAATGATAGAAGTGATAACCTATCACTTTTGCCATATTCTATTCATTAAAAGCAATTCTTTAGGTACAGCTCACACTCAACAAGAAGCATTACACAACAGGGTAAATATCAGAAAGCAGGGATCGTTGAAACCATCTAGAAGTTGCTTACCACAGGATTAACTAATATATTTAAAAATATACAGTAGGATTGAGAGGTGACAGCATGCTGGCAGTCCTCACAGCCCTCCCTCGCTCTCGGCACCTCCTCTGCCTGGGCTCTCACTTCGGCGGCGCTTGAGGAGCCCTTCAGAGCACCGCTGCACTGTGGGAGTCCCTTTCTGGGCTGGCCGAGCGGGCTCCCTCAGCTTGCAGGGAGGTATGGAGAGAGAGGCGCGAGCGGTAACCGGGGCTGCGCGCGGCGCTTGCGGGCCAGCCGGAGTTCCGCGTGGGCGTGGGCTTGGCGGGCCCCACACTTGGAGCAGCCGGCCTGCCCTGCCGGCCCCGGGCAACAAGGGACTTAGCACCCGGGCCAGCGGCTGCGGAGGGTGTACTGGGTCCCCCAGCAGTGCCAGCCCACCTGCGCTGCGCTCGATTTCTTACCGGGCCTTAGCTGCCTTCCCGCGGGGCAGGGCTCGGGACCTGCAGCCTGCCATGCTTGGGCCTCCCACCCCCTCTACGGGCTCCTGTGCCGCCCGAGCCTCCCCGACGAGCGCCACTCCCTGCTCCACGGCGCCCAGTCCCATCGACCACCCAAGGGCTGAGGAGTGCGAGCGCACGTCGCGGGACTGGCAGGCAGCTCCATCTGCAGCCCCGGGGCGGGATCCACTGGGTGAAGCCAGCTGGGCTCCTGAGTCTGGTGGGGATGTGGAGAAACCTTTATGTCTAGCTTAGGGATTGTAAATACACCAATGGGCACTCTTTATCTAGCTCAAGGTTTGTAAATACACCAATCAGCACCCTGTGTCTAGCTCAGGGTCTGTGAATGCACCAGTGGACACTCTGTATCTGGCTACTCTGGCGGGGCCTTGGAGAACCTTTGTGTCCACACGCTGTATTTAGTTAATCTAGTGGGGACGTGGAGAACCTTTATGTCTAGCTCAGGGATTGTAAACGCACCAATCAGCACCCTGTCAAAACAGACCACTGGGCTCTACCAATCAGCAGGATGTGGGTGGGGCCAGATAAGAGAATAAAAGCAGGCTGCCCAAGCCAGCAGTGGCAATAAGCTCGGGTTCCTTTCCACACTGTGGGAGCTTTGTTCTTTTGCTCTTTGCAATAAATCTTGCTACTGCTCACTCTTTGGGTCCACACTGCTTTTATGAGCTATAACACTCACCGCGAAGGTCTGCAGCTTCACTCCTGAAGCCAGCGGGACCACGAGCCCACAGGCAGGAACGAACAACTCCAGACGCGCCGCCTTAAGAGCTGTAACACTCACCACGAAGGTCTGCAGCTTCACTCCTGAGCCAGCGAGACCACGAACCCACCAGAAGGAAGAAACTCTGAACACATCCGAACATCAGAAGGAACGAACAACTCCAGAGGCGCCACCTTAAGAGCTGTAACACTCACCGCGAGGTGAGTGACTTCATTCTTGAAGTCAGTGAGACCAAGAACCCACCAATTCCGGACACAGTATGACTAAATACAGCAGGTGTGTATATTTCAACAAGTACTTTTTGGTAAGTATCATGTGTTTAGGCCATAGGATACGTCAAAGAACACGCCCCATTAATCCCGTGCTTATATGAGGGGAAAGGTGAGAGACAATGAATGACAAAATAATTAGATAATATGTAAAAAGGTGATTTATGTTATGAAAACAAAGATAAGCAAAAAAGACTAGAGGAAATTGAAAGAATCCAAAGAGCAGATGGTAAGCTGGGGATAGCTGTGGCATTAAAAATGTAATTTGCAACAGTGTTCATTGAGAATGTAAGATTCAAGCAAAGACTTAAGGGACCTGAAGCAGTTAGTGAAATAGATATCTAGAAGAAAAGCACACTAGGCAGAGAAAAAGATAGGGTAAAGGTAATAAAATGGGAATATGCTTGCTATGTCTGAAATAGCCAGAATCTCAGTGTGGTTAGAACCGAGGAAGCAGAAATGTTGTAGAAGAGAAAGTTGGAGAAATAACAAGGGTTATGTTCATGTAAGGCTTTATAGGATATTTAAAAGCTATAGACTTTTAGGTAAAGGGATAGGCAATAACAGCATTTTGAATAGGAGATTTATATAAATCCAACTTATATTTAAAAAAAAAACAACTCAGACTTCTGCATTTAGATATATTATGGGTGGATGTGGGGTGGAGCCGAAAGATCAGTTGAAAAACTATGGAAAAAACTCTGAGAAGCTAAGATGACATAGGGGGCACAGTGCTAGAAATGAAGATATGAAAAACAGGCTGAGTTCTGGAAAACCTTTAAACTAGGATCAAAAAGATTTTATGGTAGCCTGGATGTGTAGTAAGGTGAAAAGAAAAGAAAAAAAAAACATGATTTCAAAAGGTTTGGCCTGCAAGGTTATTGGACAGAAAAACTAGAAGGATGGAGTTATTGTCAACGAACATGGGGATGATTGTGTTTGTAGTAGGCTTTATTTTTAGGTGGAAAGAATGAGGAGTTTTATTTTAGATATGTTTAGTGGAAAAGCCAAGTAGACAGTAGGGCATATGAATTTTGAGTTAAGGAAATGATTTTTGGCTGTGGATATTCATTTGAGACATGCTACTGTATAGCTAGAAAATAGAAGTAAGTGTAACTAGAGAATAGAAGAGGTAGAGGATAGAAGCATTGATTATTCCAGCATTATTAATGATGTGGAAAAAGATATCAGCTAATTCAGATTAAATAGCCACTTAGTTTTTTCATTTAATTCAAATTAATTTGATATTTGTCAATCTACCATGTAACTGGTTTTGGTTTGAGAGGCATGGTAGATTTAGATTTCTTGGAATCAACAGAAACCATTACCCTTTATCTCAAGAATCCTGGAAACGTTATCTAAAGAGAGTAAAAAAAGATAAACATTTCTTAATTGAAGAGAAAGCTGTTTTCAGAGAAAACTCATTTAAACAGAGTAAAAAGGATAAACATTTCTCAAAGAGAAAGCTGTTATCAATTCATTAAATTGTCCATCTGAAAATCTACATTGATTTTTGCAATAAATATGTATCTAAATTATATTTACAATAACATTTATAACACATAAAAAAGCAACTCCTGAATTAGTTCTATCCCTTTGTTATTTTGTGTCTGTGTGTGTATATATAATTAGAATATAGGCTCTGGATGCTATTACAAAGGCCTAATTATAACATTGGTTATAAATGATAGAATTTTCTCTTTAATATTACAGTGCAAAGGTATTCTCAAATGCTAACGTGGACCTACTCCATGGTGTCTTGGTCTGTGCCTCTTTCAATTTGGCTTATTATTTTTTGTTTAATTTGTTTTCATTTTGCCAACCTCTAAGAAATATTTCTTTCTCTGGGTCCAAAATGGCTTCTCTGACTCTCACAAATATGTACATACTAATAATTTGCAGAGGAGAGAGAAAGAATAAGGTTCTTTTCTTTTAAGGACATGGCCAGGAAGTAGAACATGTTGCTTCTATTCACATTTCCCTGGCCTTAAGCTAGTCTTTGGTTATATGGAGCTTCAAGGACTATAGGTAATATAGTCTATAGCTGCACCAATTATTTTAGAGAAAACTACTAGTCTTCTATATTATATGTCATCTTGAGATGCATTAATTGTAGCAAAACCTCATTTTCTTTATATGAGAATAAAACATAAAATAATGTCGTATTTTATGTAGCAGATTCACATAAATACCAGCAGATTAGTAAAAATTATACAACTTAGAAATTTATAGAAATTATGTGATTTTCCAAATATTAAGCATCATGTAGAAATAAAAGTAATTTTTAAGAAAATGTTTTAGATTAACAGCAAAATTGAAGGGAAAGTATGAAAATTTCCCATATATTCCCTGCCCCAAACATGCATAGACTCCTCAATTTTCTGCATCCCCAGTCAGTGTTTCATTTGTTAAAACTGACAAGCCTACATTAATGCATCATAGTAACTCAAACTCCATAGTTTACATTAGAGTTTCGACTTTGTGTTGTATATTCTGGGTTTAGACAAATATACGATGACATCTGTCAACCATTATAGTATTCTACTGAACAGTTTCACTACCTTAAAACTCCTCTGTGTTCTGCGTATTCATCCCTCTCCCCCACAATGCTCTGGCAATCACCTGACTTTTTACTGTCACCATAGATTTTCCTTTATCAGAATGTCAAATGGTAGGACTCATACAGTAACTATGTAGTATTTTCAGATTCACTCTCACTTAATATATACATTTAAGTTTCCTCCAAGTCTTTTCATAACTTGATAGCTCATTTATTTTTAGTGCTGAATAATATTCCGTTGACTGGATGTACCACCGTATAGCTATCCATAAACCTACTGAAGGTCATCTTGGTTGTTTTCAAATTTTGGCAATTACTAATAAAACTGCTATAAAAATCCACATTTGGGTTTTTTTGTTTTTTTTTTTTTGATGGATTCTTGATCTGTTGCCCAGGCTGGAGTGCAATGGCGCTATCTCGGCTCACTGCAACCTCTGCCTCCTGGGTTCAAGCAATTCTCCTGCCTCAGCTTCCAGAGTAGTTGGGGTTACAGACGCCTGCCACCACGCCTGGCTGATTTTTATATTTTTAGTAGAGACGGGATTTCATCATGCTGGCCAGGATGGTCTCGAACTTCTGACCTCAGGCAATCTGCCCACCTTGGCCTCCCAAAGAGCTGGGATTACAAGCATGAGCCACAACTCCCGGCCTACATTTAGGTTTTTGATGGGACATATTTTCAACTCCTTAGGTATATATCAAGGAACATGATTATTGGATTATATGGTAAGAGAATGTTTAGTTTTACCAAAAATTGCCAAACTCTCTTCCAAAATGCTGTACAATTTTGCATTCCCACCACCAGTGAAAGAGAGCTCCCATTACTGCACATCCTTGCCAGCATTTGATGTTGTCAGTGTTGTGAATTTTTGACCTTCTAATAGGCTTTCAGGGTATCTGATTGTTGTTTTAATTTTGCAGTTTTCAAAAGACATATATTGTGGAGCATCTTTTCATATGCTCTTTGTCATCTGTTTATCCTTTTTGATGAGGTGTGTGTTCAGGCCAAATACTATTTTTTTTTTTACTCGGGGTTTTTGCTTTTTATTGTTGAAGTTTAAGACTTTATTGAATATTTTGGATAATGGCCTTTTATTATATATGGCTTTTGCAAATATTTTCTGTCAGTCTGTGGTTTGTCATTTCATTTTCTTGGCAGAATTATTTGCAGAGCAGGAGTTTTAATTTTAGTGAAGTCCAACATCTCTATTCTTTCTTTCATAGATTGTTCCCATTGTATTGTATCTAAAAAGTCATCACCATACCTAAGGTCATTTAAGTTTTTGCCTATGTTATGTTCTAGGAGTTTTATAGTTTTGCACTTTATATTTAGGTCTGTTACCCATTTTTTTTAAATTTTGTGAAGGGTGTATGGCTTATGTCTCAAGTCATTTTTTTGAATGTAATGTCCATTTGTTTTAGCATCATTTATTGAATAAAAATATTTTTCAGTGGAGAGAGAGTACAGGCCATTAAAACAGAAAGCCCAGAGTTCATCTATGACCCAATCATTTACTAGCTACTTGACTTCTGATAAATTCTCTAACTGATCTGAGCCTCGGTTTCCTTACTTGCAATATAGGGCTAGTAGTACTTCTACTAATGTTCAGTATTTCTAGAACAACCCAACAAAATAGTGTGAATATCAAAGTGTCTTATAGTATATCATATAAATATAATTCATTATTCATATATGAATAATGAACTCTTACATGGAAGTCATATACTTGTTTGTCAAAAATAAGTGAAATGATATTAGTATTCAATACATAATGTAATTTATCTTTCATAGTTAATATAGAAATATTAATATACTTTTTGTGAATATTGTCAGTGTTAATATTTTATAGACTAGACTCCCTTTGTAAGAGATCTAGTTGAATAAAAATAAATGCTTATTTGTAAAGAAATGAGTATATTTGCCTACATATTGCACTCAAGTAAATTTTAAATGATTGGTTGTTTAGGATGTTATTTTCATAAATACATGCTCTAAGAACATCTGCAGAAATTTGAATGTACAGTCCTCAAAGCAAAACTTTAGTGCAGGTGAATTAGGTGTATGTGGAGAATATAGATGGTTATTTGAAAGACTGATGTTACAATCAAATGTAAGCAGGTGTGCACGTTTGAATGATCATGACTTCCATATCCAGTGATTTTGATATAAAATCATTTTAAGAACTGCAGATGCAATTTTCTCTATTCCCACTGCTTCCTCCTTTTTACTTAAATATTGCAAAATGATTCTCTAATGTTTTCAGTAAACAGTTTGCCTCTAACTTTAGAGAGCTTCCTTAGATTAGCGAAAGACTCAGCAGCAGCCTGTATGACATTCTGTGTGGTTAAACTGCCCCATATTCTCCAAATTACCTAGTAAACTTTATTTGGAATCATCAGTGAGGCATCAAGGAAAAAATAATGTAAAGCTACTCCTCACGAAGTACCATCTTACAGTATGGCAGCACCTGTGAAGAAACTAGATTGGTTTATCAACCAAACTTAAACAGCACTCAGAAAGAAAGCTGGCTAAATTAAAAACACATTAACTCTGTGGTGCTGCTTTCTTAAGTAACAACAACATCTCTGAAATAGCAAAAGTAAGTAAATATAACTAGTGAATCACAAGAAAGGCTATAATGTATTCATTTAAATAAAGAATTTTTAGTATACATTTTAAAGCTTAAGTTTTGCATTCTTTTTCACCTAACACTGTTTTAGACAATATCCCCAGTAGAAACGGATATAAGAAAAACATAGCAAAGTAAGAAAGTGTTTTATTAATATGAGGAAGATTATATTAGAGTTTTCTCTACTGTATTCATTATGTACTAATTATTGTGTTTGTTTTCTTGCTGCACAGAATGGGTGTTAAGCAAGGAATTAAAACAAATAAAAATGAATGTTCTTAAAATGAAGAATTTTAAATAAAGACATTTCAGGTGAATCTAACCTAATTTGTACGTCAGGGAAGATATACCCTGAAAAAATGATCTTTAAGTCAAATTCTGATGCATGAATAGGATTTTACAAAGAGAAAGGACATTAAAAGATATTAGGAATGATCCTTTGCAGGTGTCCTTGGCCAGGGCAATAACACATTAGAAAAGCCTAGAGGAATGGGAAATTTGAGATGCATGTAAGAACTATAGAAAATTTAATAGAATTTGGGCCTGGCAAGAATTTGTTCAAAGATATGACTAAAATAGTCTTCTTGGGGCATGATTACATTCAAGATCCCAAGCAGGACTATAGCTGGTAGAGTAGTTCATTATGTGAAAAGGGCTTTTTGTATTTTCAAATGGTTGCTCAATGGTGATTTTTTAAAGAAATTCTTTAACTCTTCTGTTATTTGATGGAAAGGATATAGCAAATGTATGACTCATAAATTAATTTATTCTCAGCTATCCATCCCTACACTAAAGGACAGAGTGTCCTGGCTGGGCTCCAGATGTAGGCTCCATTGACAATTTGTAATTGCCAGAATTGAAGGTTCAGATTCTGGGTGGTATGGAAATACCACACACCCAGTCACTACAAATAGAGGTTGTGATAGTTAATACTGAGTGTCAACTTGATTGGATTGAAGGATGGAAAGTATTGTTCTTGGTTGTGTCAGCGAGGGTGTCACCAAAAAGGAGATTCACATTTGAGTGAATGGGAGAGACAGACCCACTGTCAATATGGGTGGACACCGTGTAATCAAATTCCAGCGCAGCTGGAATAAAGCAGGCAGAAGATGGAAAGAGCATACTTGCTGAGTCTTCTGGTCTCATCCTTCTCCTGTAATGGCTGCCTCTTGCACTCAAACATCAGACTCTAGGTTGTTCAGCTTTTGGATTCTTGGACTTACACTAGTGGCTTGCCAGGAGCTCTCGGGCCTTCAGCTAAGGACTGAAGGCTGCACTGTTGGCTTCCCTACTTTTGAAGTTTTGGGACCCGGTCTGGTTTCCAAGCTCCTCAACTTGCAGACATCCTATTGTGGGACTTCACCTTGTGATTGTGTGAGTCAATACTCCTTAATAAACTCCCCTTTATATATACATCTATCCTATTAGTTCTGTCCGTCTAGAGAACCATGACTAATACAAAGGTGTTTCAAATGTTCCATGTGTTGTCAATGTTTTGTAATGTCTCCATCTCCTCCGTCTGATGATATTCTTATCTTGAAGGCAGGAACTGTGTCTTATTCATCTTTTTAAGCAACTCAATATTCAGCACAGTGCCTGAAAATAATAAGTGCTCAGTAAATATGTGTTAAAGGAATTACTACATTCTTTAACTTTGAAAAATTCTTCTGGATACATCCTAACAGGAAATTTCCTAATGTGGAAAAAACTGTTGCTAAAGAAACATTATGTTTAATATATTCTAGAAAGTTACAAGCCCATTTTATAGTGAACTAAACTTCTATTATATCAAGGAATGCGTGCAATATCAGTTATTTTAATGCCCATATTAGTTTAAACTGAGCTTTTCGCCATCTGTTCCAACTCTTAACCATGAATGCAGAAGAACACATTTCCCTATTACATTTGTAAAAGGTAATATATAAATGATTTAAATACAGTTATACACTCATGAAGCAATGCTGCATGCAGCTGGTATGGGGCTCCCTTATGTTACAAAAAGAAATAAAGGAGAAAGCCTGCTAATCTCTGACATAGAGTTTCATGCTATATGACCTTATTCTAGCGACAATGGAAGGTCAAATATTCACCACAGCACAAAACTGACTTTCTCAGTATAAATTTCATTTATAAACTAAAATTCTGACCACGCCCATTTTGTTAAACTGTTAATGATTATATTTTAATTTTTTAAGAAATTTATTACATTCTGTAAAGTTCTCAAATAATGGACATTTGTGTCTCTATTAGAATTCTTAGTGCACTTCATGAGGCTTTATTAATACTGCTGTGGATTTTTTTTTCTATTGAAATGTAGAAGCCCACCGAAAGAATTGTTCACTGAGACCAATTATAGTATCTATATAACTATTGGTAAGAAGACGTGTAAAATTTTTTTAAAATCTGCTTTATTTGGCTTCCCTACATTGGAATTTATTGCAAAAATAATTAAAAATATATAAAGTAGGTATTTGATGCTGTTTGTCAAATCTATACCTATTCCCATGATAAACACTTGAATGGCTTTGAGACCTATAATTTTTCAGAGAGTTATAACATGAAAAGGACATGAAGCATAATAAATATTTATATTTTAAGGAGTATAGGAAACAAGAATTGACATTTAAAAAATGACAAGACTTTAAAACTCTTGCATTGTGTTAAGGTAACATGTTTCCCTCACCTCCTGAATAAAATGAGACGTAATTGCCATAGGAGTGTAATTTAAAAAGTGGGCTATTTCTGCCATAACCTTGTTTACTATTGACATTTAGGATTAATTTTTTTTAAATGGCACGGAAAATAAATTTAACTGTCGTGAATTAGACTAGTGGCTCTCAAACTCTATTTATGACATACATTTCTCAGGGAAGAAAAAAACTAACAGTATATTCTTACTCTTGAGTCAGCTATATATATATATAATCTTTAAGATGCGATTATTTATTATTAAAGGTAAGGGAGACACACACAGACACACACACATGCATACACAGACACACAGACACACACATGCTATCCTGCAATTTGACACAAATACTTTAAAACAATATGAAGTCTTTCAGAAAAAGGCCATAGAAATTCAACCAGAAGAAATGCCATTTATTAATAATAAGTTTTAATGTGATATTCATAAAGTACTATCTTTTATTTATGTTTTGCTTATAACAATTTACCTAACTACTACATGTGGGTCTAGCTTCGTTCTCCTAGGTTTCATAATCATAACCACAAAATGTTGAGATATTGAATTAGGCAGTATACTCTTAACATAGGAAGGAGTTTACTTAATCCTAACATAGCACAGAGTTTGCCTAATCATCTGCTGTGACTTCTCCCCAGGAGGATGAAGTATTTGGAGCCCAGGTGTATTTCACACAAACTCAGCTGTTTTACCACTCACAACTTTTTTTTGTACTTTTTGAGGTTTTCATTAGAGATGAGGTCTCAGTATGTTGCTCAGGCTGTATTCAAACTCATGGGCTCAAGCAATCCTCCCACCTCAGCCTTTTAAGTGCGTGGGTGGGCACCATCACACCAACCCCTCAAAATGTTCTTAGGTTTGAAGAACTTGCGTTACACATCTACCAAGTTAGTACAGCATCAATACTTTACTAAAGATGTCTGAATACTATAAAATATAAGAAATAAAAATGTTAACATTGGAAGTCATTGAATAATAGGTTGTTATTCAAATTAAGAGTTAGTGTCAATGTAGTTCATATTCAGATGAAATTATTAATCCCTTTAAGCATCAACTTCCTTGCTGTACCGGGGTGAGAGTAGAGCAAAGAGGACAAGAAGAAAGGGGTTTGTTTCTGTAGGTAAGATTGTGGATACTTCCCCTTAACTCAAGTTGCTCAGATCCAGGAACCCTGTAGCTTTCATGTGTGTGCATGTGTGTGTGGGGAGGGGGGGAAGCTGTGGGTGAGGAGGGGCAGGGAAGGTTGAGAGGGCTCCTTTTCTCAGCATATTACCAGGATCATATGTAATTTATAATTCTCATCTGAAACTTAGGGTTCTCTTCTAAGATAACTGGTTGTTGGAAGATTTCATTTCCTTATGACCACATGAGTGAGGTTCTCATTTTCTTTCTAGCTATTTGTGAGAGACGCTTCTCAGCTACTAGTGGCCACCTGCAGTCCCTTCCTATGTGGCCCATAGGCAGTTTAGAACATGGTTGTAAACTGCAAATGCCTGCTTTAGACCAGAGAGAGTCTCCCTGACACCCACCCAATATAGGCTCCCTCTTGGTTAAGTCCAAGTCAACTGATTTGAACTTTATCACAGGAGTGATATTGCCATTCTATTCACTGATTCTGCCCACACTCAAGATAGAGAGTTATACAGTGTGTCACACCGGGAGTGGGAAATTTTGGAGCCCATTTTAGAAACATATTATACTAATAAAGATCGCATAAAGCTATGTTTATTAACTTTTTTACATTAAACTTTATGTCATCTTTTGAAAACTTATATTTTGTATATGTATTATAATATACATGTTCTATTATTACAGTTATACCTATATGATTCATAAGCATATGCACATAAGAGAATTGGCATAAATTCTCAAAATGCCTTCTCATTAGACTTCTCTAGGAAGTGAGTGTAGTGATGAGCCTATGGAAATGATGAAAAATTACTTTTAGAAAAGTAAAAAAATAGTCACTGGAAATGGCATCCAAAAACTTACCTCACCCTTTCTTGCATTACTGTCTCTAAAACTGGAGTCAGATGTGATTAGCCTGGCATTGGTGTTCATGATCCTAAAAGTATAGTACACATTATAATAAATGTTCATATAAATATCTTTTGCAAAAACAAAAAAATGCCTTGCTGAAATTAGTAATTTTGTGAGATAATTATCATTTACTCATTTAAAAATAATTTACTCAATTTAAAATCAAACTGTGATATTCCATGTGCATAGGTTATAACTGCTTATGTTTCTTCATTCTCTTAATACGGTCTTTCAGAATTGTGAGGAGTAAACTGAGTTCATGTGAAAACATGTAATATAGTGGCTAGCACACATAGTGCACTCAGCATATAATTGTTTTCTACATTCTTGTTCCATTCTTCCCAATGGAGAATTATGATTGTCCCTGTGAATAAATATGAAATGCAAATACAGCCCAAAGGAACATAGTTGAGGTAGATTCAGGACAATACCATACTGAGAACTGAGAAACCAAGTAGGAATCTGACATTACCAAAGAAAAGGCTGATTGCACTTTTGAGAACTTTAGAGAAGGTGTGGAAATCCTTATACAGACAACTTAGGCATCTGAGCCAGTGAAGGCTAGACAACTTGATGGAAATGCAGAGCAACATAAAAATTTTTAAAAATCGGGCGTGGCTTAGTTTTATTGTCTGTAATGATTTTAAATATTTTTTTATTTTCTTCTAAAATAAATTTAAGGTAGCTGCTAAAATACTTTAGGTGCTAATGACATATTGTCACCTTTAAAGGTAATAGTTGATTCAGAGATTTATGAGTTATTTTGTATTATTTGCTGTTGGTAGTGATTTGCCTTTTAGTTTTACTTTTTGTTTTGTATTGACAAAAAAATTTTAATTTATGATTCTCTGACTTGTAATCTTGAGTTCTTAAAAATTATCAAATTAAAAAAATTGTCTTTAAAAGCATTTTATAAAAATAAAAATTCCCATTTATTTACATGGATTATTCCATACTGAAGCACATGAAGTTAGAGAGGTGAAAGAAAAAAAAAAAAACTTGTGATTTGATTTATTATTATTTTGATTTTCTTAACAAGGTTCTACTAAAGCAATATGTTTTGATTTTCCTAGAAATGCCATCATTTCTTTAGTGGGTAGGCATAGTAGCAACTGCTGACAGCTTCATTACAAGCCACAGCCTCTAGAGTCTAAAGTCTGTGACCAGAAGTCTCTCTTGCTCAATAAATTAACATGCTATTTTCTTTCCCTTTAAAACTAAGATGACATTTCAGCTAAACTATATTGAAAATAACTTCCCACATGAAAATATCTCCAGCATATATATTCTTTTTATCATGACCTGAAAGCAAAGAGACAACAGTAAACCAGAAATAACATTATCTTTCCACCTAGATTATGGTATGGCTAAGCTGAATAAATCTATTCATAAATAAAATCAAGCATTTACATTGAGACAATTAAAAAGTCTATTATTTTTAAAATATCATTTTAATCCTCGTTTATATGTATTTTTCTACTAGGTGAATAGGATTGGGTATTAATTTGCATTCTGCCTCCCACTAATTCTGTATGTTATGTGCTTTGGAAAAGCAAGTAATGAAAGTTAAATAACGAAAAATAATATGCCTGAATGGAGTAAGAAAGCACTATAGGAGGTTAAGTAGTTGACTAGTTATTAAATTAATTCTATTAAAATAAAAAGGATAATATATTAAATTCAATGACACAAAGGAAAAAATAAAATTAATCTTGTCTGAATTTACAATATACTAGAAAAAGTATTTATATATTCAAGAACAGTGGATTCTCAACTGGATAACTGTCATAATCACTTAAGCTGCCTGAAATAGGGACGTCCTGGACCATCTGAGATTTCAGTTCAATTATTCAGGAAGAAGATCCAGGAGTCTGGCTTTTGAAAATGCTCCCTGGGGGTGTCTTTCGAAGCTAGTTGAGTGCATATCATTAGGTTGATTTTGGAAACCATTATTCTACCAGGTAGTGGTGAAGTTTCTAATAGCCCTTCCTGACAGGAGGAAAGATAGAGAGCTCATAATGTACGATTTCGATAAGTTTTATGTCATGCTTCTTTTAAAATGTACATTTTTAGCTGGGACAACCTAATTTTCTCAAGTTTCCTACCAGTATCTCCCGATTGTGTAGATAAATTTGCCCCCTTTTCAGGCTTTCCTTGCTAAAAGGGTTAAAGAGAAGTAGCTAAAGTAGACATATCCTGAGCCAAAATTTAAAAAATAGATTAAAATCTGCCTCTGGTTTATGATCTCTTACTTTATCAGATTATATTCTATAATGAAAAACCTCTTAAAATATCAGAACTCAATGCCAAAGGGAGATCTCTCCAACTCTAGATACTAGATTTTGGTAAGTACTCCTTTAGATAAACTGAATCATTTAGCTCCAGGGAGTAAGAATATGATCATGTTTATAAGGATGGTTTTTGAAACACATAGATCTGAATGCCAGGCTGCTGTTTACTATCCACATGACTGTAGTTTATTTAAGTTCTCTGTTACTCATTTTAATAAAGATTATGCGATAACTAACGTTGATTATGTGGCTCTTCTGCCCCCAAATTTTTTTATCAGATTTTATCCTTATTTCTCTGTAACATCATGATGATGATGATGACGACGATGTTAAAAACAATAGATATTGCCCTGCTAACATTCTGGCAGCTTGGTTAATTTGGCTTCAGCATTTGTCTTCCAGCCTAGTGAAATATAGCCTTAATAAATTAAATAAAACAAACGTTTATTTGTAACTACCTTAATGAGAAGAATGAGGAATAGGAAGGATATACTGAAACACTTTCTCATGCTAATCATAATTTTTAAGCATATTTTTCTTACATTAAATTCTCCTAGTGCTTAATAGTAGATGTATCATATTCTTTAATATTTAAGAAGATTTAGCAGTTCAAGTAATACTCTATTTTTTTCTGAACATTAGAACCGTTTGTTATAAATCTTGTCTTGAAAATTTTCTTTTTTGACAGGGTACTGAATGAAAGAACCACTCCAGACCTTGCAAATAACGGTAGGAACACACCTGGCTGTTTAGAAACTAGGTATTAATAATTTTAGACATTGAAAAATACCACTTATAAAATAATTTGCAAAGTTATCCCACATTTTTGCCTTCAAAATGAGTATTTGACTTTACTTGCATATTTTCTAGTTTAACAACATTATTGTTTCTGTAACTTTATTTGAACACATATTAAGAGAGTCCATTAGGATGTAAGTGTGGGAATTCTATGTTTTTGCTTATCACCAAGTTCTTTTCTTCAAGTTTTACTTGCAGAGAATTATGCTTAGAAAGGCTTCATTGGCTCTGTGAAAAGTTTCCTTTTTAAATTATTTTTAATTTCTGTATTTTCAGAAATAGTAAGAAGTTTAAAAAGCACCACTTTTCTATAACACAAAATGAAAGAAATAAAACTTCCTGTTTTAACAAGGACATATATTTGGCAATAGAAACTGAACTAGGGTCAACCTCATCTAGAGGAGCAAAAACTTTCCTCAAATAGATGTTCCCCACACAAGGAGTGATTTAATTAATTTATTAGTATATATACTCATTGCCTTTTGGAAAGACAGAGAACTGTGCTGAATACTTGGAACATGCCTTTGAAGGAAGTCCTGCATATATTGCTGAATTATTTGATACTGGAATAGAACAGAAACTAATTCCTTTTCATTCAAACACATTTACTAACGCCACTACCCACATTTTTTCCTAAACTTATAGAGGTTTTAAAATGATACAAGGGCATCCTAAATTAAATAATGAATAAAAGGATTCACAATCAATGCAAGCAGGTAACTTGAAAATGTACTAAAATTAAGATAATAAAATGACTTAGTGATCAACTTAAAAGCAGCACCAGCCTCTTTGCATTATTAATTCATCTAGTAATATATAAGAAAAAATGTATTAGGAGAAAAGAGGGAATAGACAAAATAATGTTAAGAGACAGAAACAACATAAAATTTGTTGGATTAAATATCTCAGTTTCAGACCTTGAATTTACATATATTTCATATGAATGTCTTCAAACTTCAGAAAGTTTATACTTTTGTGAATTTGTGATTTTAGAAAACCAAACTGCTATTGCTGTTATTAATTTTTTCCCCATGTCATTGAATTTGCTCTTTGCTTACTTCTCCAGTGCCCAAACCAGTAGGTATTCAATAAATATTTTATTAATTTCATTGCTGATATATACAATCTATGTTTGAACTGATGTGCAAATACAATCTTTCTGGCTTTTGTGTAGCAATGTGTCTGTCTGTCTACCTATCAATCTTTATGTTTTTATATAGTTACATATATAAGTATGAGGCCAGGCACAGTGACTCATGCTTGTAATCTCAGGCTGAGGCAAGTGGATTTCTTGATCTCAGGAGTTCAAGACTAGCCTGGGCAACATGGCAAAACCCATCTCTACAAAAATTACAAAAATTAATCAGGTGTAGCAGATTGCACCTGTAGTTCCAGCTACTTGAGAGGCTGAGGTGGGAGAATTGCTTGAGCCCGGAAAGTCAAGGCTGCAGTGAGTGGTGATCATGCCACTGCATTCCAGCCTGGACAACAGGGTGAGACCCCGTCTTAAAAAAAAAAAAAAAAAAAAAAAGGATGTAATAATTGCATATAAATTATGACATATCAATAGTTTTCTGATTTTCTCCTAAAGATTAGTAGCTCTGTGCTCTAATTGTAGGCATTTTACCAAAACTTAGTTTCTTTTCTGGAAAAAATTGTAGGAAAATAACAAGTTTTTTTTTTTTTATTGTACTTTAAGTTTTAGGGTTTTTTCCTATTATAGTTTTCTGAGCCTTTTATTGGCTCTTTGAAAACATCATCATATAAGTCATGTAAGTAATGCCCTAATGTGTTTGGCCATGCCAGCTTCTTTTTGTGGCTCCTGGTAACTTGAGAAATAATAAAGTAGATAATAAGAATCTAATCCTGGTGCATGGCAAGTGTGAGTACATTTGTGGGACATATTTGATATGGAGAGTTGATACTCATAGCTTAAAAGCTGCATATACTCACAGTCCTTACAGTTATAGATAAAGTTCTTGCAAGAATCCAGTAAGCAAAAGTCCCCATAATTTCTGGGGAAATGTGTTTTCCCAACATAAGAATAATTATCTTATTATTGCTGCCAACTTCCCATTCTTGCCTATACTGCATACATGATGCTGGAGGAGACTTGTCCTTCCTATCAACAAGAGGCAAACATGAAGACCAGACAAAAACCAAAGAGTGTAACTAGTGGAGCTGCAAGATTGAGAGAGTCAAGTTCCCATTGTCATCTTTGAGTCACCATGCTGGTCTAGCTTACTTGCTACTGGATATATTGCAGCATGAAAAAAATTACCCCCTTCCTACTTTTAAGTTTCTTTTACTCATATCTGAATGAGTTCTCACCAAATTGCTTAAACTAGGTGAAGTTTTCCCTTATTAGTACAGAAGATTTACATAAATAGAATGTTTCAGGAACAGAACAACTTAATAAGCAATATTTATAGAAATATGGTTGTGTTTCTACTGAAAACTGTAACTCTCTTCTTGGTATTATGATTTCATATATTTTATATTTGAGTACTGTATACTTTCTGACATTGTTATGGTAGTTATTATTTATTAATGAACCAAATTAACAATCATAACCTCTATCCCTTATTAATCACAATGTACTCTGCAGTGCACTCTGTATAAGAAACCTTCTTAACTATGATTTAAATATACACTTTGAGTGGCATATTCATTCTCATTTAAAGAAAGAAAAACCAGGAGAGCTTAAATAACTTTCTCAGACTTTCATTTCTGTCTATAATGTAGTAACAGATGTAAGACTTATTCCCTCATGAAGAGCAACAATAAGAGTTTTAAATGCAAAACTCGTGTGACTAAAGATTTCAATGCAATTAAGGATTGGAGGAACAAGATCAGAGAGAGAAAATACGCATTGTAGCAAGCCCGTCATTTACCTCCATTCTCTTCCATCCCCTTCCGTATGGTTTTTGCTAATCCATGGCTGGGACAGAAAGTCTGAATAGACAAATACAGTCTACAGTTGACAATAAACCCACTGGACTAGGGAGACAAACACTGGAGTCAAAGTTACTAAGCAGTACCTTTACATGTATTAATCATAATTATTTAAAAGTCTGTGTTTGATCATTTCAATATCTACTAAGCCTGAGTGACTATGCTATTACTTAATATTCCTCTTGGTTTTCAATAATTTGGCTCTATATTCAGGAAGCCAGTATTCTAGAAGAAAAACAAAATGTAGAAAATTGAGCTCAGTATTTTATTTGTGATTTACTTTGAGGCATTTTTCATTTCCTAAAATATAAATGCATAGACTAAATAAATAGAAATCAAGAAGAAAATAGCTGCTACAAACAAAGCAGAGAACCTGGCAGTCACACAAGACAAGGAAGTCAAGAGTTGAAGTTCAAGTACTAATAAGCAAGAATGGCCCTAGTTAAAGGGGAACATCACACACAGGGGCCTGTTGTGGGGTGAGGGAGGCGGGAGGGATAGCATTAGGAGATATACCTAATGTAAATGATGAGTTAATGGGTGCAGCACACCAACATGGCACATGTGTACATATGCAACAAACCTGCACGCTGTGCACATGTACCCTAGAACTCAAAAGTATAATAAAAAAAAAGAAAAAAAAAGAATGTCCCTAGTTAATACTGCACACTTTCAGTGGGGATGCCAGAAGAGCTCTACCTTGTAGAAAAACAAACAAGAAACAGGTCAGCCTCAGCTGAATCAGGTGATTTGCCCACGAGTTTCTACTGGCCAGTAATTAAATAAAAATAATTGATTCTACTAGAAAATAGGGGTCGAATGATTGAAAACCAAGAGAAAAATTAAGCCATAGAATAGTCACTAAGGTTTACTAGATATTGAAATGAAATTCAGACTTTTAAACAATTATGATTAATACATGCTGGAAAATACAATGTTGAAAGTTTCAGCAGAGAACTATAATTAAAAGTGTGTGTGTTTAATGTGAAAATCCCAGCACTGAAATTTTTGATAACCATAATAAATAATTCAGTAAGTGGGTGTAGAGGAAGATTGGCTTTGAAGAAGAGAGCATTAATGTATAATCTTATTTTAAAAGAATGAATTAATCAAAGACTATCCATCTTGAAGAACAGAGACCATAAAATGGGACCTATATATAATCAGTGTTTTGGAAAGAGAAAAAATAATAGGCAAACACAAAATTAAAGAGCCACTTGTGAATAATTTTTCAAATCTGACAAAAGACATAGTATCAAAAATTGAAGAAGCTACAAGATTCCCAAGTACAAAGAAAATCTAGCCATTTTATAGTAAACCTGTTGAAAATCAAAACAAAGGAAAAAATCTTCAAAAGGAGCTTAAAGGAAGGGCATAATGCTTTGTGTATTAGTTTGTTCTCACATTGCTATAAAGAAATACCTGAGACTGGCTACTTTATAAGAAAAGATGTTTAGTTGGCACATGATTCTGCCGGTGTACAGGAAACACAGTAGCCTCTCCTCCTGGGGAGGCCTCTGCCAGCTTTCAATCATGGAGGAAGGTGAAGCAGGAGTTTGTATATTACATGGCAAAAGCAGGAGTGAGAGAGCAAGAGGAGAGGTGCTACACACACTTTTATACAACCAGATCTCACAAGAACTCTCTCACTATCATGATGACAGTACCAAGAGGAATGGTGCTAAACCATTTGTGAGAAATCCACCCCATTGTCTAATCACCTCACACTAGGCCCCACCTCCAACACTGGCGATTACATTTCTATATGAGATTTGTGTGAGACATACATCCAAACCACATCACCTTCAAAGGAACCAAATAAGACTGATATAGCTGACTCATATTTATATAATTACCAGATATATGACAAAAATAACTAACAATGTAGAAGATGATTTATACTATATCTATTGCAATATATCTACTCATATATATAAGTATGAATACATAAATGTATACATGTGCACATATATGGATAAAAACATATGTCTATACAAACATGTATATGTAAACAAGCGTATTATGTGTATAGTCACATATTTATATATTCATACATACAGATAAATGTGTGTGTGTATGTGTGTGTGTGTGTGTGTAAGAAGGAAAAAAGGAAGGAAAAATAGAAAAAGAAAGAAGCTCGATCACCAGGTTACATAATACAAGGTAATTAATTCCAAGGATCTTAAACCCAAATGTAAAAGGTAATACCATGAAAACTCCAGAAAATAAGAAGATATAGTTGTTACTTTGATATAGTTAAATATATGTTAACAAAACTCAAGAAGCACTAAATATAAAGGGGAAATTGGAAAATTGCACTGTGATAAAAATAAGAACTTCTATTCACTCTTAGGAGATTAAAACTGTGAAACTCAAAACCACAGAATGAGAGAATATTTTGACAATTTGAATAATTGTCAGGGAATGTGTTAATCTGAGAAAAAATGATTTAGAATACATAAATTTATACAGATTAGTAAGAAAAGACAACCTAATAAAAAACTAAGGACTTCACTAACAAACCTATCTAAATAGATAATCAACTTATGTAGAGGTGCTCAACCTCATTCATCATCAGTGAAATACAGATTAAAACCAGTGAGTATGGGAAAAAACAAATCCTGTTGACAATGATGTGGAGGACTAGAAATCTCATTTACTAATGAATGTGGAAATTGACACTGCCGCCGAGAAAAGTCGGCAATGTCTACTAAAGCTAAACATATGAAGACTTCACAGTATAACTAAAGCAAAAATGAGATACAATGTTCAAAGCAACACAATACTTTTTATTCAGGACAAAATCACATGACATATAATTGACTATTTTTAAGGGTGCAATTCAGTGATATCCAACACATTCTTAATGTTGTATAATCACCATTTCCATCTAGTTCAAAAGCATTTCATTACCATGAAAGAAAACTCTTCACCCATTAAACAGTCAAAGCAAAATAATTATTAATGAACAAAAATATCTCACATTTCCATCAAATTTGGCATGGGTAAATTAGATGTGGTCATAAAACCATTAGTGGTGGTCATGCAATGTGAGAGTGCATAAAATGAAAATGATCAAATGGCTACTACATGGAACAATGGTACTAAATCTTATAAATAGAATATTCTGCAAATGAAATTAGACATAAAACACAGTGTGCTATTACATCTATAAAAATTTCAAAAACAGATTTAGTTATTTTATGGTGACAGAAGTGAGAAGAGTCGTTACCACAGAGTGGTTGGGTACAGTGAAAATTGGTAGGGCCCACAAGGCAGGCTTTTGCGATCTTTGAAATATTCTATAATTTGATTTGCTAAACAGCTGTATCAATGAATGTGTTAGCTTCCTGAAGATACATCAAACTATACAATTAAGAGTTGTGCACATTACCTTATGTGTTTTACCCCTCTAAAAATAAAAACAAAATTAAGTAAATCTGAAATCATACAGGAGCATACCTTTAGTAAATTGCAGAGTTGGAATTTGAACCAAAGCATATCTAACTAAAACTTCTTTAAACACTGTAATGTCATACTATTCCTTTTTCACAGTAATACCTGAAAGCTCACTATGCTTCCTTAAAAAACTCCAGTATATAAGAAAACAGGCATTGCCATAAATATTATAACTGAAAATTATTGTGTGTTCTTAATTATCATTTTACTTATTCAGCACATTGTTACATACCACCTAAACGTTTTGTAGCCCCGAATAATAGAAATTAAGTTACATTTTGTCTTAGCCCAACTAACTTTTTCTTGCTATATCTACAATATACCTCTACTCTCTTTTCAGTGACAAGAGACCTTGTAAAAACTTATAGCTGAACATCTGTAGATTTAATAATTGCTTGAAGCATGTACTCCTCAGTGATAAAGATCTGAAGCCTAGCTATTTCAGTTGTAAAATAAAAGGTTCCAATTCTTGGCTTTCCTTGACAATTTAAAATTATATGTAAGCAAGACTCAAAGGTTTAATGAAATGTATGTTTTAACATTCATTATATTAGACTCATATTTCTTTGATTTGTCTGGGGAAGAAACATAAAGTTGAGTTAAACACACATAAAGTTGAGTTAAACACTATCTCCTTGCCAATTTCAAAGGCTACTTTGCCAATCTTAGAAGAAAATATTGATGTTGGCTTAGTTTTTTGCTAAGATTCATTTTTAATAATGTATTTCTTCAAAAATAATTCATTGAGCATCTTCCATTCAGCAGATTTAATTATAGGTACTAGAGATACAGCACACAAACAAAAGTTCCTGCTCTCATAGCTTTACTTTCCAGTAAAAGATTCAGGTTGTAAGTGAAGAGTAAATGATAAAACTTTTTCATTTCATAACAATGCAATGAAGCATATTAAGATAGGGTAAGGAGAAGGCTATACTTGGTTTAGGTTGGAGTTGCAATTTTAATGAAAGTGGTGAAAGTAAATTTTGCATTTAAGAATGTGACTATCCTAGGTAGGATTTCCAGGAAACTAACTCTGAAGCAAGAAATTAGGTACAAGTAAGTTGTGTGTGGTGATTCCCAAGAACCATGGCAGGAAACAGGAAAATGCTGAGAAGGAAAGGATTCCAAGAAAAAGTGTACAAATGATCAGGAAACTGCCACAGGCAACCCAGGCTCCATCCTTTTATGGAATTCTGGGAGATTGTGTGAACCATGTCTCATATTTTATCATCCAAAGATTGAGGGAAATGGGAGGCACTTGGCTACTAATTCCCTTCTCTCATTAACCGAAGGCTGCTTTGGGGGAACATTTTTTACCTTCTGGCCTGACCTGTATGCATGTCAATCGTGCGCCATTGGCCAATGAAAGCAACATCTCAGACGCATGCAGCAAAAGGTCTCAAACATGTAGGTGAATCAGAATTGCTGAAGGAAAATGGGCAGGGCGTGGGAAGCTCTGCCATAGTGACACTTGCAAAAGCCTGGAAAAGGTAAGAGGGAATGTTATGCAGTATATGGAGGAGGAGTATACTTGGAGAGATCAACAAGTACAAAACACCTAAGTAGGCAAACATTGCTTGTAAAAAATAGTTTCATTCTATCTACCTCAATATCTATATTTGCATCTATAGCTATACTATTGTTCAACTTGTATTTGGTCTACACATTGGATGGCTGACATAATCATTTTGGAATACTCATTCACCAATACAAATGTTAGAACAATTCTTATTGTACAGGAGAAGCTAAATAAATTCTTATTATTTATTTTACTCTCTAACTTATTTTAATCTCTATGTAGAGAGTAAAAAAAAAAACTGGTACTCATGAAGCGTAAAGATTTTATTTAGTGGTAAATATCTCTAAACTAAGTTTATTGACACAATTGTTGTTACTTTGATAGCCAAGTTATTTCCAGTCATTCTTTTTTACTCAGGCCAAAGTGCTCAGTTACAGTTACAAAAACAGAATGATATTTTGGAAGGCCAAGGCAGGTGGTTCACCTGAGGTCAGTAGTTCGAGACCAGCCTAACCAGCATGGAGAAACCCTGTCTCTACTAAAAATACAGAATTAGCCAGGAGTGGTGGCACATGCCTGTAATCCCAGCTACTCGGGAGGCTGAGGCAGGAGAATTGCTGGAACCTGGGAGGCAGAAGTTGTGGTGAGCCGAGATTGCACCATTGCACTCCAGCCTGGACAACAAGAGTGAAATTCCATCTCAAAACAAACAAACAAACAAACAGAATGCTGCTTCTCATTTAGAAAAAAAGGAAACTCCTTTAGGACACTGTTTCTGTTGAAGGGTCACTGTTCTACAATCCCTTAGCCTTCGTATTGTTCATCTTTTAATCAACGTTTAAATTAATCTATTCCAAACTTATCTTTTGATGTAAAACACTAGTAATTCATGGCCCAGTAAAACTTCTTAGTAGTGGTAAGCATCTAGATTAGAACAATTTTTATATATTTACATATAACGTTTACGTTTGCATACAGGTGGGTTTAGTATTACCATCTCTCTCTCATAGATGATTAAACAGAGGCATGGCAATAGTATGCAGCTTGCCCAAATTTACATATATTCAAACTGTTTCATTACAATTGTGAAATCCACTCTCTTTCCACTATGGCTAATCATATCCATATATATATATAAGAAGAATGAGTTATGTAATGTAATTTTAAGTCCTGATAGCAGTTTTCATCGTATATGAACAGTAGACAATATAGAAAATAATGCATGGTATTCATACTAAGAAAGTGATTAAAAAAGCAATAAGACAATATAAATGATAAAATACTACTTTTTGCCTTTTTTTTCTTTAAGACATTCATTTTGCAAATCACAAAAACAGCTGGTTGCTTTCTCTAAGTCAGAGCCTCAAGAAGTTTCATAAATAATGCGAAATGAATACACATAAATATCTGTGCTATAATGGTGTATTCTTTTGAGAAAAATAAATGCATTATATACTTTACCAATGCCATTTGGAGCAGCTTTCCTGGGATGAGTAATTATTCAAATGACTTTTTTTTTTACTGGAGCTTTTTAACCTTATCCACGTGTTTTGTTTTCATTATCAGGAAAAAATGAGTCCTTGTCTTAGCAATAAATGTTCACAAAATATTTCAAGCTATATTTTTATAAAAAATAATATGTTCTAAAGAACATAAATCAATAAATTTTATTCTATATTTTTGTGATATACGTTATGTGTAGCTATATGTGTGCATATATATACACACACACACACATATACCTATAAAGTTTTACTGAAGCATAACACATATCCAGAAATTGCAAATTCTTAAGTGAACAACCCAGTACATTTGCACAGTGAATACATATCTATAATTAATATAACTCTAACAGGAAATAAAATATTACCAATATTTGAAAGATTATTTTGTACCTCTTCCTAGTTATTAAACTCAGTCTACTCCAAAGATAATCAGTAGATTGACTACTTTTACCAAAATAAAATTTAACCATTTTTGCAGCGTATATAAATAAAATTATACGAGACATAATATTTGTTTATTACATCTTTTCTCATCATTAGGTTTGAGACTCACCCGTGTTGTCATGTATAGCAAAAGTTTGCTCATTCTCACTGATACATTTTATTCTATTATGTAAATATTTTAAAAGATATTCATCAGTTTTACTGCGGGTGGACATTTGGATAATTTCCAGTTTTTGTCTGTTGCAAAGAGAGCTGTCAAGCAATCGAATGTGTATCTTTTGATGCTATATGCATATCCTTCTTGAATATGAAACTAGGAGTGGAATTCTTGGGTCATAAGATGAGTACATTTTCAGCTTTAGTATGTATTGCCAGTTTCTCAAACTGCTTTTGCTAATGTCTGGTTCTTTCAGTTGTATATGAGTTTCACATTCCCTCAAATCTTGACATGATTATTTTAATAAATTTTACTAGATATGGTGAATGAATATTTTTGATGAGAAATAATATTGAATATTCTCTTACATGGTATTGGTCATTTGGATATCTTTTTTTGTGAAGATTTTGAACAAATATTTTTGGCTTTACATATTGGATTATTTTCTTTCTAATTTTTAGAAGTTTTATTTGTGAACTTATAGATGTCATATTTGCAGTATAATTGGCATAAATTAGGCTACACATATTTAAAGTGTGAGAATTGGTAAGTGTAGACACGTGTATATACTACTGAAACCATCATGACAATCAAAACAATGAACACATCTGTTCCCCCACAAAAATTTTGTGATCCTTTGCAATCCCTCACACCAATTTTTCCACCCCCACCTTTCTGGTTCCCAGGCAACAGCTGATCTGCTTTCTGTCACTATGGATAAGTTTGCATTTTTAGAATCTTATATAAATGAAGTCATATAGTATGTACTTTTTTGTTTAGCTTCTCTCAGTATAATTTAGAAATTCATCTGTATTGTTGCATATGTCAATAAATCTTTCCTGTTGGCGAGCTGTTTAAGGGGTATAGAGTTTCAGTTCTGAAAGATGAAAATGTTCTGGAGATTAGTTGTGCAGCAAGGTGAATATACTTAATACTACAGAACTGTACCTCAGAAATAGTTAATATGGTAAACTTTATGTTATGCATTTTTGTTAGAATAAAACATTAAGATAAAAAGTTAATACTTGGATTTTAACTCAAAGAATTTAAACTGGAAGAATTCCATGTTAAAATATGGAAGATTGGAGTAAGTTCAGGTTTGCAACAATATGGTAGAGTCAGTTGTTCTATTTTGCCATGTTTGAATTTTAAAATCCTTGTTGGAGAACCAGGAATTGAGATCAGTATGCAGATGGAGAATCATATTTAAAGCACAGTGGAAAAAGGTCAGGTTGCAGATCTAAATTTGGTAGTCAACAAGAAAGATTATATGTAAAGTCATGGAACCGGATAAGATTATCTGCAGGGAAAGTATAGGTTGAGAAGGAAAAGAGGTCCATGATCAGTCAAGAAATACTCCAAACCTATTATTCAGAGGAAAAGAAGCCAGCAAATGAGCCTGGGATTGAAAGGCTTTGCATGATATGAAAGAAGAAGAATGTAGTACCACTAAAGACAAGAGCAGAAAATCATTCAAGAAGGAATCAGTTAATTGTTAGAACATCAGGTAAAATGAGGACTATTTTAGTGCCTTGGGGGATATGGATGTTCTATAAAAGAGAGTTGAAAAGATATTGTAAAACGAGAAAATAAATATTTTGAGGTATTTTCCAATGTAGAAATATGGTTACTAGAGAGATGAAGTAGTAGAGGAGTTTATTTTTGAAAGCATAAAAATATTAAAACAGTATTAAACACTGATGAGGATGAATTAATGCAGAGGGAGTAACTTATATGAATAAGAAGAATTAGCATGAGAAAGTTGGGTAAAACTTTGTTAAAAGAGTTTTGTAGACAGGCTGGGCATGGTGGCTCACGCCTGTAATCCTAGCACTTTGGGAGGCCAAGGTGGACGCATCACGAGGTCGGGAGATTGAGACCATCCTGGCTAACAAGGTGAAATCCCGTCTCTACTAAAAAATACAAAAAAATTAACCTGGCATGGTGACGGGCGCCTGTAGTCCCAGCTACTCAGGGGGCTGAGGCAGGAGAATGGTGTGAACCCAAGAGGAAGAGCTTGCAGTGAGCCGAGATCGCGCCACTGCACTCCAGCCTGGGCGACAGAGCGAGACTCTGTCTCAAACAAACAAACAAACAACAACAACAACAACAAAACAGTTTGGTAGCTAGTTGGTATGGGTTGATATTTGGGCCCTCCTACACAGGGGCTATTGTTTTCTCAGTGAAGTTTAAGGCTATTCCATCAGTTGTAATTAAGATTTTTTGCAGTAGTGAGTGTTCATTTGTTATTCATGGTCAGTAATTTAAAGTAGTAACAATTGTCAGGATTTTGAATTTTTCTCCAGGTCTTTTCAGCATGCTTCTATGACAAAATGAGGGGTTGAAATTTCAGTTTAATCACTTTAATAGAAAACATCCACATTAATGGATAATTATGTTTGAGAAACCTGTGTAATAACATGAAACTATAATTACAGTAATGAGTTAACAGAAATTTACATGCGTGTGTGTATATATATATATAATGTCAATGGAATATGTATATATATGTGTATATATGTGTATATATATGTATATATGTGTATATATGTGTATATATATGTGTATATATATGGTATATGTATATGGTATGTGTATATATATGGTATGTGTATATGGTGTGTGTGTGTGTGTGTGTGTATATATAATGTCAGTGGAAATATAAATATACTTCATACATATTGCAAGTTTGGTTCCAGACACCTACAAAATGAATACTGCAGTAATGCAAGTCCCACAAAATTGTTGTTTCCCAGTACATATTATAGTTATGTTTATGCTATACTATAGTATATTAACTTTGGAATAGAATTATATCTAAAGAACAATGTACACAACTTGATTTAAAAATACCTTATTGCTAAAAACTGTTGAGTATTATCTGAGCCTCTAACAAGTTGTAATCCTCTCTGCTGGAGGAGAGTCTTACCTCAGTGTTGATGGCTGCTGACTGATCAAGGTGGTGGTTGCTGAAGATTGGGGTGACCAATGGCAATTTGTGAAAATAAGACAACAATTAAGTTGGTTACATTGATGGATTCCTTTTTTTTTTTTTTTTTTTTGAGACAGAGTTTTGCTCTTTGTTGACCAGTCAACACTGACCAGTTGCACAGTGGCACGATCTCAGCTCAGTACTGCAACCTCTGCCTCCCGGGTTCAAATGATTCTCCTATCTCAACCTCCCAAGTAGCTGGGATTACAGGTGCCTGCCACCATGCCTGACTAATTTTTGTATTTTTAGTAGAGATGGGGTTCCACCATGTTGTCCAGGCTGGTCTTGAACTCCTGACCTCAGGTGATCTGCCCGCCTCGGCCTCCCAAAGTGCTGGGATTACAGGTGGAAGCCACCACTCCTGGCCACTGATTCTTTATTTCACAAAAGACTTCTCTTCAGCATGTGCTACTGTTTGACAGCATTTTACCCACAATAGAATGTCCGTCAAAATTGGAGTCATTCTTCTCAAACCCTGCTGCTGCTTTGTTATCTAAGTTTATGTAGTATTCTAAATAATTTGTTGTCATTTCAACAATTTCATAGCATCTTCCCCAGGATAAGATCCCATCTATCTATCTATATAAACACACCTTGCTTATGCATAAGAAGCAATTTCTCATCCATTCAAGTTTGATCATGAGATTGTTGCATTTCAGTCACATCTTCAGGCTCCACTTCTAATTTTACTTATTTTGCTGTTTCTACCACATCTGCAATTACTTCCTTCTCTCAAGTCTTCACTCTCTCAAGGTCATCAATGAGGATTTGTATAAAATTCTCCCAAACTTCTGTTAATCTTATATTTTGACCTCTTACTGTGACTCACAAGTGTTCTCAATGGTATCTAGAATGGTAAAATCTTTCCACAAGGGTTTCAGTGTACTTTGTCTAGATTCATCAGAGAAATCAAAATCTGTATCTGCTATACCTTTGCAAAGTGTATTTTATAAATGATAAGACTTGAAAGTCAAAATTACTCCTTGATCCATGGACTACAGAGTGGATGTTGTATTATTAAGCAAAAAAACAACATTGATCTCCCATGGAGATGGAAAACAACATCTCCATCTGAACTTTAGGTGACTAGGTGCCTTGCCAAAGAGCAGTAATATTTAGAAAGAAATCTTTTTTTCTGAGCAGTAGGTATGAACATTGGGCTTGAAATATTCAGTAAACCATCCTATATTTTTTGTAATAAAGATACAAACATTCTAATAATTTTTGCATCTTTTCTTCTGTCAGTTAATTTATACTATAATGCATGGCCACTAATATTCTCCAAATAAACTTGTATTTGGGGCTCATTATTGTATTTCTACATTGAAAATTACATAAAGATGTTGAGGATTTTTTTATTCACCACTGTATTCTCAGAACTTAACAAAGAGCCTGTCACCTAGTAAATACTCAATAGATAATTACTAAATTTTTAAAAATCATAAAAAATATCTTTTAGAAGTTTATTTGCAAAGGATTGTGATCATCAAGGCTTTGTTGTTCAATTTATAGAGCACAAGCAAAATAGATTCAGAGGATTCTTAAGGGCCCTACTATTTTCAAAATAGTAAATGGATGTTGCCTTCAGGTCACCAGCTGCATTAGATGCTACAAGAACATCAGCCTGTCCTTTCAAGCTTTGAAGCCAGGGATTGACTTTTGCTCTCTGGCTATGAAAATTCTAGATGGCATCTTCTTCTTTTTCTTCTGTGTTCTGAGCTTTTTGGATTTCACTGATGAGTGAAGCTTATTTTTTTTTTATCCTGTCTTTACCTATCTTGAAGGTTCAGTGAATTCAAGTTATGCTTTGCTTTTCTTTATCCTCAGCAGCCAAATTAGAAACCCTCCTAGAATAAACCCTCAGCTATTCAAAAGAGAGCAATTCTGGGTGCTTTCTCCTGAGGACAGCCAGCTTAGCAGCTTCATTTCTGGCTTTCCTGATTACTGGTCCAAGGCCCAAAGAAACTTTCTGTACCTGTAGGTTCCAACTGTAAAGTTTCTCTGGGATTTCCTTTAAGAGGTTCTTATTTGAATCATTCCTCTTCTGTGTCTGTTATTGGGTGAGCTTTTCTCTGTATTATATATCATTACAACCATGTCTGATTTCTATCTTCCATTTTTTCCAAAAATCTGTCTTCCACTTAAAAAAAATGATATCTTGATAGTGGACCTTGTTTTTTGTGGACCTTGTTTTTTTTTGTTTGTTTTTTTTGTTTTGTTTCTTGTTTTTTCTTTTCTGTCATTTCAGTGGTATTTAGAGAAGCTAGAGAGATGAGGTGCACATGAAAGCTCAACACCTTAAGCTTTCCAGATGTCTAGGGTTTTTTCTATTTCTGGTCTCACTTTTTATAAATTCTTTCAGGGAAATGATTTATTTGCATTTCTTCTGGTTTGTATTGGAACTTGAAAAATTTTTATTTTGTTTTCTTTCAGCTTTGCATTTTATGTCAATCCTAATGAAATCATCAATATCTCATTTCTGTCTATCTGGCTGTGTAAATGACACCGTTTTTTGATAAACTGCATTTATAGGCCTCCACAAGGTACTGTTTGCATACGGCCAATTAGTGATGCAGAATTCACTTTAAAAATTTGACATAATTATTTATATTTCATTTAATACGTATGTCACTATATTTCAATAACATAATTGTATTTGCCAGGTGACTGAATATTTTCACTTTCCTTTTTCAGTATCCAGATCAATGGGAGATTTAATAAAATGTAATAGCAACTTTTCATGAGCACATGGTAGTCAACAAATACATCTTTTTAAAAAAAATTCAATAGCTTTAGAGGTACAAGTAGTTTTTGGTTACATAAACAAATTGTACAGTGATGAAGTCTGACATTTTTGTGCACTTGTCACCTGAGTAGTCTACATTGTACCCAATATGTAGTTTCCTCCTCAAAGTCTCTCATGTCCATTACACCCTTCTGTATACCTTTGTATACCCATAGCTTAGCTCTCACTAATCAGTAGAAACATAAGATACTTGATTTTCCTGAATTATTTCACCTAAAATAACAACCTCCGGCTCCATCCAAGTTGCTGCCAAAGACATTTTTTCATTCTTTTTTATGAGATGAGAAGTGTTCTGTGGTGTATATGTATCACATTTTCTTTGTCCACTCATCAATTGATGGGCACTTATGTTGGTTCCACATCTTTGCAATTGTGAATTGTTCTGCAATAAACAAATAAATGCAGGTGTCTTTTTATATAATTACTCATTTTCATTTGGGTAGATGCCCTGCAGTTGATGTTGGGTTGAATGGTATTTTTTTCATGTATGTATTATTTATTTATTTGTATTATTTTTATACTTTAAGTTTTAGGGTATATGTGCACAATGTGCAGGTTTGTTACATATGTATCCGTGTGCCATGTTGGTGTGCTGCACCCATTAACTCATCATTTAGCATTAGGTATATCTCCTAATGCTGTCCCTCCCCACTTTCCCCACCCCACAAGTCCCCGGACTGTGATGTTCCCCGGGGACTTGTGGGACAAGTGTTGAATGGTATTTTTAAAGAAATCTCCATACTGTTTTCCATAGAGGTTATACTAACTTACATTCCCACAAGCAGTATATAAGTTTTCCCTTTTTACTATATTAACTCCAACATTTCTTGTTTTTTCACTTTTTAATAATGGTCATTCTGGCCAAGGTAAGGTGGTTTCCCACTGTGGTTTTGATTTTCATTTCCTTGATGATTAATTATATTGAGCACTTTTTCATATGTTTGTTAGCTATTTGTATATTATTTTAAGAAATGTCTGCTTACATTATTTGCCTACCTTTTGATGTGATTTTTTTTCTTGCTGATTTGAGTTCCTTGCGGATACTACATATTAGTTATTTGTCAGATTCATAGTTTGCTAATAGTTTCTACCATTTCGTGGATTATCTTTTTTGTGGATCATATTTTGTGGGTTTACTTTGATGATTATTTATTTTGCTGTACAGAAGATTTTTAGTTTAATTAGATTCCATTTATTTATTTTTTGTTGCTTTTGCTTTTGGGGTCTTAATCATAAATTATTTGCCTTGGCCAATATCCAGAAGAGTTTTCCCTAGGTTTTCTTCCGGAATTTTTATGTTTTCAGATTTTGGATTTAGGTTTTTCATCCATCTTGGGTTGATTTTTGTATATAGTGAGCGATAGAGATCTATTTTCATTCTTCTCCATATGGCTATCCGGTTTTCCCAGTACCATTTATTGAACGGAGAGTCCTTTCCCCAGTTTATGTTTTTGTTTGCTTTGTTGAAAATCAGTTGGTTGACAGCCAATATCATACTGAATGGGCAAAAACTGGAAGCATTCCCTTTGAAAACTGGCCCAAGACAGGGATGCCCTCTCTCACCACTCCTATTCAACATAGGGTTAGAAGTTCTGGCCAGGGCAATCAGGCAGGAGAAAGAAATAAAGGGTATTCAATTAGGAAAAGAGGAAGTCAAATTGTCCCTGTTTGCAGATGACCTGATTGTATATTTAGAAAACCCCATTGTCTCAGCCCAAAATCTCCTTAAGCTGATAAGCAACTTCAGCAAAGTCTCAGGATACAAAATCAATGTGCAAAAATCAAAAGCATTCTTATACACCAATAACAGACAAACAGAGAGCCAAATCATGAGTGAACTCCCATTCACAATTGCTTCAAAGAGAATAAAATACCTAGGAATCCAACTTACAAGGGATGTGAAGGACCTCTTCAAGGAGAACTACAAACCACTGCTCAAGGAAATAAAGGAGGATACAAACAAATGGAAGAACATTTCATGCTCATGGATAGGAAGAATCAATATCGTGAAAATGGCCATACTGCCCAAGGTAATTTCTAGATTCAATGCCATCCCCATCAAGCTACCGATGACTTTCTTCACAGAATTGGAAAAAAACTACTTTAAAGTTCATACAGAACCAAAAAAGGGCCCACATTGGCAAGACAATCCTAAGCCAAAAGAACAAAGCTGGAGGCATCATGCTACCTGACTTCAAACTATACTGCAAGGCTACAGTAACCAAAACAGCATGGTACTGGTACCAAAAACAGAGATATAGACCAATGGAACAGAACAGAGCCCTCAGAAATAATACCACACATCTACAACCATCTGATCTTTGACAAACCTGACAAAAACAAGAAATGGGGAAAGGATTCCCTATTTAACAAATGGTGCTGGGAAAACTGGCTACTCATATGTAGAAAGCTGAAACTGGATCCCTTCCTTACATCTTATACAAAAATTAATTCAAGATGGATTAAAGACTTAAATATTAGACCTAAAACCATAAAAACCCTAGAAGAAAACTTAGGCAATACCATTCAAGACATAGGCATGGGCAAGGACTTCATGTCTGAAACACCAAAAGCAATGGCAACAAAAGCCAAAATTGACAAATGGGATATAATTAAACTAAAGAGCTTCTGCACAGCAAAAGAAACTACCATCAGAGTGAACAGGCAATCTACAGAATGGGAGAAAAATTTTGCAATCTACCCATCTGACAAAGGGCTGATATCCAGAATCTACAAAGAACTCAAATTTACAAGAAAAAATCAAACAATCCCATCAAAAAGTGGGTGAAGGATATGAATGGACACTTTCTCAAAAGAAGACATTTATGCAGCCAACAGATACATGAAAAAAATGCTCATCATCACTGGCCATCAGAGAAATGCAAATCAAAACCACAGTGAGATACTATCTCACACCAGTTAGAATGGCAATCATTAAAAAGTCAGGAAACAGCAGGTGCTGGAGAGGATGTGGAGAAATAGGAACACTTTTACACTGTTGGTGGGACGTGAAGTAGTTCAACCATTGTGGAAGACAGTGTGGCGATTCCTCAAGGATCTAGAACTAGAAATACCATTTGACCCAGCCATCCCATTACTGGGTGTATACCCAAAGGATTATAAATCATGCTTCTATAAAGGCACATGCACACGTATGTTTATTGCAGCACTATTCACAATAGCAAAGATTTGGAACCAATCCAAATGTCCATTAATGATAGCCTGGGTTAATAAAATGTGGCACATATACACCATGGAATACTATGCAGCCATAAAAAATGATGAGTTCGTGTCCTTTGTAGGGACATGGATGAAACTGGAAACCATCATTCTCAGCAAACTGTTGCAAGGACAAAAAACCAAACACCGCATGTTCTCACTCATAGGTGGGAATTGAACAATGAGAACACATGGACACAGGAAGGAGAACATCACACACTGGGGCCTGTTGTGGGCTGGGGGGAGGGGGGAGGGAAAGCATTAGGAGATATACCCAATGTAAATGATGAGTTAATGGGTGCAGCACACCAACATGGCACATGGATACATATGTAACAAATCTGAACGTTGTGCACATGTACCCTAGAACTTAAAGTATAATAAAAATAATAATAATAATAATAATAAAAAGAAAATCAGCTGGTTGATTTGGTTTTATCTCTGAATGCTCTATTTTGTTGCATTGCTCTATGCATCTACTTTTATATTAGTAACATACTATCTTGGTTACTATGTCCTTGTAGTATAATTTGAAGTCAGGTAATGCCATGCCTCCAGATTTGTTCTTTTTGCTTAGAATTGCTTTTTCTATTTAGGCTCTTTCTTGGTTCCAAAGAAATTTTATAATTATTTTTTCTATTTATGTGAAAAATGATGCTGGCATTTTGGTAGAAATTGTATTGAATCTGTAGATTGCTTTGGGCAGTATGGTCATTTTCATGATATTAATTATTCTAGTCCATGAGCATTGGATGTATTTCCATGTGTTTGTGTTGCCTATGATTTATTCCAGCAGTGTTTTGCAGTTCTAAATGTAGAGTTCTTTTACCTCCTTGTTTAAGCATATTCCTAGATTTTTTTTTAGTTATTTTAAAAGGGATTGAGTTGTTGATTTGTTTTCAGCTTGGTTGTTATTGGCATGTAGAAGTACAACTGATTTGTGTATATTGATATTGTAACCCAAGACTTTACTAAGTTTATTTATCAACTCTAGGAGTCTTCTGAAGGACTCTTTAGGGTTTCCTGGGTATATGATCATATCATCTGCAAACAGATAAGTTGACTTCCTATTTTCCAATTTGGATGTATTTATTTATTTATTTATTTTCCCTGATTGCTCTGGCTGGGACTTTCAGTGCTATGTCGAATAGAAGTGATGAAAATGGGCATCCCTGTATTCTTCCAGTTCTTAAAGGGAATGTTTTCTTCTTTTCCCCGTTCAGTATGAGTTGGCTGTCTGTTTGTCATACATGGTTTTTATTATTTTGAAGTATGTTCCTTCTATGCCTAGGTTACTGAGAGGTTTTATCATAATGGGATCCTGGGTTTTATTGAATGATTTTTCTATGTCTATTGAGATTATCATATGTTTTTTGTTTTTAATTCTGTTTTTGTGGTGAATCACATTTGTCAATTTGTGTGTGTTGAATCATCCCTGTATCCCTGGAATGAAACCCACATAATCATAGTGAATTATCATTTTGATGTGCTGTCGAATTTGGTTTGCTAATATTTTGTTGAGGATTTTGGCGTCTATGTTCACCAGGAATGTTGGTCTATAGTATTTTTGTTGTTGTTATGTTATTCCCTGTCTTTGTTATTAGAATGATACTGGCTTCATAGAATGAGTTAGGAATATTACCTCTTTCTCAATCATTTGAAATCGTTTCTGTGGGATAGGTATCAATTCCTCTTTGAATGTCTGGTAGAAATTGGCTGTGAAGCCATCCGACCCTGAACTTTTGTTTGCTGACAAATTTTTTGTCACTGATTCAATCACACTGCTTGTTATTGGTCTGTTCAGGATTTTTACTTCTTCCTGATTCAAGCTAAGAGGGTTGTATGTTTTCAGGAATTTATCCACTTCCTCTAGACTTTCTATTTTGTATGTATAGAGGTGTTTATAATGGTCTTGAAGGATCTTTTCTATTTCTGTGGTGTCAGTTGTAATGTCTCCATTTTAATTTCTAATTGAGTTTATTTGAACCTTCTCTCTTCTTGGTTAATCTGGCTAGTGGTCTATCAATTTTGTTCATCTTTTTAAAGAAAAAACTTTTTGCTTCATTTAACTTTTGTATTGATTTTTAATTTGAAATTCACTTAGTTCTGCCCTGATCTTTGTTGTTGTTGTTGTTATTGTTGTTTATCTTCTGCTAGCTTTCGGTTTGGTTTTTTCTTGTTTGTCCAGTTTCTTGAGGTGTGATGTTAGGCTGTCAATTTGTGATCTTTCAGACTTTTTGATGTAGGTATTTAGTGCTATAGACTTTCCTCTTAGCATTGCTTTTGCAGTATCACAGAGGTTTTGATAACTTGTGTCACTGTTATCATTCATTTTGAATACTTTTTAGATTTTCATCTTGATTTTATTGTTAACCTAAACATAGTTCAAAAGTAGGTTGTTTAATTTCCATGTATTTGTATAGTTTTGAGGGTTCCTTTGGGAATTAATTTCTAATTTCATTCTGCTATGGTCTGAGAAGATACTTGATATTGTTTCAAGTTTTTAAAATTTGTTGAGACTTGATTTGTGGTTTGTTATGTGTTCTGTCTTGGAGAATGATTTGTAGGCTGATGAGAATAATGTATATTTTGCAGTTATTGGGTAGAATGTGCTATAAATATCTGTTAGGTTCATTTGCTCTAGAGTACAGTTTAAGTCCAGTGTTTTTTTTGTTGACTTTCTGCCTCAACGATCTGTCTAATGCTGTCAGTGGAGTGTTGAAATCGCTTCTATCATTGTGTTGGTGTTTGCCTCTTTTCATAGGTTTAGTAGTAATAATCATGTGAATCTGGGAGCTCCAGTGCATATATATTTAAGCTTATAACATCTTCTGGTTGGATTATCCTTTTACCATTATGTAATGACCTTCTTCGTCTTTTTTATTTTTTTACTTTTGTTACTTTAAGTTCTGTTTCATCCAATATAAGAATAGCTACTCCTGCTTGCCCTTGGTTTCCATTTGTGTGGAATATATTTTTCTATCCCTTTAGCTTGAGCCTATAAGAATCCTTACATGGTTAGGTGTGTCTCTTGAAGACAGGAGTATTTGGTTTGTGATTACTGTATCCATTCTGACAATTTGTATCATTTAAGTGGAGCATTTATATAATTGACATTAAAAGTTACTATTGAGATGTGACATATTGTTCCAGTCATCATACTGATTGTTACCTACTTTGTTTTCTTCATGTTTTATTGTCTTATAGGGATGCCATCTTCTATTAGAAGGCTGTTTCATCGACATCGAAAATTTGTTGTTTAGCGTAGCCACTTTCATCAGTTGTCTTAGCCTGATTTTCTGGATTACTTGCTTCAGCTTCTGCATTATCCCTTGCTGTTTCACCTTGCACTTTAAGTTAGACAGAGGGCATCATTCCTTAAATATCACAAACGAACCTCTGCTGGCTTCAAACTTTTCTTCTGCAGCTTCCTCAACTCTCTCAGGTTTAATAGAATTAAAGACAATTAGGGCCTTGCTCTGGGTTAGGCTTTATCTTAAGTGGATATTGTGGCTGATTTGATATTCTATCCTGACCACTAAACCTATCTCCATATCTGTAATACAGTTGTTTTGATTTCTTATCATTCATGTTTTCACTGGACTAGCACCTTTAAGAACTTTTCCTGTGCATTCACAACTTGCCTGTTTGGCATAAGAAGCCTAGCTTTTAGCCTATCTTGACTTTTGACATGTCTTCCTCACTAAAGTTAATCATTTCTACCATTTAACTTCACGTGAAAGATTATGACTCTTCCTTTCACTTGAACACTTAGCCATTGTAGGGCTATCAATCAGCTAAATTTCAATATTGTTATGTCTCAGGGAACAGGGAGTCTCTAGTAGAAGAAGAAAGATGAATAACAGCTGGTCAGTGGGGTAGTCTGAACACACACAACATTTCACTGTCTTATATGGTTGTGGTGTGTGGTGCCCCATAACAATTACAGGAGTAATATCAATGATCGTAGATATAATGAAACAGATAAAATGTATAATAATAATGGAAAAGCTTGATATATTGTGTGAATGACCGAATTGTGACAAAGAGACACAAAGGGAGCACTTTGTATTAGAAAATTGATGCTGCTAGATTTATTCAATGCAGGGTTACCACAAACGTTCAATTTATAAAACTGCAATATCTACAAAGTACAGTAAAGCAAATTGCAATAAAACAATGTGTTCCTGTATTTGTAAAGAGACTGAAAATAACTAGAACAAATAAATACTATAAGTCATTTAACTAATATGATACTTTATGATAATTTTATTTTGCCTTCCTCATTTTCTTTTTAATATATTCATTTAGAGAGGGGGACGTTAACAATAACTTTTAGTGGAAAAATTGATTTACTCCTACAACCATATTTTGTAATAGTTGAACTGTTCAAACCTCATTATCTAATCAAGACCTTAATATGACTATTTGTATATGTAGATATACATATGTATATATAAATACAAATTGTGTACGTTGGAAAATAACTAGTAAAAATGTCTACAATCTTCTTCTAAAATATAAGCATTAAGAATTTCAGAATCATTCTAAAATGATTAGCTCAATATTTTCAGCAATGCTGTTTTTAATAATGATTATAATTTTTTGTAATAAAGACATAAAAATTCTGATATCTTAGGGATATTTTTTCTCTATTAATGAATTTATAAATTAACTCACTGCCACTAAAATTTTCCAAACAAATTTGTATCTTGGGCTAATTATTTTCATTTCTACATCGAAGTTTACATAAAGTGGAGATATTTATCTTATTCACTACCATAACCCCAGAACTTAACAAAGAACCTGCCACTTAGCAGATATTCAATAGGTAATTCTTAAATTTTAAACATTTTTAACATAACATCATATATAATTGTCTTTTTGAACTGTATTTGCAAATCATTTACAAAATAATTAGGCATAGAAAAAGGTCTCAATGTATCACAGCTCCGAATGTGTTATAATAATTCACTAAGTGCCTATTTTCCAATTGAAATCACCAAGCTGAATCACACAAACCTCTTTTAAAGAAAAATATTCAATATATTGTTTTAAAAGAAAGCATTGTTTGGATGTAGCTGAACATCATAAGATCCTCTAGTTAAGAATTTCAACTCCTTATCCTTTGAGTCTTAGTTATATCATGTGTATAATGGAGAATAATAATGCTGTCTTCACTGTTCTAATAAAATAATTAAACATGAAAATGTTAGTGGAAAATTTTATAAAGACAATTGTTACATAATAATAAGGGATAATAGTTGACTGATACAAACTATTAAAAAAACAGTATGTAGGTCTTCTCCCCCCACACTCTGACTCCCTAAGTAACATAATTAGAAGGTTAATGAAATCTGTTGTCTTAAAAGACTAGTATATATCAGCCTATAATCCTCTGAATTATATTGTCATAAGTTGTCATTTTTTGAGATTTCTACAATCATAAATTGTTGCACAAAATTATTTTGTTGCACTTGCTTAATTTGTATACAGATGAAAAATAAGATACCAGATATAAAAGTGCAAAAAGAAAAAAAATCTCTCTATCCAGTTAGTTCATATTTTTTCATAGTGGTACTGCTGATAATGCTTAACCAGGCTTTAAACCCATGGGAAGCAAGGCAGAGATTATATAATCATATAGTTGTAAGATCAATGTATTGCTTAGATCATTATAAAGAGTGACATAAATTGAGACTATTTTTATTGAGACTTAATTTTTGATCTAGTGTTCATATTCATTTGATAACAAGAATATGCCATTTGTAGTTATAATGAGTTAATGCTTCCAGAAATATTGAATGGAAAAATAAAAAAAAGCCAATGCTTTGTGACCTCTTCATCGGTCCCATAAAATTTACGGATGTGATTGTGTCTGGGCCACTTTGAAGGTTTAGGCAAAGGAACAGTGGAATATTTAATGAAACTTAGAAATGCAGCACAGTTGTTCTCAGACTCTGAGGTATGTTGTAGGCATTATTGATGTGGGTTTTTTGCAAAGCAGAGATATAGAATGGTCATTTGAGTTTTATCAAATAGTAAATGAAAGAGACTTAATAATACTGATATCTCATTAGTATATAAATACTGGCCTGAGTATTGTTAAATTTAAAAATAAAGACATATATGTGCCAAGTAAATTTATGTGCCAGACAATATCATCTTGATTTATAATTGTGTGTATTTTTTTTAATCTTAGACCACACTTTCAGACATAGTAATAGAACTGACACTCACAAATGCATGCTTTCTTTAAAGATATTAATCTCAGTATTGAACAGAGAAACCAAACAGCTTGTATTGAAAGTAGAAATGTAATTGGCCTGTTTGGAGAAAGTCTACGAGAGTAACAGTCACTAGATTCAACATGCAAGTGCCATCATGATGAATGTTTACAACACTTTTTTGAGAGCCAATTATACTGTTTTTTTGTGCAGGAACTGGAGATCAGCCAGATCACTTGTATGCACAAAGCCGCTGTGGATCTGTCTTTCAAACAAGAGCTGCAGAAAACGCTATAGCAAGGTTGAAGCTTTATCCACTCTGGTAAGAGAAGCTTTCTTTTTCTTTGCTATGGTGAGAGTTTGATAAGAAACCCTTTTAAACCATAATGTGGTCAGGGAGAGGAGACTGTTATATGTTATAAGTCAGAAAATGTTTTTTCTTTGAAATATTTTTTTCACTATGCTTTGTGCCTTTATGTTATAGCAAGATAAAACTGAAACACTAAGTCATATTGCACATGTTAAATTCGTATCAGATGTAGGGGAGTCTTAAACTACTCTTCTGTTGTGTGAAATGTGAGGTCATTTTGTGTTTATACTGTATATCTCCTGGACAGGACAAAGGGAAGAAAGATTGGTATTCTAATACCAAGGTTAAGAGTGAATCTATGTGTTTAAGTTTTCCCCTGACCAATGGTGTTATTAATTCCCAGAAGCTCACCACCACCAAATTCGGCCTTTGGATTCACTTGCAGATATTTTTGACCACTCTATTCTCTTTTTATATTTAAAATTGGAAAAGCTGGGGATTATTCTGGATGAGTTTATTTGAATATGGTTTTCTCACATTAGCTCTAAAGACTGCACATATATACAAAGTACAAAATTCTGTTTTTCACGTAATTTCTTCCGTCTGTAATGTGCTTCAACATTTGTGTGAGAATCTCTACCTATTATAAACTCTATCTGAATTCATATCAGTCTCAAATGGCAATAAATATTGAGAGCATTTATATATACTTATACATATATACTTATATACATATACACATGTATATAAGTATATATGTATAAGTATATATAAATATTTGACATGAGCAAAATTAATTTTAGATAATTACACATTTACATATTAAGGCAATGTAATCCCTATGGAAATTTATAGCTTTTAATTTTCATTTATATGTCCCTTCCTTTTCATTTTCTTGGTAAACTTTAGTTCAGAAAACAATAACATAAATATCCAAAAGACTTTACAACCAAAGAGCTACATTTGAAGATAAATTATTTTTTAAATAAACTTGTATGACTCAGATTTTATTCTTTTTAAGTTGCTTAGTTACATCCATGTTTTAATTTATGTATCTATGAGATTTAAATACAATCATTTTCAGGAGTTTACGCCAGACTAGCCTTCCAGGCTTCAAAGTTATAAGCAGCTTGCCATGTCTGTCTAATAAGTTGCCAATAAAAATTCATGCTTATCTGATAACTTCAATAGGTATTTATTGATTATGTACCTTGCTAAAAGCTTCCAGGAGAGGAAATATGTAGCTTAAATAAATGAAACGTAACATCTGTATAGATTTAATGAGGATTTAACATATATGCTTAAAATAACGAATTCTTAGTGAAGGTTTGGATAAGGACAAATAGAGTCAAGAGGAGTCAGTAATGACAATGAATACAATGAGACTTAATTTTTCAGATGTAAAAAATAATTCTATGCTTTAATGAATGAGCTTAAAAAACTTTAGCAATGCCATTTGCCCCTTCTTCTGCCCTCATTTAAACTATGCATGCATTCAATTCAACCCATTTGAAATCTTTACCTGTGTACCCTGCACTGAAAGAAATACAGACAGCCTTGCCTCTGAAAGAGATTCTAGTTTAAAGGGGAGCTGAGGGAAAAAAAGTCATTAACTATGTTACCATGAATCAATGTAGTAAAAAAATAATAATATTTGCTTTAAATTTCTGTGGTTTCTGCACTCTTAAAGACTGTTTATTGCTATAGGCACATGCAGCAAGCTACAACAACAAAAAAATATCAATTCCCTTAGTTTATATCTTTCCAACTTTTAAGTGAATCTCAGACAGAAAGAAAATCCTTCCAGGGTAAGAACCACATTTAATGATATATATATATATGTGTGTGTGTGTGTGTGTGTGTGTGAATGTATGTATGCACACACATACATGTATAGTTATATCGTTTTATATATATAGTTATAAATATATGTGTTTGTTTTTTTTCTTTTCATTGTTATCTTCGCGTTTAGGAACTACAATTGTTAACATACACACATGTCCTTTAGTTTAGAAGATAGGAAAGAGAAGCAAGTATAGCATCTCTGCTCCCCTGATGAGTTTGGCACAGCAGGATTTGCTGTTCATCTTAAGAACACTGCTTTTTCTACTGTCTCTTGTCCAGGTTCTAACTGAACTATATGGCTCAGACTAGAGGCTGCTTTATATGAAGATATCTTCCTATCAAGCCTCATACCTACTCCAGGGAAAATGATTTCTTTCATTTGGGAATTTTCTTATAAATTCGATTTTATGAAAAAAAAGTGGAACAGGAAATATTGTAAAGTTTACAAACAGGATGCAAATTCATTGCTTTCTAATTATAAATACAATGAGACAGTTTTGTTACACTTTCTTTCCTTTTAGACATATTTTGAGAAATCTGCTTTTTAGAGAGATATTTTGTAGAAAAATTTTTATTACTTTTCAATTTTTCTTTGCTTTATTCATTCTCTTTTTCTTTTTTTTATTATACTTTAGGTTTTAGGGTACATGTGCACAATTTGCAGGTTTGTTACATATGTATCCATGTGCCGTGTTGGTTTGCTACACCCATTAACTCATCATTTAGCATTAGGTATATCTCCTAATGCTGTCCCCCCGCCCCCAACCCACAACAGTTCCCGGAGTGTGATGTTCCCCTTCCTGTGTCCATGAGTTCTCATTGTTTAATTCCCACCTATGAGTAAGAACATGCGGTGTTTGGTTTTTTGTCCTTGAGATAGTTTACTGAGAATGATGGTTTCCAGTTTCATCCATGTCCCTACAAAGGACATGAACTCATCATTTTTATGGCTGCATAGTATTCCATGGTGTATATGTGCCACATTTTCTTAATCCAGTCTATCGTTGTTGGACATTTGGGTTGGTTCCAAGTCTTTGCTATTGTGAATAGTGCCACAACAAACATACATGTGCATGTGTCTTTATAGCAGCATGATTTATAGTCCTTTGGGCATTCTCTTTTTCTTATAGCTGATAAAATTGCATCCCATTTCACTGAGAAGATACAGATTATTTAATGAGTTCCCCTGTGTTCTTTTGCCTCCAGATCTACAAAGCTTACCTCCCAATCTGCCCTCATACTGCTCTTCTTTCCTTTATTTATAATGGGAAGAAGTATCCCAACTTGCATGACCCCAACTTCCATCTCTTCTACTTGTGACTTCTCAGGTATACTCCTCTGCCTGATAAATATTTGTATTCCTAATATTTAGCTCTATTTTCTCCATGAAATTCTTCCCATTAAACACCTCTTTATATTTACTACACATCTCTACCTATATTTGGCTGGGACTACACATCCCTCTCTAAATACCATCCATGTATCTGCTACTTCACAGAAACATCTCAAAGATTTTTTTTGTTGTTGTTTTTGTTTTTTTCCAGATACCATTTCCATATCTTTGCCTTCATTTTTCTCTAAATTTGCACAATCCTTGTGATTCTTCCAAATTTTCTGAGGTAGTTACATTGTTTTCTTGTTGCTAAGTCCACTCAGTTTTCTTGGTTTCCCACCAGTATTTGAGAGGTGGGAAACCACCTCTTTTTGAGATAGTTTTCCCTTTACCTCCTTAACACTCTCCTAACTTTGTTTTGTTTCTTTTCTCTTTCTGTTTCTTTGGTAGCTTTTTCTTCTAGTGGAGTACACTTTTAAGAGTTCCTCAGGACACAATAGTGGACCTAATACTTCTTCTCTCTCTCTCTGTCTCGCTCTTTCCTCTTCTCTCCATAGTCTTTATTTCTATAATTATTTAAAATATCAGCAATCTTAGGGCATAATCCTATGGTGTGTATCAATAGTTGGGTGCATTCCTTGATTCTATATGTATACAAATGAAACTTTTGAGTGTACAATGGTGCAAAGGTGTTATGTATTCAATAGAAAGTGGTATGATACCTTCTTGAAGTGCAGGGAAGCAGCAGCAAGCTGCAGCTCCCAGTCAGTCACTCAATCATGATGGGAAATAATTGATACTTTACAGTATACTGTGTTGCCAGATAATTTTGCCCAGCTGTAGGCTAACACAAGCATTCTGAGAACATTTATGGTAGGTGAGGCTAAGCTATGATGTTCAGTTGGTTCAGTATGTTAAGTGGATTTTTGACTTATAATATTTAACTTATAATGAGTTTATTGGAAAATAACACCATTGTAAATGGAGGACCATCAGTATACTCGTCAAGGGAGATTTGGGGTCAAGCAGTGAAAACGGGTGTTTTCACTCTCCTTGAAAATATTTGGTTAGGTTTTACCATGTTTTTATTTTGATGTGTCCCTAGCACTCTAAGATGCTTTCCAGGAAGCCCACTCTGGCCTTACCTTACAGGGAACTCTAGGGAAAATGGTATGGCTAAACCAGTCAGGTCCAAATAGAACCAAAGAAAGGAGGCAGAGACCATAGTGACAAGAGTGGATCTTGGTGGGACCTCTGTGTTCCTGCTATCTGTGGTGCCCAGTTGCAGATACCAGTCAACTTCATAGCCAACCTGCAGTACAGAGCTAGGTGTCTTCAAAAGCAGGGTGAAAAGTTTCACCTAGTTTGAGTCCCTAAATGCTTTTTAATGCACCCTGCCTCAGGGACCACCCCAACAATTCTGCCTAGGCAAGGAGATGCCCATCTCCTCCTTTTTGAAGAAATGAAGGGGCTAGACCAGCCTAACTTGGCAACTTAACAAGCAGCAGCTTTACTCAGCCAAGAAACAATCCCAATGACTTTGCCCAGGCAAGGAACTTCCCACTTCTGTGAATTTTAAAGAAGCAAATGGGCTAAACCTACTTAACCCAGAAAATCAAGTAGTATCTTCACTCCACACAAGAGCCCTCCTAAAGAATCCATCCAAGTAGGAAGACTTCCATCTTCATGCATCTCAGAAAATTATAGGGTCTACATCTGCTAGGGATGATGTTGGGAGGTCCCAAATCCTCTCAACATAGCCAAAAAAACATTTCATGGCTCCACATTGACAGGGAGAAGACCCTTAATTGTGTATTTCTAAGGACCATAGCCTCTGGATTCACCTGTCCAGAGTAGTGACTCCACCTAACCTTGGAGCCCAGACTCCAGCCCTGCCCACCTTCAAGTCACCAATGACATAATTGGCTGACCAGAGTACACATCTTGTGACTGACCTCATAATCCATCACAGTACTCACACAGCAACTCGACTTTCTAGCCAAACAAAGCCAGTGTTCCCACAGGACATCAGAGCCCAAAGAGCAACCCCACCCAAACAAAGTCAATGGCCCACTAACTAGAGATCTCACAGAAAGCTCTGCCTCCCCAAGGATGTCACCACCTGGCTTTTCCAAAATCAGAGGCTAGATTAAATAATGCATGTGTATCCCTGCCAGAGAACACCTCCTGTAAAGGCCAGGAGAGGGGCTGTTCCCTCAAATGTGCAGACAACATAAGGACGCAGAATTATGAAGAATCAAGGAGTTATGACACCTCGAAAAGAAACTAATAAAGCTTCAATAATGAACCCTAAAAAAATGGAGATCTAGAAATCAGTAGCAGATAAATCAAAGTAATACTAAAAAGGATGTTCCATGAAGTACCAGAAAATATGAATATAAAATTTAGTAAAATTTAGGCCGGGCACAGTGGCTCACGCCTGTAATCCCAGCACTTTGGGAGGCCGAGGCGGGCGGATCATGAGGTCAGGAGATTGAGACCATCCTAGTTAACATGGTGAAACCCCGTCTCTACTAAAAATAGAAAAAAAAATTAGCTGGGCATGGTGGCGGGCGACTGTAGTCCCGGCTACTCGGGAGTCTGAGGCAGGAGAATGGTGTGAACCTGGGAGGCGGAGCTTGCAGTGAGCTAAGATTGTGCCACTGTGCTCCAGCCTGGGCGACAGAGCAAGACTCCATCTCAAAAAATAAAAAAATAAAAAAATAAAATTTAGTAAAATTTGAAAAACAATATACAAAATTGCAGGAAGTTAGACAAAGAAATAGAAACAATAGGAAAGAACCAGACAGAAATCTTAGAGATGAAGAATACAATGACTGAAATTAAAAATTCAATAGAAAACTTCAACAGCATAAGAAAAAACCAGCTGCTTGAGCTGAAAGACAGAACATTTGAAATTATTGTCAGAGGAGCAGAAGATAAAGGAATAAAGCTTACAGTAATTATGGGACACCATCAAGAGATTAAACTTTCACATAATAGGAGTTCCAGAAAGAGACACATGATAATAAAGGCCAGAAAACATATTTAAAGAAATAATGGTTAAAACTTTTCTTGTCTGGGTTAGATGCCAATAACCAGATACAGAAAGCATGAAGGTCTTCAATCAAATTCAACCCAAAGAGAAGTACAAAAAAGGCATATAATAACGAAACAATCAAAAATCAAAGACAAGAAAAAATTCTGAGGACAAGTGATAAAGAAACACATCATATATGAAAGAGGGTGAATATTACTATCAGAGTATTTCTCAACAGAAAGTCTTCAAGCAGGAGAGAGTGGAATCATGTAGTCAAAGTTCTGAAAGAAAAAAATAAAAACAAAAAACATGCCAACCATAAATACTTTATTCATCCAGATGGAAATCAGTAAGGAAACATTGGGCTTGAACAAGACTTTAGATTTAATGGACCTAACAGAGATAAACAAAATATTTCATCCAACCACAACAGTGTATACATTCTTCTCAAGCATACAGAAAAAATTATTCGGAATAGATCACATGCTAATGTGCAAAGCAAGTCTCAGCAAATTTTTAAAAATGTAAATTATATCAAGTATATTTTCTAAACACAATTGTTTGAAACAAAATTCATAACAGGAGCAATTTTAGAAAATTCACATATATATGGAAATTAACCAACATGATCCTGAACAACAAAAAGGTCATTGAAGCAATTAAAATGAGTTTTTTTTTTAAATCTTGAGACAAACACAAATAGAAACACAACACATAAAATCTATGTGATATAGCAAAAGCAGTTCTAGTGGCAACGTTCTTGCAATAGGTACCTACAACAAAAAAAAGAAGAAAAAGATCTCAAATAAACCAACTAATATTACACCTTAAGGAACTATTAATAGAAAAAGAACAAACTAGGCCCAAAGTTAGCACATAGGAAAAAATAATAAATATCAAATTAGAAAAGAAATACAGACTAGAAAAACAACACAAGAGATAAAAAAGTAACTTTTTTGGAAAGAAACAGAATTGTCAAACTTTAGCTAGAATAACTAAAAAAGAGAGAAAACTCAAATAAAGTCAGAAATGAAAAAGAAGACATTACAACAGATACCACAGAAATAAAAAGGATTATAAGAAAATACTATTGACAATTGTATGCCAAAAAATTGGATATTGTATAATAAATGGATAAATTCCTAAACACATGCAACCTACCAGGACTGAATCATTAATAAATAGAAAATCTGAGCAAACTATTAACAAGGAAATATAATAAGTAAGAAAAAGTCTCCCAGTAAGAAAAGACCAGGACCTTATGCCCTAATAGCTGAATTCTATCAAAATTTTAAAGAAAACAGATACCAACCCTCAAACTCTTTCAAAAACTTAAAGAGGTGAGGCTGGGAGTGGTAGCTCATGTCTGTGATCCCACCACTTTTGGAGGCTGAGGCAAGCAGATCACTTGAGCCCAGGAGTTCAAGATCAACCTGGGGAACATGACAGAAAGCCTTTTCTAAAAAAAAAAAAAAAAAAAAATACAAAAATTAGCCTGGCATGGTGGCACATGGCTGTAGTATCAGCTACTGAACCTTGCTTTTCAGAGATTCTTTTCTATTATGCTCCCCAATCCTGCTATCTGTAGATACATGGTTAAGAATGAGTACATTAGGATCAGAGAGGCTTAGTTCAAACCCTACTTATACTACCTGCCAGTTGTTAGGAACTTGAGCAATTAACCTAAACTGTACACTCTGCATTTCCTCATCTTTAGCATGGAGATAATAACACCTATTTTATATAATTAAATGAAATAATCTAAATAAATAATTTGATCTTAAAATGTATGTAATATCTGCATTGTTTATTCCTGTAACCTGATATTTTCATTTGAGACAATGATTTTATACTGTATTAGCGGTTTTTTTTTTCTTGTTGTGGTTTTGTTGTTATTGCTGTTTTTGAAATGGACTCTCGCTGTGTCGCCCAGGCTGGAGTGCAGCGGCACGATCTCAGCTCACAGCAACCTCCACCTCCCAGGTTCAAGCGATTTTCCTGCCTCAGCCTCCCAAGTAGCTGAGACTACAGGCACCTACCACCTCTCTCAGCTAATTTTGTGTATTTTTAGTAGAGATTGGCTTTCACCATGTTAGCCAGGATGGTCTCGATCTCCTGACCTCGTGATCCACCCTCCTCACCCTCCTAAAGTGCTGGGATAAACAGGCATGAGCCACTGCACCCAGCCTATATTAGCTTTTAAATATTCCATATGAATGAAAACGTTCACCTTTTATGACATTTTAGAGAACATATGGCAATTATATACTTCATTTCCACAAGTATAAATGGAATAGAGTTTCTTTTTTGGGAAAACTAAGAATGTGACTACTAAGGATGTGAAAGCTTATCTTCCTGAATGGATAAGAGGGTGTGTGCACATGTGCATGTGTGTGAGAAAGTGTGTGTGTGTGTGTAAGGTGGATGGCAGAATGAAATAATTCTATAATTTAATCAAAATTATGCTTCATTAAGTACAGAACCATGATATTATTAACTTTTCCTTTTGAAAAGATGAAAAGTGAAAAGAAAATATATGTTATAATTATAATATGTATAATTATCTTAATTAAAATTGTTAGCACATTTTAAACTCTATTAATGTAGCATTATAATATTATGTATAATACTCTCTACCTCTCCAGTAATTGGATGGTCAAAGTCAGAGCAACAGTAATATGAAATACATGTCCATTCATGTGTAAATGTAGAGTGGAAGCATCAAAGCTGCCCGCTAAAGGTAGAAGGCAGCCCTTCTTAGGGAAACACACGCTTTTCCCTCCAAGAAGCATATACAACAAAGCTATAACAATAGTATGCCAAATCTGTGATGGCCTTTCTTTTCCCAATACCTCCTTCCCCTGTTAGCTGACATTAATAAGGCATGGACATTTGAATAGGACAATGGTGGAAGAGGGTCTGAGCAGGATACTTAGATGTGATTTCTCTCTCTCTTTTTTTTTTTTTTTTTTTTTTTTTGAGACAGAGTCTCGCTCTGTCGCCCAGGCTGGAGTGCAGTGGCACAATCTCAGCTCACTGCAAGCAGGCTCCGCCTCCCGGGTTCACGCCCTTCTTCTGCCTCAGCCTCCCGAGTAGCTGGGACCACAGGCGTCTGCCACCACGCCCGGCTAATTTTTTGTATTTTTAGTAGAGATGGGGTTTCACCGTGTTAGCCAGGATGATCTCGATCTCCTGACCTCGCAATCTGCCCGCCTTAGCCTCCCAAAGTGCTGGGATTACAGGCGTGAGCCCGCGCCCGGCCCTTCTCTTTTTATCTTGAACTTGTAGTCATGTCTTTATATAGCACTGAATGGAGTATGCATTTGGAACAGAGGCTTTGGATCAGTCTACCTGGGTTCCAGAAACATTTCTGCCACAGGTTAGCTGAATTAGCATGAGCAAGTTGCCTCACATCCCTAAGCCTTTGTTTCCTTATTTGTATATGGTGAATGATACTTTATTATACATATTATTATTTTTTATATGTGAAAATAACTGAGAAGATAAATGTGTTTATTATAGTGTCTTGTGACTCATAAAAGATCAGTAAATGATAATTATAATTTTACTCTTATGGTTCATTTTCTACTTTTCTCAATATCTAGTAATAATGCAGAAAACTCGTGAGCCAATCAGTAAATGTATGGCAGTGTAAGGTTTTCCATTTTCTTGAGCTAAAAATACACACCAATACTCTAAGGATATTGCTGAAATAGATTTTACCCAAAGAGTCAATGACTGATGGACCACACATTCAGAAGAGACTTCTTAAGGGGCAGATGCCATAATATAGTACCTGTTTGAATGACTGCAAAATAAGTTGTATACTTCTAATATAGTTAAGTGAAATATACTCAGATATTTAAATATGTATATTGCATTAACATAGTTTGCTTCTATTATAAAAAGAGGAAAGCTTTTTAATTTTTATTTTATTGAGATAAAGTATATCATGAGTATACTCTGGACTGGAGTATATGATTATTAATATTGGCATAGATTATTATAATTATCATTAATTTTATTAAAACACTATTTAAATATTAAAAGACAGTAAGTCATTTGCAAATTAGAGGAAATAATCAGAATGAGTCTTTAGTTATACAAATGTAAATTAATACCATTCATTCATCTTGGAAATACCAAAGATATTGATAAAGTTATATGCATGCAATACTTCAGTCTTCTCATTGAAAAGGGATCATCATGTAATTTCCTTTGCTGGCTGGTGCAAGATTTTGGAGTCAAAAGCATTAGAGAATGTCCTCAATACTATCTGAAACTTAACAGTGCTAGGATGCAAGTGGTCAAATGGAGGTATGATATGTATAACAGTTTAGTAATTTGTTTTTTCATTGCTATAAAGATACTACTGGAGACTGCATAATTTATTAACAAAACAAGTTTAATTGACACAGTTCTGCATGGCTGCAGAGGCCTCAGGAAACTTACAATTATGGCAGAAAATGAAGGAGTTGCAAGGTACGTCTTACATGTTGGCAGGAGAGACAGAGCAAGAGAGCAAGAGTGAGGAAGTGCTACACTTTTAAACCATCAGATCTCGTGAGAACTCACTCACTATCATGAGAACATCATGAGGTAAACACCCCCCATGATCCAATCACTTCCCACCAGGTCCCTCCCTCAACACATGGAGATTACATATTAAACAGTTTTGAAGATATTAAGTTAGTGTATTTCTCATTCTTCTTAAATTATGATGAAAGAGTGCATAGTATAATGTTCAGAGCAAGAAATCTGGAGCCACCACATTGCTGCCTAGGCTTGAACTCAGATTCTATCACTTAATGAGTATGAGAATTTGAATACAGTACTTTATCTCACTGTCTGGACTTGTCTTTAAAATGTAGGGCCGGGCACAGTGATTCACACGTGTTATCCCAGCAGTTTGGGAGGCTGAGGCAGGTGGATCATGAGGTCAGAAGGTCAAGACCATCCTGGCTAACATGGTGAAACCCCATCTCTACTAAAAACACAAAAAATTAGCTGGGCGTTGGGGCACGCACCTGTAGTCCCAGCTACTTGGGAGGCTGAGGCAGAAGAATTGCTTGAACCCAGGAGGAGGAGGTTGCAGTGAGCCGAGATCCCACCACTGCACTCCAGCCTGCGCGTCAGAGCAAGATTCTGTCTAAATATATATATATAATATGTATATATAATATAATTTTATATATATGTATATATATAAGACATATATGTGTATATATAATATATGTTTTATTATATTATATATAGTATAGTATATTATATATATGTATATATGTTTTATATAAAACATATATAATAAAATATATATAATATATTTTATATATATAATAAAACATATATATAATAAAATATATGTTTTATTAGTACCTCCTTTATTAGGTTGTTATAAGAATTAATTGATTTAATCAATATGTTCTTAGAATAGTGCTTGGCATAAGAGATTAAGCTCTATATAAGTATTTATAATGCAGTTGCTATTCGTGCTGCCCAGCCATCCCCACTTAGGAATCAACGGATTTCATTGCTTCAGAAGCTGGGGAGGTATTATTTAGAACGGTCAGCCATTGCTCAGATCTGACTCTGAAATTAGTTTGGTGAGTGAATTGGTGGAATGGAACCCTTGAATCCTAACAGTTAAATATAATTTTTAAGAAATATATAGCCAACATTTTTTCATATCAAAAGGTAAGAAATTTTATTTCAGGCTAAAAAAAGAACACTGAATAAAACATAAGAGAGGTTCTAACCAAATGACCAAATGGAGGATGCATAGTGCACTTCCTGTGATGATTTGAAGAGTGGGGGACAAAAATCTAAAAAGAAAGCCTAAACCTTTTAACAGCTGCAATCAGCACTATTAAGATTCTTCTTTTACAGGTGATGAAATGGAGCTTTAAAGATGTTACTAGGTGGCTGCAATGATTCTGGAACCTAGGTTCTTCTAATTTTAAACACAATGCTTCTAATTTTTATTTACTTCTATCAAAGGTTTTATTATATATGTTGGTTAATGAAGTTTAAGCTATAAAGAGAGATCTGTCTTTAATTTGCGTTCTTACATCCTTACACAAATAACCAGGCCTTTTTTGTGTGTGATTTGCTAACCTATACTAACAACTTAGTTTTGCAAATATTTCCAAGTGGAAGATTGTATCTCTCGAAAGCATAGTCACACCTATTTTCCCTATGTCCTACCCCTTTGAGGCTCCTTTTAAAAATATTTAGCTTGTATGGGTATGGCTCTAAATAGATACATTTTTAAAGCAAGATCTTCATTTTTACTTTCTCATTATTGAGGAAGACAGTGCCAATTCTAATGTGAGGAATCACACTAATAGTTCATTACAGGCAAGACATTATGAATGGATAATAATGTAATGTAATGTTCAATACATTATGAATGGATATTTTACACATCAAATGTTGGACTTTTCTGGTTTTTATTTTCAGTTCTTTCTACTATGAGTCATTTCCAGTATCATTAAACTTAAAATTATATTAAAATATAATTCAATTATTACACTATATTCCCTATACACACACATACATTTATACATGTACATGTGCTATACATGCATACATTTGCACACACTCAATAGAAGAAATTATATAGTGGATAGTCAAATTTTTCGTTGTTCTATCATAGAAAATTCCATTACTGTTGGTAAAATTGAAAACACTATTGTTACCTTATGTTTTCTGAGACTTCTTAATTTTTTTATTTAAATGGAGTACTTACATGCTAACATAATATTAAAACTCCAACTTCTATAATTTTATGTTAAATGACAATAATAATAATATTGCTTTATAGATGTCAAAGTATTTAATATTTAATAATATTTTATTTCATGCATCCTGACTGTATGATGTGAAATATGTGAAATATATAAAGTTTGGATAAAAATAGAAACTTTTTTTAGTCTTAAAACATTCATTAACTAAGTAATATAATAAAATTAAGAATAATTTACATTCAAGCAAACAGTACAGGCAAAGAAAGAGTTGCAAAACAAATCTCAGAAAGCAGCTGATTTTCTAATTCTACTTGCATCTCTATTGTGTCTGTGCTCAAAAAGCCCATTTTATTCTGATGTTTGTGCAGATTACTTTCTGCCCATTCTACATCTTTCTTCCTCCACTATACAACAAAATGAATAGGTGATGGCTCTCAGCACTTGACACTGGTGGGAAAGATTAGCAGGAATGTTGACTATGACATATCAGATATATTAAGCCCTTGCTGGAGGGATGCAGTGCAGAAAAATGGTTTGTCATAGTAACCAAGATACTCTATGGTTTTTTTTTTTTCCAAAATAAAATGCAACAATTTCAGAAGAGTATATTGAAATGGAAACTAATTGCTGGTGCAATTAAATTTTAAATTATTCTACAATATCTTTATTGAATTGTGTCACATTAGCCAGAATATTGACCCATGTTATTTTATAAAAAGGAAATAGAAATTTTATGATTCTTTTAAAAATGAGAGTTAGCATAGGCATGCAAATTGATTTTAAAATGTCATTTCTTTGACACAGAAGTTGCATGTTGGCCATAACATTTAATCTACAGCACATTCTTACAACCAGAGATTTTTGTTTGCTTGTGTTTTTATAAGCTTAGCAAGTTTTAAGATGTCAAGGGTTGAAAAATGATATTTTTCCAAATGCATGACTGTTTCGGTGATATTGATGTTTTTTAACTGATCTGTGAGTAGATTTTGAAAATAAATTGGTTTCTCGTAAGTTATATTTTTAATAATTAAGGCAACAATCCGGGACTTCTTATAGTTCCAAAGTTTTGAACAGCGGCTATATATCTGCTGACAGAATTTTGTACTTCAGTTAACCTTGTGTTTAAGCTAGGGTGAGAGAAGGAGTGAAGAAGGATAGGAATGGTTGAAGAGCAGATTTCAGTAAAAAGGTTTTGAGATGGTTGAATATTTAATATTAATGCTATCTCCATTTTTTTAGAGTTGTGGGTCCCCTTGATTTTCATCATTCTGTCAATCTGTATCATTCTGTCTTATCTTTGAATAAAACTCCATTTCTAAGCCTCGATTCAAGGAAAACATATTTTGTAACAAACCACTAGTAAGTAACCTAGTTTCTCTGCCTAAACTGAGTTTGTCATACATTTAAGTAATTGAGAATAGCTCTTCAGAATGACTTACAAATTAAGACTTAGAATATCTGCTTATGCTTCAAATTTAGGTACTTTTTATTTCCTTGATTATATACCAGATATACATGATATGTGGGACTTATATTTTTCTCTTTACATTTTACATTTGGTTTTTAATCCAAGGTTTTGTTTGTTTGTTTGTTTGAGATGGAGTCTCTATCTGTTGCCCAGGCTGGAGTGCAGTGGCGTGATCTCGGCTCACTGCAACTTCTGCCTCCTGGCTTTAAGCAATTCTCCTGCCTCAGCCTCCCCGAGTGTCTTGGATAATAAGCGCCTGCCACCATGCCCGGCAAACTTTTGTATTTTTAGTAGAGACGGGGTTTCACCATATTGGCAAGGCTGGTCTTGAACTCCTGACCTCAAGTGATCCCCCTGCCTTGGCTTCCCAAAGTGCTGGGACTACAGGCATGAGCCACGGCGCCCAGCCAATCCAAGGTCTTTTAACAAGCGTAGGCTGCTTGGCAAATCGTTAAATAGGGTTATTTGGGGAAAATATATTTCTGGAAAAAGACAGATTTTTGAGAACCAAAGGTATGAGCCTCAGTTCAATCAATCAATATGTAAAGAATAATGAATTTGATGAATGTACCATGGGCCTAACTTCTGGAAATCTAAATGTCACTTTACCAGCAAGGGGTAGAACAATTATCCGAACCATAGGTATAGCCTAAACATTTTTTGTGTGTAATTGATTATCTGATCATTACTACTATTACATAGAAATGCTCAATTTTACTTCTGCCATGTAGAGACATTCAAAAGTCAGCAAAAGTCAGGACAAAGAAGATCCAAGTTTAAAGGTGTATATTCTACTTTCCAGAGAAGCTACTCAAATTCTGACTCATTAAATTTTGTTTGGTTCACAATGTCTCAATATATTTTATTACTATAAAAGGAGTTTTGAAATGTGAACCAATTTGAAAGGATGTGCAACATAACTTCTATGATTCAGATTTTACCAGAAAAAGTATATATATATACACATATATATACGTATGTGTATACGTAACCTGATATATATATATATATATATCAGGTAAATATTTATTCTTGATTTTTTATAACCAAACTGTTCAAGTAGCAGGCTATATGGAACTGGATATATTTCTAAACTTAAGTTGTTTCAAACTATAATATTAGGAATCTTAGAATGCAAATTGTTACACATCTCAAAGCAAAATGTGGTTCTTAAAGTATTATTAATTTTTGTACGGTTTATTTCTTATGGAGATGAACTGGTAGTATTTGCAATTCATCTCAGCAATGACTTCATATTATGAGCTGCTAAGATGTGGCCCAGCCTATTTTGTGGTACTATAAATATTGCGAATTTAGAGAACCAATGAATAGTCTTGCTACCTATGCATTAGCTTAAACAGTAAACACTTGTAAAATGCATTTTTAATTTTTTTTTAATTTTCTTTTTGAGACAGGATCTTGCTTTGTAGCCCAGACTGCAGTGTAGTGGCACGATCATAGTTCACTACAGCCTTTAACTCCTGGGCTCAAGTGATCCTTCCACTCCCGCCTCGAGAGTAACTGGGACTGAAGACACATGCCACCATGCTCCACTAATTTTTAAAAATCTTTCTTAGAGACAAAAGTTTTCACCGTGTTGCCGAGGGTGGTCTCAAACTCCTGGGGTCAAGCAATTCCCCTACCCCACCCTCCCAAAGTGCTGGGATTATGAGTATAAGCCACCACACCAGGCCTGTAAAATGCATTTTTTTCCAAGTCTACATGAATAACTCAGAGTTTCAGAATCCTACTTAAAATGGTTAACTTTAAAAAAAAAAATTATGGTCTTTATTGCAATTCCTAAACTATGGAAAAGACAGTCATATTTAAGCTAAGTTTAAGTAGTGTTTTTTCCTATCTGTTTTCCTCACCTTTGCTGCTGCACTTAACACATAACATACAAAATAATTTCTACCCATGCTTTTTTCTATGTCCTGATACAACTCTCTTAATACATAGGGTCAATATTAGCCTTCCTTCTCCAGTACCACGAAACACACTCTTCACATTATCACAAACACATTGATTCCTTGACTGTTTAGGTCTCATTTTTCTTTTATTACCATTCACTACAAGAAAACTTCATGAAGTAAAATGGCCTTGTCCATTCATCTCCACTTGAGTACCAAAATATTACTACCCATTGCTCTATTTTTACTTCTTTTTTACTCCCTTCAGAAGATTTGTGTAAGACCAAAATGTCATGCTTTTATTCTTCTGGTCCCCTTTCAGAATTCAGAATAGGCCTCTTAATTTATTCCTTGATCTAGGAAGCTGGAAAACTCACTGAGTTGCAAAACCGGTAATGTTAATTTGTATAATTTTCAAATTTAAATTATCTATGTGATATATATTTATATATAATTTAAAATTTATATATGTATGGATATATGTACATATATATGTATGTATATCTCAAAGAGGCTGAAATAAAACTAAGTTTCTTTGTTCATTTTTAATATTACTTGTTCAAGTCCTTGGAATTAGAGTTTTGGATAAAGGACTTTGAGCAGAAATTTTTAACAGATCTGTAAGACTGAAGACATTATCTTAATTTAGGTATAAGAAATCCTAAAATTTTATTAAATTCTACATTAATAACTTCACATTTCGGTAATAATTATATAACAGATCATGAGATTTTAAAAGTTGGAGGGAGAAATAATGTTATATTTTCCCTCATGAATGCATTTGATTGAAACACACTATATAGATGAAATTTTGGAAAAGGTTTTATTTTGCTGTTCTGTAACATAAATCTTTTGCAATAACCGTAATAACTCTTTAAACTAGAGAAAGGTCTGAAAGTTGTGAGTGAAACAAAAATACGAGCATTTTTTCTAGGAAATAATTCCAGCAGAATATTTGACCTCAACTTTCTACCGTTATTCTTACAGTGACCTAAGTGATTTCTTGGCAGAATCCAATCAACTTTTTTCAATTTTCTTTCCTTCCCTAGCTAGTTATATTTGCAATTTCTTTAATACTCTTTCTTCCTTCTACTCACATGATGCTTTACTCTTTTTAAACTTTGTTTCTTCTTATTGGTACTCCTTGTAATCAGTTGCTGATGAGCTCAGTTCTTTGCAGTATTCTCTAAATATAAATTTATACTTTCACTTACTCACTTTTTCAACAAAAATGAATACTTATTCATTACCTTTATTTATTTATTTATTTATTTATTGAGATGGAGTCTTGCTCTGTTGCCCAGGCTAGAGTGCAGTGGCACGATCTTGGCTCACTGCAAACTCCGCCTCCCAGTTCAAGAGATTCTCCTGCCCCAGCCTCCTGAGTAGCTGAGATTACAGGCGTGTTCCACCATGCCTGTATTTTTGGTAGAGATGGAGGTTCACCATGTTAGCCAGGCTAGTCTCAAGCTCCTGACCTCAGGGGATTTGCACATCTCGGCCTCCCAAAGTGTTGGGATTATAGGCGTGAGCCACCATGCCCAGCCCATATTACCTCTTAATGTGTTAAAAACTCAGGCCATCCATCAACCACTCTAGCATAACCCAGACTTATGTTTATATGAATGATTCACAAATCATATGCTCTGATCATTCAATCTACCTACAATTAGTCATGAGCAGGATTTGAAATGAGAAAATTAAGATTGTAGAATATTTTATCAATAGCCCTTCTAAATGGCTTTTATTTTTCAATAGCTAAAAAAAGTTTGTGCAAAGAATGTACACTCATTGAATACGTATTTACAAAATTTATTCAAATAATATACTTATTAACCATAAAGGTTTTGGAATGTGATAGGACTCTAGTCTTGTCTCCACCATTTCTTAGTTGTATAACGTTGGGCAAGAAACTCAGTTTATAAGCAACAGTTTTTTTGTTTGCAAATGAGCATAATAATTACAGCTACTTTGTAGTTTTGCTTGTTTTTTGGCTTTTGATAATTAAATTAGATAGTCCATGTAAAGCACGTGATAAAATAAGCACTAATTAAATCCTAGGTCTTATTATTATCATCATCATCACCATTAATATTCTTATTAAAATAAATTATTTGTCTCTCTTTATCCCTGCAATATACATAATGTATGGTGGAAATAAAATTTCATATTGCAAACACTGCCTATAAATATATCTCATTCAAATAATTTAAACATGTAAAAATTTAAATATTAAGCCAACCATTTATGTCAAGCATTTAAAAGTCAAAAATATATACAGGTACCCACATTCACAGTCAGGGTGAATGTTTAATTCTAATATATTTTGTTTAATTTACATAAATTCTAATTTAATTAAATTACTAATACTAAAGCAGATAAATAGAATTATTAGTTGTATATGCTTTGTTTGGGATAGAAAATGCAAATAAATTTCCATCAGTAGATATTTCAACATTTAAGCAGATAACATGATTACTTACGTTTTTACTTTATTTTAACAAGGTATACTTTAGCCTGAAAGATTATTGAAAATTTAAGCTCTTTCAACACTGAAGAACACTGTGGTCATTCTATTGGTCATTGTGGTCGTGTTATTTAACATAAAACATTAAAATATTTTAAGATAGGAATGTGCAAACAATTGTTCAATCCACTTATCTATATTCTTATCATATATCTCATAAACCAATCAATTTTGAAAAAAAGATATTCAGCTATCTAGTTGTCTCTGCATTCTAACAACCAGTTGACCGATGCAGACTGTTGGTGATAATTTTTATTGGATGCATTAGTTTCCTAGTGCTGTTGTAACAACATACCATAAATTAGATGGCTTAAAAAAATAGAAATGTATTGTCTCATGGTTCTGGAGGCAAAAAAGTCTGAAATCAAAGTGGTAAATATGAATACACAGGAGTATCATGGGTATATGAAAAAGTGATGGAACAAGAGCTTAGTGTAGTAGATGCAGTCTGTATTGTTAGGACTTTGAAGTCAATCTAAGTTTGAGGATATTATTTATTTATTTTTAGGTTCTTTTGAAACCTGTAGGAAATAATCTTCCCTTGCCTTTTCTGGCTTCTGAATTCATATTAATTTAAGGCCCAGTCCAATGACATCATCTTAACTTGATTACATCTGCAATGAAGACCCTAATGCCAAACAAGGTTATAGCCATAGATACCAAAGGTTAAGACGTCAACATATCTTTTGAGTGACATGATTCAACTCATAATATTGAGCATGTTGTATACTGTTTAGTCCTTTTCCTAATTTTTCACAACTTCTTCCTGGCTACACTTCCTTATGTGCTCATCCAAAACCCATGAGGTCTATTTCAAGTGCCATTTACATTGATATTCCTACTTCTTTGATCCTATTATTCTGCAGGGTCTAATCTAGTTACTCTCTTGCACCTTAACCTGGCCAAATGTGAGCATTTAGTCTGGAAACATTTTTGAAACTAATAAGATTGCTGCCAATATCCAGGTGTAGTGTCAATCCTCAACTGGGTAACCAGTGCCTCTGGTCAATATTTCTTAATATCAAAGCTATTCAGTCTTCTGTTTTGTATGACAGTCATTTAAAAATCTCCAGCATTCTCTCTAAAAGTCACTTACCACTTTAATATAAGCCTGATTCATAATTAAATCAAATACTGATTTATAAAGAACAATTTTTATCTCAGAATGTAAATTTTTCCATCCCACAGTTAATTTATCCTGAAAAGCTTATCACATTTTTTCCATCTCAGCCAGAAGACATGATCCTTCACTTGAATAAGAAATACTTCCAACAGGTTTGGCATATTGTCTACTCTTTCTTAGCTATCTTGACTTAGTTAACTAATATTTCTTCTTTTGATCCATTTTCAATCTCTGTCTCTATTAGATTTTTGATCTATTATATACAAATGTGTACATATATCCCTCTATACGAAAATGTTCAAAAGGTATTTTATATAAGCCTATTTTCCCCTCTAAATAGCATTTCATGACATTCTCTTTCTAGGCTAACTATTCTTTTTAGAGTCATCCTCACCTGGTTATATTTCCTGAAATCTTTTTTGTGTAATTAGAGTTTTTCCTCCAGTAATCCATTGAAATTGCCATGTCAAAGATTGCTAATGATCAACATTTGCTACAGTTGAACACAAATTAAAATAGGTTTTTTATTTGTTGTATGGACATACCCATTATTCTGATATATTGTTAGTTTTCTTTTAACCTCTCCAAATGTTCTTTCTTAGAGTCCTATGAAGTCCTCTCTGAATTCTCCTTGATAGGTTCCCTATTTCAAGGTTTTGTATCTTCATTGATCCCCTCCACAGTCTTGCCAGGATGATCTTTCTGAAATTCAAATATTGAGATATCATTCTCTGGCTTTAAAAATATTTAATTATTTATGATGAATCCATTGTGCATACGAAAAAATAAATCCTCAAACTTAGATTGACTTCAAAGTCCTAACAATACAGACTGCATCTACTATACTAAGCTCTTGTTCCATCACTTTTTCATATATCCATGATACTCCTGTGTATTCATATGACCACTGACTATCTCTTCTCTCAATTATTATCCCCTCCTCTTACAGGCACCATGTTGTAATTATCTTTGTATGTTAGTTATTAACATAGGGTCTAGCATACCATTATTATTAATAAATGTAGAATGCATGAGAGTTGAGGAAAGAAAGTCTTATATCCATGTCATTCCAGGCCTTATTGCAATTTTACTACAATTAGAACACCTGGAATTGACTTAACTCTTCTCTGTAATTCAGGTTTGCTGATGTACAGAGGTAATTCTTTTTTGATAGACATTCAGAATAAAGAAGTCCAGGAGAGACTTGAGGTCCAGGTGTCACCTTGCCTCTCATTCATTCCTTTCTACCCCTATAATTTTCCCATAGATTATCTGCCGCTGCCAGAATAGGGGTGGAAAGTTTAAAAAGGAGAGGTTTGTCTGGTATCACCAGTTGGAACTCAAGATGCATCTTGCCATAGATCATTGTTATAGATACTTATTGCTGTAGTACAAATAGTGCTCAGTCACACACTGAGTTAAACTTGTTTTGCAGGGAGAAGGGACATTGGTCTATAAAATGAACTATCATTAATAACACGGAATGCAGCAGCATAAAATAGCTGCTACTTCTACTGATGAAATTAGGGAAATGTCAGTTCAAAAAAAGTGGCTTGAATTAATAAGCAGTTCTCCCCATTTGGTTCAAAATGAAACAGCCCTGTAACAAGTACACTTGTAGCAAAACATCTAATCTCCTTTTGAGCAGTCAGCCATTAAGGTACACTAGTTAGAAAAACAAGAAAAGACACAATGATTAAGATTATAGATCTTCAACATGAAGTGAATTTATTTTGGCTCAAAAAGGTAACTAATGATTGTTTTAAAACACCTACAGTTAGGAAATCATGTTGTAGATTTTAAAAATGGGATTTTTCTGACAACTCATATATTGTCTAAATCAATAAAAAGTAACCAATATGTGCCCTGCATTTTATAAAGGAGGCTCTTGGACTTGAAATTGTTCTTATGAGAATAGGATTAACTTGCTACATTTTGCTGATCACACATAATAGTGTAAGCACTATTTCCGTGAGGAGAATAATTAAAAAAGAAAAATCTATTTTTCTTCACACTGTATTGATTAATGCCTACGACTTTCTGGTTTGAGAACTTGTTTAATACTAATTGAAATCCATTCTTAGAATCTTTATGTTTATTTTTTTCTTTAGGTTTATTTCCCACGATAGTCAATTTAGTTCAAGATTTTTATTCTTAATATGAATTTAGATGAATAAAAACTATCAAATGAATTTTAATTTTACCTTTTTCTAGCTCTCTTCTCAACTCTTTATTCAAATTGCTCTTCATATACTTGCAGAAAAAAAAAACTTGCTGTAAGCATTTTTCTGGAGCAATTTCTTTCTTGAAATGCTTCTTGTTCTAGGCAGTCAAAACTTGGTTTTAACTATATGTTATGTGCTGACAATTCTTGTTACTAAAAAAATAGTTACTGAACAAAACAATTCTGTCTTCTCCTCCTGCTTCTCTTTCCCTATCCCTACTTCTGCTCTCCCTCCCACCCCTTATCATTACGCTAACATGTCCAAACTCCCATGGTTAAATCCAGCCCTGGATTTAAGTATGCCAATACTTCGGCAGCTAAAGATGGCAAAATAAAACCGCATACACTTGCTGACCTGTTTTAAGTTCAACTCATAAACAATAATTTAGGTAGACCCCTTAGTGTAACACTACCTTTCTACTTTATGCCCCTCGAAAAATTACTCTAACAAATCTTTGACTTTGTAACATCTCTGCTCTGCTCAAATTTCCAACACTTCCCATGTCTTCAGATTCTCAGCTGCCTCTTCCTTTTCTATTTCAGCAACAAAATCTCTCAGAAGAAAACTTGCACACAGGCCCAATCTACCATTCATATAACTTGAGCAACAGATCTTGTCACTTCTCACCTAATTTAGTAACATGACTATCAATTTGTCATTGGTAAACTTATGATTCTAGCTCTGTATACTCTCCTGAGTTTCAAAGTCCCGTATTCAGTTTATTAGGCATCTTACCTTAAGGCTCAGCATCTTGTTTCATTCATTTTCCTCTGAACAAGCTTCTTTGCCTCCTATTAGCTATTCACTTAGGTTTTTAGCTGAAACCCAGAAGAGTGAAGTCATCTTTCACTCTTCTCTTTCTCGATAGTACTTCCCACATTAATTTTAGTTCTATCTATGAAATGTCTACAGCTGATCCATTTTCCCTCCATTCTTATTCTAAGTACTTTTTTTAGTATACAAAAGTCAATTTTATTTTTATTTATCAGACACACAATTTAACATAAAATTTTGTTTAATTCGAAAAAAGAGGTTAAAAATCACGGTTTACTTGCAATCACAAAAGCCAGATATCTTGGAATGTATATAAAAAAATACAGCCTTACATGGCCAGAGCAGGAAGAAAAGAGTGAGGGGGGAGGTACTACAAACTTTTAAACAACCAGATAACTCACTCTTATAACTTGTGATAACTCACTCACTATCGTGAGACCCTCAAGGAGGAAGTCCACCCTGATGATCCAATCACCTTCCACCAGGCCCCTTCTCCAACACTGAGGATTACAATTCAGACATGAGATTTGGGTAGTGACACAAATACAAACTGTATAATTTGGTTCATGGTCCCTCTCTAATCTCATGTTCTTCTCAAATTGCAAAATACAATTGTCCCTTCTTAACAGTCCCCTAAAGTCTTAATTTCTTTCAGCATTAACTCAGAAGTCCACAATCCAAAGTTTTACCTGAGACAAGGCAAGTCTCTTCCACCTACGATCTTGTAAAATCAAAATCATTTAGTTACTTCCAAGATACAATGTGGGTACAGGCATTGGTTAAATACTCCCATTCCAAAAAAGAAAAATCAGCCAAAACAAAGGGGCTACAGGCCCTGCACAAATCCAAAACTCAATAGGGCAATTATTAAATCTCAAAACTCCAAAATAATCTCCTTTGACTCCATGTCTAACATCCAGGCCACACTGAAACAAGGGTTGGGCTCCCAAAATTTTGGGCATCTCTGCCTCTTTGGTTCTACATGGCTCAGCCCCTATGGCTGCTCTCAAGGGCTAACATTGAGTGTCTGCAGCTTTTCCAGGTGCATGGTGCAAGCTGCTGGTGGAAATACCATTCTGGTGTCTGAAGGATTGTGGCCCTCTTCTCACAGCTCCACTAGAAAGTGCCCCAGTGAGGAATCTGTTGGGGACCTCCAACCCCACATTTTCTGTCTGCACTGCCCTGGTAGAGGTTCTCCATGAGGGCTCCAACCCTGCTACAAGCTTCTGACTAGACATCCAGGTGTTTCATACATCTTCTGACATCTAGGTGGAGGCTCCTAAGCCTTAACTCTTGTCCTCTGTGCACTTGCAGGCTTAATACCATCTGGAAGCCACCAGGCCTTAGGGCTGGCACTCTTTGGAGAAGTGGCCTGATAAATTTTGGGGCCCCTGTTAGCCATGGCTGGAGCTGGAGCAGCTGAGATGCAGGGAGCAGTGTCCCAAGGTTGTACAGAGTAGTGGGGCCCTGGGTCTGGCCTGAAAAACCATTCTTCCATCCTAGGCCTCCAGGCCCATGATGGGAGGGTCTGCTGTGAAGACCTCTGAGACCCTTTACCCATTGTCTTGGCTACTAACATTTAGCTCCTCTTTACTTACGTAAATTTCTGCAGCCAATTTTAATTCCTCTCCAGAAAATGAGGTTTTCTTTTCTATTACATGGCCAGGCTACAATTTTTCCATACTTTTATAGTCTGCTTCCCTTTTAAATATAATTTCTAGGTCCAGTTCATTTCTTTGCTAAAAAATATAAGCATAGGCTGCTAGAAGTAGCCAGGATGTATCTTGAATGTTTTGTTGCTTAGAAATTTCTTCTACCAGATACCCTAAATCATCTCTCTAAATTTCAAAGTTCCACAAACCCCTAGCTCAGAAGCACAATGCTGCCAAGCTCTTCGCAAAATCATAGTAAGAGTTGTCTTTACTCCAGTTTCCAATAAGTTTCTCATTTTCATCTGAGACCACCTCAGAATGCTTCACTATCCATATTACTATCAACATTTTGGTCACAATTATTTAATAAGTCTCTAGGAATTTCCAAACTTTCCCCCATCTTCTTGTCTTCTTCTCAGTCCTTCAAACTGTTCCAACCTCTGTCCATTACCCAGTTCCAAAGTTGCTTACACGTTTTAAGCTATCTTTATAACAAAACTCCACTCCCACTACCTTTTTTTTTGTATTAGTCCATTCTCACATTGCTATTTTTGCACCAACATAATATAAAGAACTACTTGATACTAGGTAACTTATAAATAAAAGAAGTTTAATTAGCTAACAGTTCCACAGGCTACACAGAAAGCATGGCTGGGGAAGCCTCGGGAACTTACAATTATGGCAGAAGGTAAAGTGGATGCTGACACATCTTACATGGCCAGAGCAGAGGAGGAGAGCAAAGTGGGAGGTGCTACACACTTTTAAACAACCAGATGTTGTGGGAAGTCAGGGACCCTGAATGGAGGGACCAACTGGAGCCGCAGCAGAGGATCATAAATTGTGAAGATTTCATGGACATTTATCAGTTTTCAAAATTAATACTTTTATAATTTCTTATGCCTGTCTTTACTGCAGTGTCTGAACATAAATTGTGAAGATTTCCTGGACATTTATCAGTTCCCAAAATTAATACTCTTATAATTTCTTATGCCTGTCTTTACTTTAATCTCTTAGTCCTGTTATCTTTGTAAGCTGAGAATGTACGTCACCTCAGGACCACTATTGTACAAATTGATTGTAAAACGTGTGTTTGAACAATATGAAATCAGTGCACCTTGAAAGCGAACAGAATAACAGCGATTTTAGAGAACAAGGGAAGACAACCAAAGGTCTGACTGCCTGTGCGGTCGGGCAGAATAGAGCCATATTTTTCTTATTGCAGAGAGCCTATAAATGGATGTGCAATTAGGAGAGATGTCGCTTAATTCTTTTCCCAGCAAGGAATATTAATAATTAATACCCTTGGGAAGGAATGCATTCCTGGGGGGAGGTCTATAAATGGCCACTCTGGGAGTGTCTGTCTTATGCAGATGAGATAAGAACTGAATTACACCCTGGTCTCCTACAGTACCCTCAGGTTTATTAGGGTAGGGTAAAGATCCCACCCTGGTAAATTTGAGGTCAGATCAGGTATCTGCTCTCAGACCCTGTTTTCAGTTGTTTAAGATGTTTGTCAAGACAATACCTGCACAGCCAAACATAGTCCCTCATCAGTAATTCTAATTTTGCCCTTTGCCTTGTGATCTTTGCTTTGCCCTTTGCCTTGTGATCTTTATTGCCCTTTAAAGCATGTGATCTTTGTGACCTACTCTCTGTTCATACACCCCCTCTGCTTTTAAAGTCCTTAATAAAAACCTGCTTGTTTTGAGGCTTAGGCAGACATCACAGACCTACTGATATGTGATGTCACCCTGGAGGCTCAGTTGTAAAATTCCTCTCTTTGTACTCTTTCTCTTTATTTCTCAGACCGGCCAACACTTAGGGAAAATTGAAATAACCTACATTGAAATACTGGGGGCTGGTTCCCCCAATAACCAGGCCTTGTGATAACTCAATATCACGAGAATAGCAAGGAAGAAGTCCACCTCCATAATCCAATCACCTGTCACCAGGCCCCTCCTCCAACACTGGGGATTACAATTCAGACATGAGATTTGGGTGGGGGCACAATTCTAAACCATATCAGAAATAATTATTCTTGGCTACAACGATCAACAATCAGTGTAATTCCAGTTTGAGATTGAACAGGTAGTTGCTAGGCTGAGGTCCTTGTAGAAGTAATTTTTCTGTAAGGTTGTGATGTCCTTTGTGCAAACTTTTTTTTTTTTTTTTTGCAGTCCTTTGTAATAGTTTTTGTTAACAAGCATACAAAGATGAGAATGCTCACTTCATGGCCTTCTGTGTCTCCAATTGCCACAGGTTTTTGATTGTTTTTAATATTAGTGACTACATTTTGAATCTGAAAACTTTCACAGCTTCTATAAATTCCAATGTATTATCATTACTCTCTTGGCATTGAATTCTTTAAGTGCTTTAATTGTGGAATACTATTATTCTTGTTATTATTACTACTTTCAGCACCTATTACCATTCCTAAAACATATCATTTATTTGATAAAATTTGGTTGGCCCAATGAATAAACCTGTAGTTACTTTTTATTAGTATTTTCATTAACTAATTTCTAGATATAAAGTAGCTTAATAGAATGAGTACTGTTGAATTTAGAGTTCTTCACAGAGAAGTGTAATAAAGTAGATTGATTTGCTCTCTTGAAATTTCTTGCTGCCTTAGATATTTAGTTTCCTTACTACACTACCTCAACCCCACCAACACACACTCTGGGGGCATCATAAGAAAATAAATCAGAAAGAAAATATCTAGAAAATTTTTCTGATCTTCACAAAAAGTCATTGAATGACTGAACCTAGACAGACTTGAACCATTTCTAAAACTTAAATAAAAGGTTATATACTATTTAGAAGGCATTAAAAATGAACAAGGGAATAACTGGACATATTATTCTGGAAAAATGGAGACTGAAGTTCTATCTCTCCTTTTTGATAACAATTAAATAATGAGATCAATCTATTTATTCAAATAGAAAAATAAATAGGTTAGCAAGCCTGTTTTTCTGAGTCACAAATGTTACAGAATTTTTAAATATGTCCCTTCCTACCAAAAATTATTATAAATCTTTCAATAGTACTTATGTATGTGAATTTCAGAGACAGAGACTCTAGGTATGGGAAACCAGTTGGGGAAGCAAAAAATAAAATTAAAAAAATATAAAATGAAATTAGAAAAGTTAAAAAGTACCCAATATACAAGAATATATATATATATAAATATAGAGAGAGAGAGAGAGAGAGAGTTTACTGTGTAATAACAATTTATTCCAGTTATATAAATGATAAGGAAGTTATTTTACTTCATTCTAATTTTTGCTTCACAAAAATCTCAAACACATATATAAATCTCTTAAGAACACTCAGTTCATCTCAGAAAATAACTGATTTCAATCCTTAAATGTACTGGGAATGATTGAAAATCTATGATGGGTCATATTTTTATTAAAGACTTACAGAATGAAGCATACTACAAAATAGAATTTTATTTCGATGTCACCCATGTATGCATTCAAACACATTTTATGGAGACACTATTTTTTTTTTTTTTTTTGAGAAGGAGTCTCGCTCTTTCACCCAGGCTGGAGTGCAGTGGCGCGATCTCAGCTCACTGCAGGCTCCATCCCCTGGGGTTCACACCATTCTCCTGCCTCAGCCTCCCGCTTATCTGGGACTACAGGTGCCCGCCACCTCGCCTGGCTAATTTTTTTGTATTTTTTAGTAGAGACGGGGTTTCACCGTGTTAGCCAGGATGGTCTCGATCTCCTGACCTCATGATCCGCCCGCCTCGGCCTCCCAAAGTGCTGGGATTACTAGCGTGAGCCACCGCGCCTGGCCTGGAGACACTATTTTTTAAAACACAAGAGCTTTGGTCATTTCTGCAGTTGTGTGCGTGTATGTGTGTGTGTGTGTCTTGATACCATCAAATTACAGGAAGAATGTTTAATCTATCCAAGGAAGTTGCCTGGCAACAACATTAGAGTCAATTGCATTGCAGGGTGCAATATATACCCATGTTTAGATTGCTATTTATCTTCATTATAACTAAGTAATTTAAGTTGTCAACTCTCTTGTGACTATTGGATATCTGTTAACTATACATTTAATGCTTGACTAGACTGTGCTTCTAAAAAGAAAAAGCAGCTATAAATTCCTGTGTTGAGTTTAAACCTTATGGCTGACATAAGGCTACAATATGTCTTCATCTTCTTGAAAAAACGTCTTTCTACCAAGTGTGTAATAAATGAACCTTACAGAGTAGCGAGGAGTATGATTTATTCACAAATTCATACAGAATAAACAGTTTTATGAAACTGAATCAAATTGCACCTGAGGGGATTGTTGAATCACAGAGCAAACTGATTAAACTTAAAAAAAAAAGTAACAACCTACTCTAGTAACCTCCACTTTAAAATGACATTAATCCTACTGAACCACAATAGAGTATGCATTTCTAAGCAAATAAGAACTTCACCCAAACTTTCTTTTTTTTCCCCATAAATAGTGAGGTCTGCATACCTAATATTCTCATAACGTTGTTTTTAGAATAAGAATGATTAAATATAATATAATCATTTTCTCACTACACCCTTTGGTTACAGGTTAACAACATGTATAATCTTCTATTGCATTCTCCATTATAATTTTATAATGTCAGAAATTATAATACTGAGCAAAGATGCTTGATTATATATTCTATGAAAACAGTGTTGATAAAGATATTCAATTCTACTACATATTTTAAAGCACAATGTTGAAAAATTATAAATATTAACCATGGGGACAAAAGCTTTTGCATTTTGGACCCTTGCAGATCCTCACCCTATGTACCTTTTCACCTGGCTGTTCATCTATATTCTTTATAAAATCTTTTATATCATGGCAATAAATGTGTCCCTGAGTTCTGTGAGACATCATGGCAAATTAATTCAATCCATAGGGTACATCATGGGAAGCCCAGTTTGTAACCACTCAGTAAGAAGTATAGGTGACAACCTACTACTTGCAACTGGCATCTAAAATGGGGATAATCGTATGGGACTGAGCCTACAACCTATGGATCTCACATGTCTCCAGGTAGATAGCATTAGAATTGAATTGAATTGGAAGATACCCAGTTGAGGTCTGCTGGAGAATTACTTGATGTGTGTAAAATACCCTCACACATCTGGTCACAGAAGTATTCGTGTTGATTGTGAGTAGAGAGAAAAAAGTTTATCTCATCCTTTACAGAGTACAGTTGCTGAGTTATATAGTAGTTGCATATTTAGTTTTTTTTAAATAAACTGCCAAACTGATTTCCAGAGTGGTTGTACCATTTTACATTACCACCAACAATGTATGAATGGATCGGTTTTTCTGAATTCTCACCAACATTTGCTATTGTCACTGTTTTTTTGTTTGTTTCTTTTAGCCATTCTACTAAATGGCTAAAAAAAAACATACATACAGGTAAGTAGTGATTTAATTTGCATTTTCCAAATTGCTAATGATGTTGAACAACTTTTCATGTGCTTACTTGCCATTTGCATATAATCTTTGGTGAAATGTCTCTTCATATCTTTAGCTGTGTTTTATCAGATTGTCTTCTTTTGTTGAGTTTTGAGAATTCTTCATATATTTTAGATACTAGCTTTTTATTACATATACAGTTTACAAGTATTTTTTTTCCACTTTGAAACTTGTATTTTCACCCTCTTAATAAGGAAATTCACAAGACAAAAGGTTTTAATTTGGCAGAAGTCTATTTTATCAATTTTTTATTTGTATCATACTTTTGTTGTCATCTAAGCCCTTTTTGACTAGCTCTAGATGCTAAATATTTTTACTTATGCTTTATATTTTACATTTAATTCTATGATCCATTTAGGGTTAATTTTTGTTTACCAGGTGAAGCTTAAGTCAAAGTTTTACATATATATAAATTAGTGTATATATATAAAATAATTATATATAATTGTATATAATATGTATTTGTATGTATTTGTATATAATATATATATTGCCTATGTACGTCCAGTTGTTTCAGCACCATTTGTTGAAAGGCGGTCTTTCCCTCACTGAATTGCTTTGCAACTCTATTAAAAATCAATTGGATATATCCTGTAAATTAATATCTGGGCTCTCTATTCTGCTCCATCAAACTATTTTCCATCCCTATAGCAATACCACACACTTTGATTCCTGCAGCTATATATTACATCTGTAAATCAGTTAGACTGATTCTACCTATTTATTCTTTTTCAAGATTGTTTTAGCTCATTTGGTTGTCTTTCTGTATCAATTTTATATAAAATACAATTCAGAAATTGTGATAAGAATTGCTTTATAACTGTATTTCAAGTTGAGAGAGTTGACATCTTTACTACGTTTAGTCAATCAATCCATAAACCCCATGTGCTCCTTCATTTTTTAGATCTTTGGTTATTTATTTTATCAGTATTGTATAGTTCTCAGCATACAAGTTTGGTGCAAGCCTTCTTATACGTACTCCTAAGTATTTTTTATGACTGTTTCTAAGTGGTATTTTATTTTTAGTTTTGGTGTCCACTAGTTCATTGCTGGCATATAAAAATATAATTGACTTCTGCTGTTTATTGGCTGTTCTGGAGTCACTTATTCTAGGAACATTTTTTAGATTCCTTGGGATTATTTTACATAGATAAACAAGCCATCTTGAAATAGGAACACTTTTATTTCTCCCTTAGTTTCTTCCCTTATTGTACTGGCTAGAACTCCCATCACCATTTGTAACAGAAGTCCAAATGTTACTACTAACATTTAAAATACTTCAATTTTATTGATAAAAAGCATTCTGTTGAATCTTTCATAGTTTCTGAAAACTTTTTTTTCTTGTTTATTTTATGTGATTTCACCCTTTTAAAGATTGAGAGATGAAACATAATTTTAAAGGAAAATTAAACCTACTGTCCTTCTACCAGGAAGATCCAAGGAAGTCAAATCACATAAATTATTACTTTCCTGTGTCATTTAGTTAAACATTATATTTGTAACTGAATTAAATTTGATGCTCCCACATAATACTAAGAGAAAGTATCTATTTTTACTTTCAAAGGCAGTCTGTATGTCCTTCATAGATGATCAATCACCTTTTATATTCATTAGGTAATCTTCCTTTCAATAATTGTTTTTTACATCAGACTTTTCTTTTTATTAAAATGTGGGTGTATTAGTTTTTTGTGTCTACTGTTATAAATTACCACCAACTCAGTGTGTGAAACAATATAAATTCCTTCTATCATGGTTCTGGAGGTCAGAAGTTTAAAATTAGTACCACTGGGCTATAAAGAGCTCTTATGCCTTTGAAATTCTAATTTCTGCCTCCATGGTCACATTGCTTACTCTTTTTCTGTGTGTGAAGTCTCCCTCTCCCTCCCTCTTATAATAATATATTTAGGGCCTTAAAAGAATCATCTTTAGAATTTTCTTGTATAATCCAGGGTAATCTCCCCATCTCAAGATCCTTAGTCACGTATGCAAAGACCCTTTTTCCTTATAAGACATATACAAGTAACATATACCAGGCCTACGACTAGGATATGACATACTTGGAAGTCACTGTTCAGCCTGATACAGCAAACTTGCCTTTGTTAATTTAGTGTCTTGTAATTTTTATTGTCATTTTGACATAATATTAAATGCTCTTGCACCAAGTCCGTTAAACTATGATTATGAATTTTTTTGAGACAGGATCTCACTCTGTTGCCCAGGCTGGAGTGCAGTGGTGCAATCATAGCTCACTGCAATCTCAAACTTCTGGGCTCAAGCAATCCTCCTGCCTCAGCCTCTCAAGTAGCTATGACTACAGGTGCACACCACCATGCCCAGTGAAATGTTTTAAGGTGTAGTCTTCATTATTATTTCTGGTAATATTTGATTATCTCATTATCACATATACACAATCCAGATTCTTCTAGTATATACAATTTTACAGAATTCCATTGCTTACGTATTTTATTATCAAAAACTATCCTGCCTAACTTAATGTTTTTAATACATTTTATTTAAGATTCTGTCCTTGCCATATGAATGCTTTCAGATCAACCAATCATAAAAGTGTCTCCCCATTGGGAGTCAAAGTATCTTCATTCTTCCAGGGCAATGAAAAGTATTTCAGGACAACAGTGGCAAAATATGGCTTGAGAGATTTTAGTCTTCCTCTGCTTCCCTCCAAAATGTATGCCTAAGAAATGCATAGATATTACATGTGTTGCTATTACCTCTCTTCCTAAACAGCGAAAATTTCAAAAACTTAAAATGGTCCTAATTTCTAATAGAGGCATATAATTTAAATGTAAAAATTCAGGAAAAAAACCATCAGATGGGAACCCTACTTTCTAAAATGAATGAGATATTCTATCATATGCAATTATGCCTTCTTCTTGGTTGAGATTTCTGTAATCCTAGTGAGTACACCACTTCTGGCCTAGCAAAAATTCTATTAGATTATTTGCCTTCTATAAGGAAACAGAAGCTGCTAACAGGGTATTTGCATATATTTTCCCTTAGTACAATGTGTTACAGGAATAGTTCCAAAGACCTCCATCAGCATTACGTGGTTACAGACCATTGTTTAAATGTATTAAAGCATCATTCCCTGTAAGAAAACGTTCCCTAGGGCAGGTTGTGGGAAATAATAATAATCAATGTCAATGGTAGAAGGTAAGCTTTACCATTTATGTAAGAAAGTGCTACTGATAACTCAGTAAAACATATTGCTGTTTTAAATAAAGATGCCTTAACAGTAATGGTATAGCAGAAATAAGATGGGCATTGAATCAAGAAATGTTGAATTCAAATTTGATAGTCATGGCCAATATAAAGTTAGGCAAGTTATTTAACATGTCAGAGCTTCAGCTTTGTCGTAAAACGGGTTAGTTAATATTACCTAAACCCAAAAGTTTAGTGGGAGACTATAAAATAAGATTATATGTGTAGTTCCTAGTTCAGAGTCAGCTGGGAGAAGATGCTCAATAAATAATAATTCCACTTTTTCTTACTTCAGTAAAGTTTGCAGTTTAAAATCACATTAAAAGAAAGATCAGGAATGCTGCAATTGCTCAAAATCCTTGAGGAAATAGTCTTTTAGATTTGTCTTTATAACCAGATAAAATTAATTTTTAAAGTCAGTATATAAATCAAGTGCCTACTATATGTTAGAGTCTAGGATAAGTTGAAAAGTATTGGAAATACAGAAAAAATCATGGTGAATAACAGACATTGTTTATTGTCAAGAAGAACAAAGACAAAAAAGAATATCTCTATCTACTGATTATCTATCTATCTATCTATCTATCTATCTATCTATCTATCTATATCATCTACCTATTTATCTTCCAAGAATACCAAATTGTATGCAATGAAACCTCATAATTTTTCTACTACAAATATAAATAGTGTGTTTGAGAATATGGAGGAGGAGCAATTTGTCCCCAACCTCTTATTTTTATTATTATTATTATTTTTTTAAATGGATTCTCACTCTTTTGCCCAGGCTGGATGGAGTGCAGTGGCACCATCTTGGCTCACTGCAACCTCCACCTCCTGGGTTCAAGTAATTTTCCTGCCTCAGCCTCCCCAGTAGCTGGGATTACAGGCTCACGCCACAGTGCCTTGCTAGTTTTTGTATTTTTAGTAGAGAGGGAGTTTCACCATGTTGGCCAGGCTGGTCTTGAATTCCTGACCTCAGGGGATCCACCTGCCTCGGCCTCCCAACGTGCTGGGATTACAAGCATGAGCCACTGTGCCAGGCCTATTTTTTTCAACTGAAAAGGGCATTATTCTGCTTGGACAGTGTTTTAAATAGACTACACCAAATTAAAGTATACCCTTAAAGGGCAAAGATTTTTCCACAATAATAATATAATAATATTGTTAATAATAATATAGAATATGACATTAACTATCAATACAGGACATGCAGTTTTACAAAAATGACATTTTCAAAAAGTCCGCAGTCATTAACATGTTTGTAAGTTCTTATACAAGTGCTAAATTATCAAATTGTTTCTTAGAACTCTTCCATGTCACTTTTCCAAGTGTAGGTTCATTTTTAGCCTAAATTTGACTGTTAACTATTTTTCATGTTTCATGTACTTAAATAACAAAATGGTTTTTTTAGTTGCAAATATTTGAAACTAGTAAAACTAAGTGCAATAATATTTTATCTTCCAAAAACTTTATTTCTCTGGGAGATGTTACTAATGTTATAATGCGCTGGAAGCTAGAAATATGTCACAAGATGTGAAGTGAAGACTTCTTTCTACTTTTGTCTCATCAATCAGAACCAAAAACTGAAAACTTCTCTTAGAACTTATAGGCAAAAAAGTGAATAAACATAAGCTGGTTTTAGGAATAGATTATCTTTTTTGTCTAATTTGACAAAATTTTGAAGAGATAAGTAAAATTTAAAATGAATTATTGTCATTTGCCTTACCTGACTTTTTTTCAAGCTATGTAACATGGTAACATTGACAAATCCAGTGATTTTTGTTGTTGTTATTGTTAAAATTATATATATACTGTTGTTATTCTATGGCTTTTTACTCTGCCATTAACTTAATAGGGGCTCTATAAATATTTGTGAGCAACCATAATAGAAATATATATATATATAGACACACACACACACATACACACACACACGTTATCTACAACTTTAGTATGGAATAAATCTCATAAATATGGGACCTTTGAAAGTTTATATGAACTGAATTTTACACCCAAAAATCAAAAAAAAAATCCATGAGTTCAAAAATATTTGTTACCTATGTAAACACTATTATTAACCAAATTAATTTAAAATACTGAGATAAATTCAAGATTAATTTTTAAAAACAGCCATTTCTTTATAAATAGGGGGATTCAATTTTTCTTTAGTAAAGTCTCTCCTTCTAATTTATTCAAGAAGGAAAAAGGAAACACTAAAATTTGCTGTAAGATCATTCTACAAAGGCTCCAAGACACATATGCTAGATACTCACTTAACCACTCGTTAGATGCAGATAAATACCTGAATCCTAGAGAAGCTAAATTACTTACAAGTCATGCAGCAGTATGCAGTTTAAGAAAAATCCTACTTTGACTGTTTTTGTCGTTATGACTACCTCTATATTAACCTGCTGACCATAAAAGGCTCCATCACTAACTTTACAAAATTCCCTGCTACATCTGAAAACATCTTCATATTAATTGAAATATTCATTAATGAGAATATAGAGAAAATACAAAAAAGTGTAATTTAAACATAATGTTACTTTCTCATGTTTATATTCAAGTTTATACGAAAGCTCAGTTCAAAAATGGTGCCAGGAACAAATGCTTCTCTGTTTTTCCTTTTCTGTCTCCTGGAGGCTTGTGTGATTTGCTTAGTCTAAAATGGCTCACCATCTAATCTGCATTCCAACCAATAAGCAGGAAGAATAGGAAAAGAAAATTGTCTACCTCTTTCTTTTAAGAGAATGGTCCAAAAGTTACCTACATCAAAATTAGTCAAAGCTTTGTTATGTTTTTACCTGTGAATAAGGGAAGTTGGGTAATACAGTCTTTTTTTAATAAAAATCCTAATACTAAGAAATAAAAAGAAAAGTAATTATTGGAGACAACTGGAAGGCTATTCATGCCACATTGTAATAGCGTGAATAATACCCACAGAGGAAAAAAGACAAATTGTTTCCCCTCTGTTCTCACACCACAACCATCAATATAGAAGACTTCTGTGACCAAAAGGGTTGGGGAGTTTTGCCCTCACCTACCAAGCATGCAGTCAATTCTGCAGCAGATACCAGCTGGGTGTCCTCCAGTTCATTCTGACACTATCTACCTGGAGATAGCCTCAGTTCCCACAGATTGAGGACTCAGTACCAGAACACTGTCTCCCCTGAACTTCCAATGCCAATCACAAACCCCATTGCTTTACCTGTGCTTTTGACCTACCACCTATAAATCAGGGATCCCACAACCCTATCCTTGGGTTTGATTAATCTGCTAGTATGGGAGACAGAACACAAAGAAACACTTATGTTTACCTGTTAATTATAAAGCATATTTTAAAGGACACAAATAATCAGCCAGGTGAAGTTATATATAGGGCAAGGTCTGGAAGAGTTCTGAGTGTGTAGAAACTTTTGTTGCTGTGGAGTTGGGGTGCAACACTCTCCCTGCATGTGGATGAGTTCCTATTCACCTTCTTGTAAGCTCCCAGTAGTTCAGCTGTCCAGAAGCTCACCTTACTTTCTCCTCTTGACCCTTTCATGGAGACTTCATTGGATAGACATGATTGAAGCAAGGACAACCATGTAGAAATGTAACTGGACAGGCCCGGGTGCGGTGGCTCACACCTGTAATCCCAGCACTTTGGGAGGCCGAGGCAGGCAGATCACGAGGTCAGGAGATCGAGACCATCCTCGCTAACACGGTGAAACCCCGTTTCTACTAAAAATACAAAAAATTACGGGTGTGGTGGCGGGCGCCTGTAGTCCCAGCTACTCGGGAGGCTGAGGCAGGAGAATGGCATGAACCCGGGAGGCGGAGGTTGCTGTGAGCCGAGATTGCTCCACTCACTCCAGCCTGGGTGATAGAGCAAGACTCCGTCTCAAAAAAAAAGAAAAAAGATATGTAATTGGACAAAGGATGGGCTCAGTGGCTTGCGCCTTTAAGTGCTCAGTGGCCTGAGTGCTCAGTGGCCCGGCACTTTGGGAGGCCAAGGCAGGCAGACCACGAGGTCAAGAGATCGAGACTATCCTGGCCAACATGGTGAAACCCTGTCTCTACTAAAAATACAGAAAAATTAGCTGGGCATGGTGGTGGGTGCCTGTAGTCCCAGCTACTCGGGAGGCTGAGGCAGGAGAATCGCTTGAATACGGGAAGTGGAGGTTGCAGTGAGTCAGGATGGCGCCACTGCACTTCAGCCTGGCAACAGAGTGAGACTCTGTCATAAATAAATAAATAAATAAATAAATAAATAAATAAATAAATAAAAACAAATGTAATTGGACAAAAAGCCTGTCATCTAATACCTGGCCTGGACAGCAGAAATCCCAGACCCGCCTGTTCAGATTCTTCTTGACCTCCCTGTGAGACATTCCTTCCCTCTGGTATGGGGCAAGACTCCTAAAATGGGAGTCTGTGACCTACAATCAAACAAAGTAGGTGAGATAACTTTTTTATGTCCAACTCCAAGACAGAAAGGTGGTGGAAGATTAGAATATATTTTTAGTTTCTATGACCTGCCTAGGGAAGAAAAAGGAGCAAGTAAAAGACGGTCAGGAGAAGATCAGAGAGAGAGAGATTCTCTTTCCTGAGGCCTGCTTATGAGACCTAAAGCACCCAAACATCATCATAACAAAAGACTATTCAAAGGGCTATGGGACTTATGAGTCAGGAACCACGGACAAGAGTATATATACCATATTTATATATAGGGTATACATGTATACCACATATGTATACATGTATGTTAATATACTATCAGCACTGTCAGAAAATAAATTTATATGGTTTTAAACACCAAGTTCACAGTCATTTGTTATAGTGGCATCAGGAAACTAATACACACCAAATACTGTTTGTTGTTGTTCCCAACTAAGTAATGCTAATTGTTTCTCGGAATACAAACTTCCAAATATTCTGATGCTGAAAACTTATAAACAAATTATTACACAATTAAAAAAATTAAGAGATGACATCTCTGTCACTCAGGCTGCAGTGCAGTGGTGTGATCATAGCTCACTGCAGCTTCAAACTCCTGGGCTCATGCCATCCTCTCACTTCAACCTCCCAGATAGCTGGGACTACGGGCATGCTCCACCATACCCAGCTAATTTTTAAATTTTTCTTGTAGAGATGGCTTTCTCTATTTTGCCTAAGCTAGTCTCAAATACCTGGCCTCAAGCACTTCTCCCACCTTGGCCTCCCAAAGTGCTGGGATTACAGGTGTGAGCCAAAGTGTCTGGCCTGATTATTATATAATTCTAATAAAAACCAAAATATATTATTTTAAAAATATTTAATGAGGAGCTAATATACACAAAGCAGGGATAAACAGCTAATAAAATAGAAGTAGGGCTAATAAACATAAGATATCTACACTAGATATAGGGATCTGCTTGACTTGATTCATAGGCTGCTTTTTAAGCTTTTATTCAATGATCCAACACCCAAGGGAAAAAAAAAAAAAAAACTCTAAGAAAGGTGTGGATATGAGGCAAAAGCCTACCTAGAGAAACCAGTAAAGATCAAGTTGGTTTAAAACGGGGTTTTGGAGGCAAAAAATCAAGTTGATTCAAAAGAGGGTTTGAGAGGTTTTGGAGGCATTGAGTTATCTGTCTAAATGAGCATGATGATGGTTGCTTGGCTGAGCCATTCTTTTACTTCATACATATACATTAATATGTACAAAGTACTAAATACTATGAGGGTTGCTGGGAATATAAGGAAAAAAACTCATTTTCTGCTCTCCATAAAACTCTTTCGCTGAAATGTGAATATTTTCAGTAGAATATGGCAAGTGCTATAAAGGCAAATGTTCCAAATACTAATGGGTATAATAATCAATATAATAATAAAATGCAGGCCTCCATCTTTGAGAATTCATATTTACCGTGTCTGAATGAGGTCATGAAATTTGTAGGTTTTGGTAGTTTGGGTACAAGTGATCTTGAAATCATAGATTGAAAAAAGCTTCTGTAGAAAACTTTTCTAGCTTTTCTACAGAAAAGCTTTTCTGTAGAAAGCTGAGGAACATTTGTGTTAAGAAAAAAGAAGAAGGAAGACTAGCAGAAATGATATAAAATAGGTAGGCAAAGATATTGTTGGAAAATCCCCTGGATGCAGTGTCTGAAAGTATTTTTATTATAATAGTTATTGCTACCATAATAGCTACAGATGTGCTTTTTTCATGAATGAGTCAATAGTCAATTACTTCTAATTTTATTTACTCTAAAGTGATAATTATATAAAAGTAAAATACTTAATGGCATTGTATCTTTGTCACTCCCTGCCCCGTATCTTATCTGCCATTTCCTGCTTTTCTGCATCCTATCTCACTCCCTGCTCCCCCACCTTTGTGTTTTTGTTTCATTTTGTTTGTTTAGAAAATATACTTGAGACATGAATAAAATTTTCCATTGTAAGTGTGAGTAGCCAAATGATGGATGGGCATCCAGATAATTGCCAATAGCATTAATTTCCTGCTGCGGGTCAAATGCAGCAGTGTCTTTTTGCCAAGAGATGTGTGAGCATAGTAATCTTTTAAGATGTGTAGAGCTCGATAATCTCCAAGCCTTTGTGCAAAAAAATTCCGTGATTCTAAGCATGTATTTATTATAAACAAATATATTTTTTAAGGTTCTCCCATTGGGCAATGAGAATCACCTGGAATGCTTTTAAAAAGTATTAAGAGACATGCTTCACTCCAGAATAAACTCACAATAACTTAGAATTTTTGAACTGGAGCCTGGGTATCGATATTTTAAAATATGCTCCAAATGAGGCTAATACATCTAGATTTGAGGTCCATCAGTTGAACATAAAAGTTTAAACTTCTTAATTTTACTTTTAGATTTTTTATAGAATCCAAAGTATTGTTGTTGAATCATAGTTATTACCTGGAGAAAAAATTCTATAGTAAAAGAAAAAAACACAACTCATTGATATTTACTGCACATTTAAATCGTGGACATAAGATCAGCATAAAGGAAATTATACTAAATAAAAATATCCAGCTTAGAAAATGTAAATTTATGGTTATATTTCCACATATTATTATTCTGCAGCATTTATTGTTAACTCCTGGTACTAATTAAATTATTTTTGTGAAACTCTGAGGCATATGTTAGCCCATTCTACATCCATACAATATATCACTGCCAACAAGCACACACAAAAAGCCAGATGAAGTTGTATTGGGAAGACATTCACTTTAAAGCTATGTAATACATTTCAAGGGAAAGAAAATCAAGGACTTATTACAATATTATAGCTACTGTGCACTGAATTGTAAATTCAAAAGGCCACTGCACTTTTAAAATGCAAGAGCTCAGTACGACACATCAAAAACTTACATTGGTTGAATGTGCATAACAAAGAACAGATTTTCACTGGAAGAGATTTCCTTGAATACAATTTTGAAACGTGTAATCCAAGCTTTAATAACTCACCTCATTTCTCTCTTACTTGTTGGATGATACACAGTTCTGAGGCGCTTAGTGTATTTTCCATTTTCTGTGCTTTTTTAAAAGCATAATTTAAAGACGTCCTGAATGTATATTGGTTTAGCTATTACAATCTTTTTTCCATATGAATGCTCTAATATAGTAAGATAAATAAACCATGAATAATATTATAGTAATAAAAATATTCATTTAAAATAAGCCAGAACCTCTATATAATGCAAAGGATGATCTCTTCAAGCTCCAGAATTCGGTAACATTGTCTAATATATGCAAAAGAAACTGATTAGATCTGAGATCTCAAATTTTTGTTACCTGAATTAGCTAGATCGCTGCTTTCTTAAAGTCATTTATTATGTTCCATCTTTTTAAACTTACATTACTTTACTAAATTATGTAATGTTCCTACTTATCATTCAAGACCATATTTTTTTCTGTTATTTTTTTTCTAAAGCTCTTAGACATATAGTTTCTTAACAAGAAGATATGAACAAAAGTGAGAAAGGGGACTCATAAATGTACTTCTGAAATATTATTTAAATAGTGATACAAGTTACATGTAATATTCCTCAAAAAAACATAATTAGGCCGGGCGTGGTGTCTCACACCTGTATTCCCAGCACTTTGGGAGGCTGAGGCGGGCGGATCACCTGAGATCAGGAGTTCAGGACCAGCCTGGCCAACGTGGTGAAAGTCCATCTCTACTACTCTACTAAAACTACAAAAATTAGCTGGGCATGGTGGTGTGTGATCCTGTAATCCCAGTTACTCAGGAGGCTGAGGCAGGAGAATTGCTCGAACCCAAGAGGTGGAGGTTGCAGTGAGCCGAGATCATACCACTGCAACAGACAGAGACTCTGTCTCAAAAAAAAAAGTATATATATCTATATATATATATATATAGATATATATATTTAATTAATTAAACCAAATTTCTAATAATATTTCAGAGCAATGATAATGTTCAGTGGACTAATATCAATGGAGCATGCAGCTTCTTTAGAACAAGCATTAACTTTAGAATGACTTAATAAAAGCCTGAAAATATTCACATAACTTATTTTCAACAACCAATTTTACCCAAGGTATCTATTTCATCCATTAGTATGTCTTGAAGAGCAAATAACGGATACTCTGATGGACAGCGTTTAGCCCATATGGCTATATGTTGTTTATTAATTGAGAATTAAGAAGGCATACATTCCCCAAGTTGATTCAGTAATCCTTCCCTCTTCTCTGCCCTACTTTTGGTTACCTTATTATGCTAGTGGCCTCATTGTCTCATGGTGGCTGCTCAGCATCTGCTATTGTTATTCTGGGAGAAGAGGGCACAAACCATATGAAGTGTTTAGGATCAAAGGTGATTCTTCGCTGGCCTCCTTTATACTAGGAAGAAAAATCATTGGAGTCTATCACAGACATCATTTTATGTGTCATTGGCCTGAACTGGTTAACATGCCCATCCCTCCACTAAATCCTGACAAAGTGAGAGACACGATTGGCATGATGAGTGAAGCCAGTGTTTCCAACTAGCAGCACTGACATTTTGGATGATGCCGATTTCTATAGTGCAGGACTGTCTCATAATTCCTAGGCATTAAATGCCTATGGCTAATCACCATGAAAGACACCATTCTCCATACATCATGGGGGGAGCAGCACTGCCACCCATTGAGAATCAGTGATTACTATAGCCTCCGAGGCTGGATATTTTGCCAAGAGAATAAATTCATTTTTTTACTTATCAGGGAACAGATGGGATTTGCCTTGGGTAGGTGAATAGCAGAGTCTGCCACATCTCTAAAAACAATTGAGTTACTGATTTTTGCTATGTTTCTTATATATTCACTCTTTAAAAGATAATATAGAAGAAAGTGCTTTAATCCCAATCAGGTTTCTAAATGTGTTTTATTGGAGAAGAAAATTTGTTTCTTCAAACTTCAGTTTTCTTATATCTAAAATAATGATATTGGATTGTATGATCCCTTGTATTCCTTCCAAGCTAGAAATAAAAAACCTTCAGGTGTATAAATCGTTTTTTACATCTTTTTTTTACATCATGTGGATTAGACATGCTGTAATTAAGAAAGTGATACAAATCAAATACTGTAGAAAATAGTTTTTCTGTGTGTATTTCTGTACTTTTTCACCAAAGTGTATTGGGCAAAGAGATCTCTGAAGAGTAAATAATAACATTCATTTATTCACGTATATCAAATACATTTAGAAAACTCTACATAATTGTAATTATAAGAAACCCAAAGTTAAATAAGTATTTTTAGAGTAATTTTTCAAAAACCTGGAAAGATAATATTATTTTCCCTGGAAAAATAATTGACCTTCTAAGCTTTGTTTTAATTTACATGTTTGTATGTATGTACATTTTAACATCTTTTAAAGATGCAAATTGTTTTCTTAGTTTATTATAGGTTAAAATATTTCACAATAACAGTGAAACTGTAAACATTTCAATAATTTATGTTTCATATTCTGTTAATATTTGCATCAATAATAATATGATTGTTTATAGTGTACAAATTGATGATGAATTTCTTCCAACCATTATCATAGGCAAAAGAAATTTTGTCAACAAGTAACTAATTCATTCAAACATGTATTTACACATCTATGCAATTATGTATTTATCAGTCAAATATTTACTGAATATGCAATGCATACATCAGATTGTGAAGAATTTGATTTCCCTACACCCACTGTTTTGCAGATTTAATTTCCGTACACCCTTAAAAACTCAGATAAAATATCAACTTACTCTAAAAGCCATCCCTCACCACTTTGTCTTGATTAAATATCCTCCTTTTTGGTTTTATTGCACCCCGTGCTGCTTAGGCTTTTGGAGCACTTATTACTCATTGACAGTACCTAATTCTTCTGGGTTTTTTTGGTGGTTGTTGTTGTTGTTGTTGTTGTTGTTGTTGACAGAGTCTCGTTGCTGTAGCCCAGGCTGGAGTGCAGTGGTGCAATATCAGCTCACTGGAACCTCCACCTCCTGGATTCCAGTGATTCTATTGCCTCAGCCTCCCGAATAGCTAGGATTACAGGTGCGTGCCACCACACCCAGCTATCTTTTGTATTTTTAGTAGACATGGAGTTTAACCATGTTGGCCAGGCTGGTCTTGAACTCCTGACCTCAGGTGGTCCGCCTGCCTTGATCTCCCAAAGTGCTGGGATTACAGGACTGAGCCACCGCATCTGGCCGACATTACCTAATTCTTGCTCTTCTTCTAGAAGACCATAACTTGGCATTTCTAGTACCAAACACTGCAACTGTTACATTGTAAAGTTTATCCAGTAATCATAACAATTAAATTACCATTTAGATACATAAAATCATCACCACAATCCTATAAGGCAGGGTATTATTATCCTCATCAGTAAGAAAACTAGAATTTTAAAAAGATAAATAAATGATTCATTATTATTCTGCTAAAATGTAACAGAACTTAGAGTGGAACTCAAATTAACTTTGCTTCCCAGCCAGCCGACTTATAAATGCCAACTTTTTTTTTCTTTTTTTGAGATGGATTCTCGCTCTGTCCCCAGGCTGGAGTGCAGTGGCGCCATCTCGGCTCACTGCAAGCTCCACCTCCCGAGTTCACGCCATTCTCCTGCCTCAGCCTCCCGAGTAGCTGGGACTACAGGCGCCCGCCACCACACCCAGCTAATTTTTTTTGTATTTTTAGTAGAGATGGGGTTTCACCATGTTAGCCAGGATGGTCTCGATCACCTGACCTGGTGATCCGCCCGCCTCGGCCTCCCAAAGTAGTGGGATTACAGGCGTGAGCCACCGCGCCTGGCCTAAATGCCAACTTTTTGATTGAATGAAGTTACCAAGTTGCTCAGTAAATATTACAACTGGACCTTATCCGCAAAGTTCAAGCACACACACCTCCATTTTATCTAGAAATCAATGGCATTTCTTCTTCTCTAATTAGACTGGTATATTTAAATGTGTATTTGTTTATTATTACATGTGAATTCACTAACCTTTCACATTCTGATTAACCCCATACTGTTAAAACAGCAACAAACCCTTGGCACAACTGTCCTGTGTTTTGAGCTCAGTACCAATCAGATAAGCAGAAAATCCTTTACTCTAAAAATCAAAGTGCTTACATGTACTCTCTCATACATTGAAATTTCTTTCTCTGAATTCATGTGTTTTTAGATTGTAGTTATTTCACACTCTTTAACTGCCTTTCCTATCATCCAAAAGCTTCTTAAATAAAAATTTGAAAACTCAAGACTACCTTTGCTGACAGTTGCAAAATTGCAAGAGATTTTACAGAGAAAACAGATTTTGAAAACCTCATCCCACAAAATGAGAAAGAAAAAAAAATTAAGTGACTCAGTAGCCCCATATTCTGTAACCCTTTAAGTCCTTTCTGGAAATCAGATATATTTATTCATAGGAAATATTTCCATGAGATTAATGCATAGGTAGGATATGGGTTATAGAATTAGAAGAATTGAGGTCAACTCTTGGTCCACCTTGTAAATTTCTGTATTTTGTGGCCTAATATTAATCTTCTTGAGCCTCAGTTTCTTATATGAAGTTCTAGTCCTTTGTTTTATTACTAATTATTGTTCCTGGTAACTAAAATTTGAAAGGTGTAGAATGGGGTTCATTTTTTTTTATCAGCTTGTAAACATGATAAAGAAAAGGTTGTGACTACTGGTCACCAAATTTTTTTCAAAAGTCTTTATTTGTTTGTGATTCAAATTTTGGGTTGCAACTGGCATTCTGAATGTTTGCTATTTCTCTATCAATGTGATTTATATGTCTGAATAGTATGATTTTAAGTTTCTTCTCAAATGTATTGTCTTTTGCAAAGTGAATTGATCAGTACACAGGATTCTATTATTTTCTTTTAAATGTTGAATGAATTTTAAATATCATATAAAGTATTTCTGCTATGACTTATTTATTTTCCATAAATATTTTCCCAGACTAGATTTCAGTTACTAACTCTCTATCCAACAGTGATATACAAAATATTAGACTGGAAACATACGAATTTAATATGATAATAAATAAAATTTGTTTCTTAACTATGGTACGTAACAAAATAAGAGAGTTTCTTAACAATAGTACTCCAGAAACTCATATGTGTATTTATGATTTATACAACAATAATGTTGTATAACAAACCACCTCAAAGTCTGTGGCTTACAACAAAACTCACAGGGCTGTGAGTCAACAGTGTCTCTTCTGAGCTCTTTTGGAATCAGCTTAGTGTTTCGCCTATAAGCTGTGGGTCATCTGGGCTTGTTTCTGGAATCCTCAGTTGAATCAAGGTCAGCTGAATCATGAGTTTCACTCTGGAGACTGGCTGAATGTAATGTTGTTAAAGAGTGTATGCTCTCTAAGAAAGGATCCCAGGAGCTCATAACCAAAATCAAATTACACAAATACATTTAAGACTTCTATACTTTTATGTTCTATCATATAGACAAAACAAGTATCATAACCACATGCAAAGGTATTGTTATGGTGAAATATGCTGCACCCCCAAGAGAGAGAAAAGAAAACCTTAACATTCATGAAACAATAATTCAATTTATCACATAGAATAATTTTGAAATAATATAAAATTTTGGCATCCACATTTGGAAAAGAACCCTCAGCATTAGATATAACACACTGTAAAACATAATAATTTGATACTTACACCCAGTAGTTTCAGTGAGATTCACCTTATAATTTACAGATTCTGGTTATACACTGTTAGGGTAAATTAGTTCAGTTATTGTGGAAGACAGTTTGGCAATTCCTCAAAGACCTAAAGACAGAAATACCATTCAACCCAACAATCCCATTATGGGTACATATCCAAAGGAATATAAATCATTTTATCATAAAGACTCATGCACACATATGTTCACTGAGCACAATTCACAATAGCAAAAACATGGAATCAACCTAAATACCCCATCAATGATAGAATGAGTTAAGAAAATGTGGTACATATAGACCATGGAATACTATGCAGCCATAAAAAAGAGTGACATCATGTCTTTTCCAGGGATATGGATGGAGCTAGAGGCCATTTTCCTTAGCAAACAACACAGGAACAGAAAACCAAATACCGCATGTTCTCGCTTATAAGTGTGATCTAAATGATGACAACACATGGAACATAGAGGGAAACAACACACAATGGGGCCTTCCAGAGGGTGCAGAATGGGAGGACGGAGAAGATAAGGAAAAATAACTAGCGGGTACTAGGCTTAGTACCTGGGTGATGAAATAATCTGTACAACAAACCCCCGTGACAAGTTTACCTATCTAACAAATCTGCACTTGCACCCGTGAACTTAAAAGTTAAAAAATAAAATAAAATTTACAAGTTCTTTACATATACTAGAAGAAAAAAAAACTATGCTCAAGAATGAAACTGGCCAGAAGTGGTGGATCAGGCCTGTGATCTCGGCACTTTGGGAGGCCAAGGCAAGCAGATCACCTGAGGTCAGAAGTTCAAGACCAGCCTGGCCAACATGGTGAAACCATGTCTCTACTAAAAATGCAAAAAAATTAGCCAGGCGTGGTGGCTGGTGCCTGTAATCCCAGCTACTCAGGAGGCTGAGGCAGAAGAATAGCTTGAACTCAGGAGGCAGAGGTTGCAGTGAGCCAAGATCATACCACTACACTCCAGCCTGGGCAACAAGAGCAAGACTCTGTCTAAAAAACAAAACAAAACAAAACAAAACAAACAAAAAAAACGTTGAAGAGTTTATTGATCAAGTGTCATTGATAGGCAGTTTGGTTCAGTGGGAATATCTCTTAGTTTAGAGGCAGTTCTTATTTAGTTTTATTTATCTCCTTCTGTGATAAATTTAATTGGCCTATGTGTAAATTAAGTTGCATGATTCGATGTACAAGAAATGCTTTACAAGTTATATTATTGGTTCAAAATATTTCTTCATCGTTATCAATGCTTCTTTACATATGAAAAGAAGTTCTAATGAGCTAACTTCTCATTCCAACCTTAAAAAAATTGTACAAAATAAAATATTGTTCTCATCTTGGAAATTATAATGCATTTCCTTTCCTAGAAGAATGATAAAAATTATGCAGTTGGTACTTGTTTATCACTTTTATATTTTCTCTCCAAAATATGTATATTTGAAATCCAACTAAATACAAACTCCTAAATAACATTGTGAAAAGCTTCTAATTTTCTTCACATCTTCCTGATAGAATGAGAACTCTATTCTATTAATAATATATTATCATTATAGTCTTCTTACTGCATTTATAAAACGGCTTTGCAGGAATCAGTTATGATAGATGACTTGAATATTTGTATTGCTAAAAGAGGAAGAAATTTCAGCAGCCATGTCTGAATTACAAGCATCTATTCTGTCTTGTGCATAAGTGTCTGAGCATTAATATCTTGAAACTACACACTTACTGAATTTCATAATAGTAGCTCATGTTCCTGCTTCATAAAACAATAGAGTATTTTGTCATAGTGCCTTTCAGATATACACATTCATCAAATTATGATTAGCTAAGGTCAAGCTTGCAGCTACAAATAACATCCACAGTATTTGATAAATAATGCAATAAAATATCATTAACTGCTCAATGTAATGGATGATCTACTTTTTTCCCCTTCTGCTGCTCAGCTATAATCTTTAGAGCTGCAGAAGTCATACTACAGCTTCAGTAATAATGGGCTTGTTATTGAATCCATTAACTTAATATTTTCCCATTTTATTGCACATTCTAGATAAAATAACCGATTGACAACATTTATAAATAATGCCATTGAACATTGTTTAAATACACTTTTACTATGCTTCCTCCCTCAGCAGTTCTTCATGTTTAGCTTATGAATTTATTATAAGTAAATATTGCAAACATATAAATAATCCAAGCATATATATTTCCATAATAATTTGTACAGAAAAAATGAATGCTTTGTAAAAATTCTGTTTTCAATTCTGGATTGATAATAATAACACCGATATTCCACATCTGTGAAATACACACATATAAACATATATGTATATATTTATATAGCAATAATAGAAAACAGAGGATGAATATTGACGTTATTTACAATATCAAATATTATACATGAATCTAGAAGTTAGAAGTGGCATAATCATTGTCTCTGAGAGATTAGGACTAGTAAGTAAGTATGCAGTAAAATTTTCATTGCTGTGGACTCAGGATCACTGGGAAATTCATGAAGACATAAAGGTATTAATTCAGACAACTATGTACATTTTGTATTTGGAGGAGTCTGTTAGAAGAAAGACTTATTACAGTGTCTGAAATGTTGACATTAGATATGTAATATTCATAAAATTATGACAATATTTAAGCCAATTTATAGAAAATGAGGAATAAATATGGCAAATTCCAACTATGCAACTTGCTTCAAATTTTATTCAATTGGTAGCTTAGACTTCTGAGGGAAAATTTATTTAAAATGATATGTGTTATTAGCTATGCAAACACAATAGCTAAATTGAACTTTGCATGAATATATTTGTGCCATGTAGTTAACAAGTCAAATAGAAGAAGAGACAATTTCTATCAAGACATTGTATATATAAAAATGAAATTCAACTTTCAGTAATATTCTACTGAAGTCCACTGAGATCCTTTAATTATTATCAACCTTATTCCATAATATTTTTTTCTGTTGAAAGTAGTAGTCCAAAATATTAACTTGTTTGAATGTAAACAATTTCTTATCATTTTACTTTCGATCACAATGTGAAACAAGCATTGAAATAGGCAGAAATAATGTAATTGGAATGAAGGCAAATAAGCTATGTATACAATTCTGTTTTCCAATGTGCCACTGGGGTAATCTTTCAAAATAGAATATGTTTCGACTGTGATTGTGAAGTCCTGAACATTAACAGTCCAAGACTTCTCCATATAAGACAAGGGAAGCTTATTCATCAGTGAGCACTTCCTATCTATGATGTACCAGTGATTGGGAACATAGAAATCAGAGGCAGGCCCCATTTTTTTGGGTATTCATTGCCTAATGGGAGGAGGTAAGCAAACATGCTACTCTTCCCTGTGAAGACTGGTGATGTAGGCATGTGTTTTGTTTGGCACTGTATCATCTGCATTCCCTGGAACTATCACAGTGCCTTGAACATAGTTGAATCTCAAAAATAATTACCTGGCTCACACCTGTAATCCCAGCACTTTGGGAGCCCGAGGCGGGTGGATCACGAGGTCAGGAGATCAAGACCATCCTGGTAAACATAGTGAAACCCCGTCTCTACTAAAAATACAAAAAATTAGCTGGACATGGTGGCGAGCACCTGTAGTCCCAGCTACTTGGGAGGCTGAGGCAGGAGAACGGTGTGAACCTGGGAGGCAGAGGTTGCAGTGAGCTGAGATCATGCCACTGTACTCCAGCCTGGGCAACAGAGGGAGACTCCGTCTCAAAAAAAAATAAACAAAAAATAAAAAAAAATTACTGATGAATAAGAATAATGGTAACATTTGTATAAGATTGACAGGGAGCACAGAAGACACACATCTTAGTCACAGCTGGAAGACAGAAAGGATACCATGAGGAGGTATTATCTGAATTTAATTTGAGCAGTGTGGAGGAAACTGAAATGAATGAAAGGAACCAGTGAGACAGGTGTTGGTAGACAACACAGCATACTGGCAGGAAGAGCAACAGTTGAACAGGCTCAACTTCATCAATCCCGTGGTGCATTTTAAGAAATTTTCTGTGGCTGAAGTGTAGTGCATTTTGAGATAAGTAGCAAGAGATGAGGCTGACAAGACAGGCTTGGACTACAAAAGGTCATACATGCTATGCATAAGCCATTCGATTTTATCTTACAGACAGCTGAGGAGGCATTGAAAGACATTAAGCAACAAAATTTCAGGCTAATATTTTCTTTTCTTTCTCTGACATCTAGTTGGAGGGGAGGAGTTGCACTAATTATGGCATGACATGAGCAGAGCCTGATATAAATGACATTTAATAATAAAAGAGTATATACACAGATTTGAAAGCTACAATTTAAGAGCTAAGAGGAATAGGATTTATCCTCACGGAAAATATTCTAGTATGAAAAAGGCCCAGATGAAATGATACGCATATATTATTGTTATAAATTATTTTATCTTATTCTTGTTTTAATTGGTTAGTGAGAGCATGTCAGTTTCCAATTAAAAAATTATGTAACTGAGTCAGATTTATTGTTTCAGCAAGTGTTTATTGAGCACCTACTGTGTAAGGAATACTGTCATGCTGGGGAATACTGTAGGAAACTACACTGAGTTCAATCATTATTTTTTTAGTTGTATTTTAAATGGTAACATTAACTTTCAAAATATTCTTTTAGTAGGGGAAAAACTGCTATTTGAATGAATCTAGGCAAAGATGGGGGTTAGGAGAAATTAAGTAGGTCAGAAATTAGTAGAAATTAACCATCTGAAGAGAACAGCTACCTAAGTAAAATGGTTAACAGCTCAAGTATCCATAGTGGCAAGGGAGCAGAGGAGTAGTTGGCGACAAACGGCAAGAAAGAGGCCATTTGAAGAGGGAGTAGAAGATACGAACTTACACAGAGTGTGAGACTCTGTCCTGCCCAGATTACTGGACGTTAAACAGAAAGCTAGTTCTATATCATTCAGTTAATGTGGCTAACACCTTGATGTTTCTGATACAGAAAGGCAATGAGAATATGTAAATATTTTGTTATTTTTTAACAAACATTGAATAAAGGAAAAGAAAGGTTATTCTCCCAAGGGAAGAATGAATATTTTCACAATTTAGATTTTTTCTTGCTGTATCAAATACTAATGAGTTTGGGCAAGATATTTTATCTTCTTTAAGTCTCACATTACATTAATAATGATAAGCTCTGCCTTACTGGGGTCACAATCCTGAACACCATTATCCCAAATATTGAAATCCTGAACAATCAATATCCCTAAAGATGAAAATGTCTAAGGTCTAAATTTCCACTGTCAAAAATCCCTAATGTCTAAAATCCTGCAAATTACAATCACAGGATAGTTGTCTCATCTTAGGTAGAAATATTACCTTGTTAATCGTCTTCATGTGGAAATTAAGTAGGGTTTTAGGAGATGCATGTGAGTACTGCATTAGTCAGTTTTCACACTGCGGATAAAAACATACCTGAGACTGGGCAATTTACAAAAGAAATAGATTAAATGGACTTACAGTTCCACGTGGCTGGGAAGACCTCACAATAATGGTGGAAGGTAAAAGACATGTCTCACATGGCAGCAGATAAGAGAAGAGAGCTTGTGAGGGAGACTTCTGTTTTTAAAGCCATCAGATCTTGTGAGACTTATTCACTATCATGAGACCAGCATGGGAAAGACCTGCCCCCATGATTTAATTACCTCCCACCATCTCGGATTCTCAATGTGAAAACATTGGAACTTTCACAATAAATGAAGATATGTCTTTTTTCTCTAAATCTGAATTTGTGATCTTGAGATCCCAGCTCTTTGGGTGACTGCATATACTGCAGTAACCCCTTTTGGTTTTTTAATCTATCCTGTCAAAAATCTCAAGTTGACAGCCACGTGAGAAATGAACACCGTTATAAAGCTGGGTGCACGATTCCAACCATAGTGGTATGCATTTTTATATTTCACTTTTTGAGCTTTCTCTTTATGAATACTGTTCACCTGCTCATACTGTTGTACCTGTTAAACTGTCGGTTTCCATGTCTGAGTGTTTATGCTTGCAAAAACGTGTATGCTATTCTGGCCTATTTTATTGTATAAATTGGCCTATGAAGTGTTTTCTCATATATTCATATATTTCTCAAAGAAATTCCCTTTCAAAAGAGGAAATACATGTCTTTTAAAGAACATTTAAAATTATTATTTCCTGAATTATATTTTCAAGATTTTAGACTTTAGGCATTTTGATCTTTTGGGATTTCAATATATGGGATTATGGGCTTGGGATTGTTAGCCAATCTCCTAGTTAAAGCATCTTCAAAAACTGCATCTTTCTGAATAAAATGTACGTTTTATGGATTATGTCTCTCTGGATTATGATTGGCTTCCTCCTTTTTGTGTTCTCATGAAGACTAAATGAAATGATACACACAAAGGGCTTAGTAGGTATGTTGTGTAATGTTTAAGTTTGATCTAATCATGATTTTTCACGTATTCATTCTTTTAGGCATGGAAGAGACAGCACTGATTATGACAAAAACAATCTATGTCCTTGTCTAGTTTACTTTCTACCAAACGAAGTCATCATAATCATTAATTTATTCCAGCATTAATTTTTTTTTATTTCTGGCATACAAGCAATGTTATAATGTATGGCATGGTCACAGTCAATATTTAACACCACGAAGTGGCAAATTCATTTTTTTCTGTTAAGGATTATTAAGAGAGTAAGTCTATTTAACCAAAAGAAAGAGAAGCTGGATAAAACAGCCTTTCAGAAATTTGGTGAATTTTTTCAAATTTTTAATGTTGTTTTTAATGTCAGTGAAGCCTTTTGTAGTGGCTCCGATTCTTAGAATTTCTTTTCACTCTATAGAAAGAATGTGTATTGTGATGTAGATCAAGTATTATTAAGCAGAACCAATTTAAACATATTCAGTGTTACAGCACATTAGTCAATGTTACCATAAAAAAATGACTCATGTAAGAAATAATTGTAGTAGTCCTACTTATTTCTAGTCTTTGGCCCAGAAAATAATACCTAGGATATCGCCACACTTAAAAGTCATAGAGTAAAAGGTTAGAATAATGCTTGGCTTTATTAGGCTCTCCTATACAACACCCACTTATGAATCCCCACAAATTTTTCTATGCTGTGAATCACTTATTTGATTATGAGTTTACTTTGAGATGTTAGATGAATACCTTTAACAAGAACACTTATTCTAACTCAGGATAAAACAGAATTTTGGATTGAAGAATGACAAAATAGGAAAAAGATAAAAGAGCAGATAGAAGATTATTGAAATTTGTAATAGAAATGAGCAAGCCTTAGATTATAGTGACTGAAAGTATAATTTTAATTAATTGTTACCTGTATTAAACTTTTTCTAAAAAAGCATTGTTTTATATAGAACGTAATTAGAATACTAAGAGTAAATAGTTTTTTTCCTTTGCTCATTCACTGGTCAAATATTTATCTAATGCTGTGTGCCATGTACCATTCTAAGCAGTAGATATATAATCATGAATCAGTCAGACACATTCCCTGCTCCCAAATAACCTTTGCCAGAAAGAGGTGGCAACAGTGTTTAGTGCAAATAATATAAACCTTACTGCATGATGCTATTTTCAGAGACAAACCTGTTCAACTATCAAGGCAGAATTTGGAATAAATATTCTTAGGCTCTATTATATAAAATGCCTAATTTCAATTTTTAGCCAATATATTCAACAGCAGCAAAATGATGATTAAAGTACTAAAGAAGTATTTTGGTCCACATGGGAGAGAAGACAACTATCACTATATTTTAGTCAAGTAATGATGATAGCTTGTATTTATGCAACACTGTCAACTAGGCATTGTTCTAAACATTTTACATATATTTATTCATTTAACTTTTCCACAAATTTATAAGGTAAATATGAGTATTCGCAATATTTTAAAAATAAATAAGCTGAGAACCTTAAGGTTATACTACTTGCCTAAGATATTGTTTAATTGTATTTTTAATAGACAAATAATTATTGTATATATTTATGGAATACAATATGATGTTTTGATATACATTTTTGGCAAAAGATAGAGCTCAGATTCAAATCAAGCAGGTTGATTCTAAGAGCTCCAATATTGGTTCTAAATCTATACAGCCACCAGGCAAAAGATAGCAGAACTCCTTCTGGCCTCACTGTAACTTTTGTAAACTTCTCTAGTCTGGATCCTTTGATACTTCCTGGGACTTCATTTTAAGACTGTTACCTTGCAACTTCATCAGCCAACATGACTTCAAGTTCTAAGTAATTGAAGATTATTTCTAGATTAATATCGTGAGATTGATTTACTCATCTTCTTGCTAATCTTGTACTTCACATTTTCTTCTAGCGAAAACCCCGTAAATAAATCATATTGAATTTGGATCTCTATAATTCAAACTTTCTGTAGGTCATTATTTCTGTGTCTTCCTCATTAACATTAAGAGTACTGCTCATCCCCAGTCCTTTAAGCTCATGATTCTTGGATAAAATAATGTTAAAATGAAGTCATCATGTTTGCTCTTTTTTTCTTTCCTCCACCAAATCTAAAACTTATGGATATGAATTTACAAACTTTAAGTCATATTGCTTATATTGTTCCACCTTATTATACAAGTCAAATGTCCAGAGATTCTTATGAATTAGCTAAGGCAGAACCAAAAATCACATCCTTATTTTTTGACTCCAGATTCAAGTCCCATGTAAATACCAACACACTGTGGTCATTCATATAACCAGATAACAGTAATAATTAATATTCCTTTAGTAGTTTCTCAAAAATAGTTAAAAATAGAATTGCCATATAGTCCAACAATTTCACTCTGGGTTTATACCCCAAATCACTGAAAATGGGATCTTGAAGAGCTATTTGTACACCCATTTTCATAGCAACATTATTCACAATAGCTGAAAGGTGGAAGCAAGCAAAATATCTATTAACAGATGAGTGGATAAATGTAGTATATACACACAGTGGAATATCATTCAACTTTAAAAAGGAAGGAAATTCTGACACATACTACAACATGGTTGAACATTGATGACATTGTGCAATGTGAAATAAACCAGTCACAAAGGGACAAATATTATATGATTCAACTTTATATATAAAGTATCTATATTAATCAAGTTCATAGAGACAGCAAGTAGAATGGTGGTTGCCAGGGACTTGGGGCCAGGGAAGGGGAGAATGGAGAGTTACTGTTTGATGAGTGCAGGATTTCAGTTTGGAAAGCTGAGAAAAGTTCTCAAGATGGGTAGTGATGATGCTTGCACAGCAATATGAGTGTAGTCATATCTATTAAGATGGCAAATTTTGTGTTTTTATATTGTACAACAGTAAAAATATGTAGAAAAGGAAAATATTAAATCATTATTGATCTTTGGTGAAAAAAATCAAAGGGATGAAAAAGTCTAAGTATATTCTTAAGTATGTCACTTAAAATTAAAACATTGTTAAGAGCTCAAGTCATTATTTAACAGTTCATTGTTGGGATTAAAGCATTGAACACAATATATATGCTGCTATTCTGTGTAATAGTAAATGCTCTGACAAATATGTTGGTTTTGAGTTAAAGACTACTTGCTATCACTGTTGATTACCATTTCATTTTAAAATAATAGGAAAAAAGCAGTAAGATTTTTGGGGTTAATAATGTAAATGCCAGCCGGGTGCAGTGGCTCACGCCTGTAATCCCAGCACTTTGGGATGCTGAGGCGGGCGGATAACCTGAGGTCAGGAGTTCAAGACCAGCCTGACCTAGATAGAGAAATCCTATCTCTACTAAAAATACAAAATTAGCCAGGCGTGGTGGCGAATGCTTGTAATCCCAGCTACTCGGAGTCTGAGGCAGGAGAATCACTTAAACCTAGAAGGCGGAGGTTGCAGTGAGCGGAGATCGTGCCATTGCACTCTAGCCTGGGCAACAAGAGCGAAACTCCATGCCAAAAAAATAAAAATAAAAGCAAATGCCTAACCACAGGAAATAATATTTTTGTTTCTTTTAACAAAAATAATTATATAATGAAATGTAGAAAAATATGAAAATGAAGGTTGAAGAGAAAAATAAAGTACATTAATTCCACTAGTGTCAACAACTTAAAGATGTATCTCTCCTTTCAATCTCAATCTCAACCGCTCTCTTTCTCTTTTTCTCCTTTCTCTCTCTCTGTCTCTGTCTCTCTCTCTCTGTCTCTGTCTCTCTCTGTCTCTGTCTCTCTGTCTCTGTCTCTCTCTTTCTCTTTAATGTAGGTATGTATATGGGGAGGGGAGTGTCATCACTTTACCCCTTAAGTCCTGCTTATTTATATTTTTCCTATTGAGTTAATGATGATTTTTGTTAAATACTTATGTTTTCTTATGGTTCTAAATTTATGTTTATTCCTCCTATTTTTGTCTTGTCATGTGACCTAATTTTTGTTTGTATCTACCATAAATAATAAAGCCTCTCCCATTTAGTCATTCAACAAATATTCATTGGGATTCTAATATATTGTTCTAGGCACAGGAAAATATAGCAACGTACAGAAATGTCTTTACGTTCTGACTGAAAAATTGTATTTTATATATATATATATATATATACACAATAATCTTTTTGTTTCATTTTTGAAATTTATTTATTTTTCATTTTTTGAGACAGGGTCTCACTCTGTCACCCAGGCTGGAGTGCAGTGGTTGGATCTCAGCTCACTTACTGCAACCTTCGCCTCTGGGCTCTCAGCCTGCTGGGTAGCTGCTGTACTACAGGCATGCACCGCAACATCTGGCTCTTTTTTTTTTTTTTTTTTTTTTAGACATGTGGTATCTCCATGTCTCTCAGGCTGGCTTGAACTCCTGGACTCAAGCCATCTGGCCTCCTTGGCCTCCCAAACTGCTGGGATTACAGGCATGAGCCACTCTACAGCCTTATTTTTTCAATTTAACTATCCATTTGCAAATTTGAGTGTAATGTAGACATATAATTATTTCCAAAACAATTATATAGTGCTCTCCAAACAATTTGCCTTAACGTTCAATCTATTTGCAATGATTTAAATGCAAACATTATAATAGATGGTTATGATCTTGACTTTCCATATTTTCCATTAATCTATATCTCTCCCACTTTAAAATATTATGCGTTGTATAATCTCCCCATTTTTAAGTAGCATTGCTAGAGGTATATTTATTATTTTACTAGTAAAACACATTCCAAAGATTTTGATATTCATTGTTCTCATTGTTAATGTTCTCATTGTTAATGACAATCTTGAGTTTCCTTTTGCTTCAGGGCTTATTTATTTATTGTTGTAAACTTCTTATTTTATGATTTAGTTTAACTTCTAAAAATTAATATTTGAAAGTAGAAAAATATATAACTATATACAGGCATACAAATAATCTGGTTCTGACCTAAAATGATGTATCCTAGTTTGGAAGAATTTGTCAAATATTTATTTATGCTTATACAAATTCCTCTTTTTCCTTCTCTAAAAATTCCAAAACTTCAAGAAACAGATTGATTAGGTTAACTATAAAGAAAAAAAATAAATAAACCTTGGACTATTAAGGCCAAATACAATAAACCTAATATTAGTAGACAGCATGTCTAACCATACCTTATTTTCTTTTCACATTTTTATATTTTTGAGATGATCTGAAAATGATTTTCCCTACTGTTCAGTAACAACGCAACAGAGAATTTTTTGCATAGAATCTCCGTGTAATTTCTCCATTCTTTCTCTCCTATTATTTCCAGTGGTAAATACAAAACCTTGAATGAACTATTCTTTTGTATTTCCTATTTCTATATCTCTTTCAAGATGCAAAGCTGCTTGAAAAAGGGGCCTTAGAAATACTGGTATTTTTTCTCTTAAATAGGCCAACACTCACTCTTTTTTAAAATCCTATTCATGAGAAATCATAATTGAGTGACAGAGTAACACTTAAACGAATTTACTTTAGCTGTAACAAGGAATATTCTGACAGTAGGGAGGGCTAAACATAAGAAAGTGTTGTCAAGGGAAGTGGATTATCATTCCTAGCATTAAAAAATAAGATCATTTCCTCCTTAGTTATCATGTCCTAGAGATTATTTGTTCATAAGATCTAGTGCATCTTTCTGAAAGACTGAAAGAGAAATGTTACTACACCAGCAAAGCAGGCCTTACTGGTTCTTGCCTAAACTACTAAATTAGTTTTGTCTTTAGTAGCCTTAATAATTGATGTTTCCAGTAATTGTAGTAAGCCTTCAATAAATATGCTATTAAGCAGAAACTCTTCCACAAAATCTGAAGGAATGCTTCATTTTCTTCTTGAAGGCCAAGTGCATGGTGAAGCATAAGCTGTGAATCCAGAAATGCCTCATTTCTGATCTCAGCTTGGCAAATTGCTTCACTGAACCTAATTTTCTCATTTTTAAAAATGGAATAAATAGTAAACATCTTGTAAGATGCCTATAAGGAATATAATGCTTACAATGCCAAATTTAATATATTGATTGCCATAGTAAGTATTTAATAAATTGTAACTCTTGTTGGTGGAACCATGTGAACTCATCAAAGAATATAATAGTTTCTGCAGTGATTGCCAAGTCTCTGTTCTCTTTGTAGCACTGTGCCTGACACCGATTAGATGTACAAAAAATAAAAGTCACTTGAGTACTGGATATTTTGCATTGGGTGCAGTCACAAAGTTATTCTTTCAAACCTATCACTTTCAACATACTTTTTCAGAAATGAACTTCCTTCAGTGTTTCAGTATCATTTGTTGAAATCCTTTGCTTGAAATTTAAATAATCTGTAATCCTGCTTCAGTATATTGTTTATTCTCAGCTCACACTGATGATACTTGCACTACGGCTAAACACATCTCTCATTTTTTCATGTCTGTTTTTGCTCATGACTTTTCTACCATTTTCCACAGAGAAGCTGTTAGATAGGCGAAATAACCTACAAACATCTCGATTCTCTAGACTTTGAGATAGGTTCTCAAGGTAGGGCTCAGGACTTTCTGTGTTATGAGGACCTAACACAATGCTTGAAACCTAGTACACATTCAAAGTATATTTGGTAAATGTAAGAATGAAAGTTACAGCTATATACAGCAGTGGTTGTTAATGTGAGCACTTCACTGAATAAATTAAGAGCAGGATATTAAAAGAAAATGAATGGACTGTGGGGCAGAAGGAAGCAGAACGAGAAAACAACAATTTTGGTGGTGTTGTTCGATGGATATTGCCCACTAAACAACCTTAGTTCAAGCCTTTTGTCTATTGACCCCTTCAGTGTGTTTCGCAGCTATTCATATCTGCTCTGCTATGGTTCATTAATGCAGTAGTAACAGAGAACTATGCTACATCAAAAACAAAACAAAACTATTTTCTTTTGTGATGGCAGTTCCCATTTCCCTATAATCAATATTTAGACTGAAAAAATATATACAGAATTATTAAACATTTCTTCTTTAATCTGCTCTGGGGTACTGTTTATCTACTTATCTGATGTTTAAACAAATGATTTTTGCTGCATGTATTTGGGGAAAAACAAAGACAAGAAAAATGCAATATGAGGTATATATTGTAAGGATGATATAAATTCTGTCTGGACAGTTTGGCTTTGCTATACTCTCATTGTCTACAGTACTGTGCAATCAAGATAAATGTTTACAATAGGGTCAGTCCCAGGACTGATCTCTGAATGATAAAAGATGTATCCGTTTTGTTAAACAAAGTTTAAAGGGCTGAGCATATTTAGTTTTGAAATGTTACAGTAAAAATAAAATAGCATTTGTAATCAAACAGATTCTGGATCTGTTTTCTCTTAAATCTTAACCCTATCAGTTACCAAGATGAGCAACGCACTTAATATCTCTTAGCTTCAGACTTCTCACTTGTGAGAGTATAGTAAGGTTTTGTTTATAGTGCTCCTATAAAAATTAAATGAGTTAATGTATCAAAATACTGTTAATATCTGAAGTTATATAAATAATTGTTGCCTTCTTTTGCCTTTTGTTATTTTATAGTTGATTATTCATATATGTAATTATTTATAATTAATTTTATTTATAATTCAATTACCTCCAAAATGGAATTTGAGATGGTTTAACAATATAATTATACTTTTATTTAAACTGTATACTTGAGCATCTACAGTGTGCCAACTGATAGTTTGGGTGTAGTGACAAAAGTGTTTAGACAAAATACTAAACACAGAGCAAATGAAAAAGCTATACTAAGAAATTGTAGCTGATACAAGCTATTGCAATTGAATATAAAATTGTATTAAATACATGGCAAGTTGCAGTTTACCAGATATATTTAATTAAATGTAACATTACATTGTCTAGTTCCTTTGTTTTTAGATAGCCACTACCATAAGGAATTACCGGTTCTGAATATATAATACTTCACATAGACTTGGGCAGTATACCAATAAAAGGTTTTAAAGCAGAAATACTTTTTATTATTTCAGAAGATTAACTGCATAATTCATCATTTCCCTAGCAATATCCTAACAAATAACTGCCATTGTTTTTCCTTTGTACCTTGTATAAAATATGTAACAATAGAATTATGTGATTTTAAAGTATTAGTTTTGTTCTAGATTGCTTTTTTCCTTTTTAATAAGAAATAGGAGACATATTATAGAATTAAGATACCCCAGGGTGTGTTTTATTGATCCACTAATACATGATTTGGGTGGTTAAAGTACTTAGCCTTTAGGTTTGCAGCTCATAATATACCGTAGGCATGAATAAATGGAATAATAAAATGTGCCCTGGAGTGTCTTGATGTCATATTAAAAATAATAAAACACACGAACTGCTATATTCTGAATTCAAATAAATGGTTGGCTATGCAAACATCCAATACTCTGATTTGAATTAAACTGACACTTTTAAAAGCCTAATAATATGATTACTATACATAAAATTTTATTTGACACAGTATATGATTTGAATTTTTTTTTTAAATTCATCTAATGGACTTGAAAAAAAAATCTTGATTAACTTTGAAGTACCCAAAGGCAAATGTTGAATACTTAAGTGTAGAAGTATCCTCCAGGAAAATTCTTCACATTTTTGATTTCCAGGAAAGTGTTTATTTCATGATTTATTATATTACCTAACTTCCAGGTCTTTTTCTCAACTTTGAGTTGATTTATTTTTATTTAATTTACTTTAAAATGTATTTCATACTTTCAGTGTAATAAGAACTGACCCAGGAATTTGGCCAAGTATTGAGGAATCAAAGATGAATAAAATGCATTTCCCAGCTTCAGATGTTCACAGTCTAGAAGTGAACCACAGTCTAGAAATTATAAAAGTAATTTCATTCAAAGAGAAAAGTGCTCTAAGTCAGGGTCCTAGCTACTTCTGCCTATGGGATAGGGAGGGAGGCTTTATAAACATGAACATATTTTTGAAAAATTTAAAGGAAAAGACAGCATGAAAACACATGAGGCCAGTCACCATTACCTATTGAGGGGTGTTCTACCACTGGCTTAGGGTTTTGAGATTCTCCCTGAAGGCAATGGAAAATTGCTGAACACTTTCATTGGTGTTTCATTTTTTTTTTATCAAGGTAATCATAAGAGCAAATTTATCTTTTGGAAAGATCCCTTTAGCAGCAGTATGGAAGATTGATTGTCCTAGGGTGAAGTAATTACAAAAGTTTAAGTGAGATGGTGAGGAACTAAAGAGTGGGAAGGAAATGAAGAGCAGAATTTGAGAGAAATGACTGAGTTAAAGCTTTCTCGCTTCACAATGCACACCAATAGACAGAAAGTCTTGGTGACTAATAAGATATAGGATGCTGGGAATGAAGGGCGAGAAGGAAAGGAAGAGGAATTTTCGAATATTTAGTCCTCTTTAGCTGGAGCAATAACTAATACTAACCCAAGGCATGTGAGCACCTTTTACAATTTTATTAATCTTGTAAGACTCAGTATAAATTTTATTTCCTGAAAGAAATATTTTCTCAATCAACTGATCTAAACTCGCAGCCTCTCTGCCCCTATACATATAGCAACCTATGCATAATGGTATAAAATCATCTTGATGTGGTATTGAAAGGACCAGCCCTCACCCCTCTGCCATCTCACTAAAGGAGCAAATTTTTAAGGGCTGGGATGCAGTCTTATTTATGTTAGTATTTCTAGTGCTTAGCTGAGTATTTCAGTGCTTATTATAGGACATAGTCAATACTATTGAAATTACTTTCGGGAAATTATGCATACATATTGAACTTTTGGGGATTAAATAGGGGAAGAATAAAAAGACAAATAGGAAAACAAGTTACTCAGGAGCAGCAGAGCTACTTTATTGTGTGATAAGAAACATTCATAGCATTTTGCCTTCATTATTCAGTTTTGCTTTCATAACAATCTTTTAAATCGGTAAATCTATTCAGGCTATTTCCTTTGTTAGCACCTATCTATACTTTTCTACTGTTTTCCAAAGGATATTCAACTTCCTTAGTAGAATAAAAAAGATATTCAAGCTCTGGTAACTTCTTACATCTGAAAGCTCATTCAATCTCATCACCAGGCAAGTTTTTCCATACCAGTGCTATATCAACATGCTTGTATTTTTCTCATACATCATATTTACTCACTTCTTGATATTTTGCACACGTTGTTTTCTCATGCTGAAGATATCTATTTATCTTTCCAGTTTCAGTGGAAGTATCACTTCCTGGTGGAAGACTTCCCTTTCACTCCCTATCTGAATAAAATACTCTATTTTTCCATTTCATAATGTATATTTACTCTAACATTTAGTATACTATATTATGAATCCTTCACTTTTGACTATGAGCTGCACTTCATTTCTAGTGAGGTAAATGTTACAAAGTTGGCACTAGGGCTCAATAATCGCTTTTGAATAAGCAGAAAATTTTCTTGTTGATGTCCCAATTCACCTCCTTTCAGATAAAATAGTAATTTATATATGACATATGCCTCTTTTATTTTCTTTTCTTTTTTTAATCTTTTTTCGTTTGTTTGTTTTGTTTTTATTATTATACTTTAGGTTTTAGGGTACATGTGCACAATGTGCAGGTTTGTTACATATGTATCCATGTGCCATGTTGATTTCCTGCACCCATTAACTCGTCATTTAGCATTAGGTATATCTCCTAATGCTATCCCTCCTCCCTCCCCCAACCCCACAACAGTCCCCGGAGTGTGATGTTCCCCTTCCTGTGTCCATGAGTTCTCATTGTTCAATTTCCACCTATGAGTGAGAACATGTGGTGTTTGGTTTTTTGTCCTTGCGATAGTTTACTGAGAATGATGTTTTCCAATTTCATCCATGTCCCTACAAAGGACATGAACTCATCATTTTTTATGGCTGCATAGTATTCCATGGTGTATATGTGCCACATTTTCTTAATCCGGTCTATCGTTGTTGGACATTTGGGTTGGTTCCAACTCTTTGCTATCGTGAATAGTGCCTCAATAAACATACGTGTGCATGTGTCTTTATAGCAGCATGATTTATAGTCCTTTGGGTATGTACCCAGTAATGGGATGGCTGGGTCAAATGGTATTTCTAGTTCTAGATCCCTGAGGAATCGCCATACTGACTTCCACAATGGTTGAACTAGTTTACAGTCCCACCAACAGTGTAAAAGTATTCCTATTTCTCCACATCCTCTCCAGCACCTGTTGTTTCCTGATTTTTTAATGATGGCCATTCTAACTGGTGTGAGATGGTATCTCACTGTGGTTTTGATTTGCATTTCTCTGATTATTCTTAGAAAGCAAGCATAAAAAATAAGCAAACAAGTAATGTGAGTGCAACTATGATTCCTCTTTAGAAACTTAAGGTCAGCCACAACTTTATGTATGATGTTCTTAACATTTTCCTAAAACTAAAGTATATTACATTATCTTGGGTATCATATGTGTGACATATTTGTCTGTTCAAAATATTTCGTGTTAAAATTTTAAAATAAAAAATGCACACATTAAAACATCATGCATAAATAGTGGAATATTTCTTCAGTGATTTTTATCTTAATTATCCTTAGGAATGTTTATAGAAAATACAAAGCTAACAGGAATGTATTTACCTGTACGTAGTTGTTCAAATTGTCACAAACTAAATGGAAACAAGCCTTATGTTTGATGGACCAAATATGTCAATATGTCACATGTATTAATGCAATGGGCAACAGCTTCCTCTAGAGAAATCTTGTGCTTCCTCTCAATGTGCCCCTCTTGCCTCTACACACACACACACACACACACACACACCGAGAAGAGGTAGAACTATATTGCTGTCTATTTAACACTTAAAGGAAATGACATTTTTCTTAAATAAGTCTTTTATACCTTACAAATCTTTAAACACTTTGTATAGTCTCTATTCAATGTGTGTAAGGTACAACCAATTGGAACCTGTTTAGTATTTCTGACACACTAAGAAGAAACAGTAGAGAGAGATAATTTAATTTCATATAATTGTATTAACAGCGTTTGACAAAATTTTAAAAGTGTTATTTTTCAGAAGTCAATTCATTTTTCTTTTGGCCCAGGAATGCTTTTCTTTCTTGAAATAGCAAAACTGTCAAGGAATAAAAAGAGTAGTCTATTTAGTTCTTCAGCGCCTTACCTAATCAATTAAAAGCAAAGTCCCTTGTGATAGAATAGTCCCTAAAGTTAAAAGTAAGCACAAATATAAAATGATTTTATTTCAAATTGTAATTCATTCTTGAATCCTTAGAATGTTTTTCTTTTAAATGTATTGAGTCCATCCATACCTTTCTTAAGTGTTTGCATCCTTGAATTTTTCAACCCCATTTATTCAATGTTTCTGAATAAATTTCCTTGGAAATTCAAATATCAGACTATCTTTCTGGGTGGGGGGAGGGTATAAATTTTGAGATCTGCAATTCTTACTTTATTCTGGTAATTTATTCTGTTTTTAGCTTAGAACTAGTGACAGAAAAGTTAAACAAAGAGGTAGAATGAAGAAATGGCAGCACTGCTAAACTCCCAATTCAGGTCATCTCTGTGTGGATTCATTGTTTGGTGTGAAAGAATGGCCAAACAGCAGGCGTGCACTCATATGTAAGCACACAGACCTATAAAAAAACACATTCAAAATTGAAAAGAAAAAAAAAAGCTTTCCTGCTGCTATGGCTTAACTTCAATGGTTTTTTACATAAAGAATTAACTGAATGAGGCTTCATAAGAGTTGAGAAGAGGGTAGCTGGGGAAGATCGATAGATAAGATGTTGATGTCTCATCTGACTTTTGATGAGGATATATTTCAAAGTGTACACAGTGTAATACATAGTGTTGTATCTTCATGTATGTATCTGGAATCCAGGTGAAGTTTGTCTTTGGGTTTTACACAATATATTTCTCAATTTTTTAATGTTTTGCAACATAAATCCATTTCTAATACTGAGCTTCCCTTGTTTAGAATTTTTGGGCAATAGGCTTAAAGGAAAATATACAATAAAGTATATATTTTGCCAAGACATATTTCCAATAGGTTTTGTTAAAAAAAAAAACAGTTTTAGGATGCAATATGCTCAAATAACTAAAAATGGACACATTCCATAAGGGAGGAGAAAAATGCTTTATATTTCTCCTATTTATCTTACTAACAGATCAGTATATTGTTTGAGGTGACAATAGGTTTATCAAAACATCTACATTTCAATTTCCTTTCTGAAAGGTGTTTTCAATAACATGTAAAGCTGAAGTTATTGGGTCAGTGTCAAGAACAGCTCTTTTTATTGGACATGCTCAACCAGTATATGTATGTTTCTTTTGCCCTCATCTCTTCCTGTCTTCTGCTTTCTGGAGGCTATATAGTTTACATGGAACTGAAGTAGCAATGTTGTAATTTAAAGGTAGAAACCATTAAGGGTGGCAAAGCAGAAAGAATCCTGAGTCGTTAGTGACCACAAACTTCCAAAACAGCCCTGAGCTTTCTATCTCAGTCTCATTTGAGTCATTTTATTACTCTTTAGTTTTTTTGAATTACTTATGTTTCTACCGTATCTAGTAAAGACAGTCATCATGATGAGGAAAACATAACATATAATACATTCTGTTTGCAGGGATCTTTCTTCGGTAATTATAATCAATCGATTGCATTGGATGTTTCCTATGAATCGTTCACTGAAAAGGCATGGCTAACTGCCAAGTCACACTCATCAAATATTTATTGAGGCTGACATTGCATTAGATACTGGAACTATATTACAATATAAAGAAACAACCATGGCTGGGCGCGGTGGCTCATGCCTGTAATCCCAGCACTTTGGGAGGCCGAGGCGGGCAGATCACGAGGTCAGGAGATTGAGATCATCCTGGCTAACACAGTGAAACCCCGTCTCTACTAAAAATACAAAAAAATTAGCCGGGCGTGGTGATGAGCCATGGAGCATATGTGGGACCTGTGGGAGACAGACTGACTCCTCTCCTTGGATTGGCTGCAGCTTGATGGAGGTGTGGATGAGGCACTTAGGGTCTTTGCTCCTTCTTTAGCCCAAGGGTGGCAAGGGCAGTTCCACTGCATAGGCAATGGCAGAGAGGCTTTGAATTGTCCCTGGAGGCTCTTTCCAGGGAGTTGCTGAGTTGGTACTGTCTCGATAGCCCCTTCAGGGGTGGCTGGAGTACCCGACCTGGAGGACCTGCCTGGTGAGGAGACATGGAAACAGGCACCTACGTTATGCTCTGTCTACTTTTCCATAGGGCTGCTATGGTGTGCTTGGGGCTTGCTCCATTTCCTAGTCACCTCAGATTTTCCAGAACCTGAAGGCATCACCAGTGAAGGTTGCAAAACAGCAAAGATGGTAGCCTATCCCTCCCTCTGGGAGCTTTGTCTCAGGGAGGTATGGACCTGTTGCCAGCCTAAAGGATATATAAGAAATGGCTGGAGACCCCAGTTGAGAGGTCCCCCCCGAGAGAAGGAACAAGATAGGAACCCACTTAAAAAAGCAGTCTGGCCATATTTTGGTAGATCGGCTCTGCTGCGCTGGGGGTCCACGGCAGCCCTGTCACCTCAGACACTCCGATGCTCAAAGGCTCGAATGGTTAAGTCACCCAAACAGCAAAGATGGCAACCTACCTTCTCCTCTAGGAGTGCTGTCCTAGGGGAATTCAGATCTCTGACGGCTGGAGAGCTCAGGTGGGTGTGGCGGAAGGCCTTGACTGGGAGGTCCTGCCCAGGATTGAGTGCCTGCTTACAGCAGCAGTCAGGCCACATTTTGGTAGAGCAGCTGTGCTGTGCTGGGGGATCCCATCTGCCCTGAGTCGGATCAGACTTTCCAAAGCCTGAAGGCTGGAATGGCAAAGTTGCCTGAACAGCAAAGATGGGAGCCTGACCCTCCCTCTGGGAGCTCCTTCTTGGGGGAGTGCAATGCTGCTACTGGTAGCTGACTGTAATTTTAAGCCAGTGGGTCTAATCTCGTGAGGTGCTCTGGAAATGCAGCCTATGGGCTGTTGCTGCTCAGCCCCCTGGATTCAGCCTCTTGCCTAGGGGTATGTACAGGAGCCTAACCTCCCACTTGGCTAGAGCAGCAGCTACTTTTGCCAGAAAGTCAAAGTATCTAAGGCTGCAGGGTTTCCATGCACACCTATGCGGCTGCTCTGCTGAGACTCCGTGTAGCTCTGTCTGACAGACTGAAGATTGGAGGCCCTGGTGGAGTGGGTTCACAAGGAGATCTTTTGACCCTAGGGTAGCAAATATCTGTGGGGGAAGCATAGTCTCCTGGGGTGGCTCATTCACTCATGGCTTCCCTGGGCTGGGGAGGATCCCCTGACTCCATGTGGTTGCCAGGTGGGCCATTGTCTTGTCTTGCTTTTCTTCATTCTCTGTGGGTCAAGTTGTTTCTATGATTAATGTCAATGTGAGTACATGGGTGTTTCAGTTGAAGGTGTTGTATTTACTTGCCCCTTTTGTTCCTCTCCGTGAGAGCCACAAGCACTAGCTGCTTATAGTCAGCCATCTTGGCCACTTTTATATTTTTTTATAAGCCCTTTTAAATATTTACTTTTATAAGCCCTTTTAAATATTTTGGAAACTTCTTGTTAAAGAACTTAAAATCAACCAGGTTAAACTTGGGCCTTAAGGTGAGAGATTAACCTCAGAAGTTTGCTTGTGAAGACTTCTTCTGAACTCCTTTATGTCTCTCCAGTATACACACACTATCATGTTCACTCTATGAGGAACCCAGGATTCTTCTATTTGGTTATTCCACTGCATAGGTCTTCTAGTTCCAAGCCACAGTATCTTTATAACCTGTATTATTTCCAAAGAGTCATCAATAATGATATCCTTTTATGTTGGATTCTTAAAACATGTATCTTCTGTCTTCTCTGTTTGCCAGTTTAACCAAAATTTATCAAAGCTTTTATCTGAAAAGCGAGTCAACTTTTGCTTTAATTGACTTTTCTACAATTTTATCTTTCTGTTACTATTTTATTGTTCTATAGAATCTTTATGGTTTCCTTGTTTTTTTTTGCTTGGAAATCAGATCAGCCTCTCTTTGTTAGTTTCTTAATGTGGCTGCTTTGGTTATTTTAAATCATTCTTTTTGTCGAATATAGGCTTTCAAGCTAAACATTTTTTAAACACTGCTTTATTTTCATTCATTTGATGAAAAACGTCTTCTAATTTCCCTGGTTATTTTGTTTTTCTCTTGGTATTTAATCAAGCCTTGACTTCCCTTTTACTTGATTATTTCTGAGTGTCAGACATTGTGTATAAAAATTATAGAAGTAATTTGAAGATATAAATTATGTTGTGTTCTTTAAGATGAATTACTTAATATCTGACTGAGATAAAGAATAAAAAGATAAAGAATAAAAGCACATGAAGCAAAATGAACTCTTCTGTTATTTATAAAGGCCAATCTGGAGATTGTATTAGTGGACAAGAACTTCAGAATTAAGCCAAATTTATCTACTCACTTATTAATATATTCAATGTTCAAATGGGGACAAGCGTCTTTACAGGAAGTAGAGCAGAGGAGAAGTTGCAATATCTAGAGAAAGGCTTTGTCCCCAGAAGATTTTAAAAAATAAAACCAAAGTGCTGCTCTATGTACTGTAGCCTAGAAGAAACATAAGAAAGAGCTACCAATCTAAGATTTGAAAAAGATTAAACAGAGAAAGGAAAAAGGCCAAAGTTTGGCGTATTTGAGGAAAAGAAAAACTATTGTGCCAAGAGTATCTTGGATACTAAAATTTGCTCTGTGTGTCTTTGTGTGTGTGTGTGTGCATGTGTAGGTGTGTGTGTATATACTATAAGATAGAATGTTAATCAGAGAGGCTAAGATAAATAGTTTGAATTGTAAATTTTCATATAAATAATGTAAGTGTACAGAAGTCTCTCAGAATGTTGCTGATCCGAGATCTGTCTGTGGTAAGAAAACATATTTTTATATATGTTTAATACAAAGACATTTAGAAGATTGAGTGATCAAATTTGATTGGAATAATCAAGGAAAAACGTGTATCTTTATAAATTTTCATTTGAATTAGACCTTTTAAGGAGGCAAATATTCTTTTCATTCTTTAAAATCTATCTGAAATATCATTTCCTAGTTGAAGCTACTCTGATATCATCGTCTTTGTGCTTTCTATCTTGCTGAAATAGTTTATTCTACTATTTCCCACAGCTGATTCTTTACTAATTTCTTAGACAATAGTAGCCCTATATGAGCATTGCCTGCTTTTAAAACTACTCTATTTCTGGCACTTTTTGCATAGGGGTTAAATGCACAGGCTGTGGAGGCAGACTCTCTGGTTTGGATTCATGTCCCTTCATTTGCTATGTAACTTGGACATATTGTTTAACCTCTTTGTGCTCCAATTTTCTCATCTGTACAATAGGGATAACAATAATAACAATAATACCAACTTCATAGGGTTGTTTTCAGCGTTAAATAACATAATGCATGTTATCAGCATAAAGCAGCATCTGACAGATAAATGTGCTCAAATAAATATTAGCTTTTTTTCTCTCTCTTTCTTTTTTTTTTTTTTGAGATGGAGTCTCACTCTGTCACCCAGGCTGGAGTGCAGTGGCACTATCTCAGCTCACTGCAACCTCTGCCACCTGGGTTCAAGCAATTCTTATGCCTCGGCCTCCTGAGTAGCTGGGACTACAGGTGTGTGCCACCATGCCTGACTAATTTTTGTATTTTTGTAGAGATGGGGTTTCACAACGTTGGCCAGGCTAGTCTCAAACTCCTGACCTCAAGTGATCCAGCTACCTCAACCTCCCAAAGTGGTGGGATTAAAGGTGTCAGCCACTGAAACTGCCTTTGCAAAATTATGACTGAGAAAGTGAAGGGGATCTAACCTAACCAACTCCATCTTTCTACTAATCTCCAAGCTGCCCTTGTTCATTCCTGGGCATAGGCTGAACTAACTTTGGGAGGAATTTAGTTTATAGTTTATAATTTAAGACAAAGACAATAACAGCTCTTTCCCAAAACAAAACTCCTTCTTACTGGGGAACTCGACTGCCTTTGTAGGACTAAGAAATTAGCCACAAGATTAGAAATTATGGTTTAGGAGTCATGCAGCTATAAGATTCTGACCCTCCCTAAACTGCTCCCAAGATCAGTGCTTGAGATATTTGGCAGGCCCTGCACTTGATGGATCAGCTGGAACCACCCAGATTGATAAACTGGCTCATCTGATCTTGTAGCCCCCACCCAGGAACTGACTCAGCACGAAGAGACAGCTTTGACTCCCTATGACTTCATACCTGACCAATCAGCATTCCCAGTTTGCTGGCTTACCCTTACCCACTAAGTTGTCCTTAAAAATTCTGCTCCCCAAATGTTCGGGGAGACTGATTTGAGTAATAATAAAACTCTAGTATCCCACACAGTGGGCTCCGCATGAATTATTCTTTCTTTGTTGCAATTCCCCTGTCTTGGTAAATCAGCTCTGTCTAGGCTGCAGGCAAGGTGAACCCATTGGGCGGTTATAACATTGCACCTGAAAGCTCTTTCTCTTATGATTCTTGCTATATTATATTTTGAAGATGTCATCCACTCAATTGATTGGCTTGATTAAACAACTCTCTTATAAAACATATGAATTGATTCCTACAAAGACTTCTACAACATAGTTCATCATCCAAACAAGGATACTTTTATAAGTAGAAGGATCTGCTATTAATAATTACATTCAGACAGCAGTTAAAAAGCAGAAGTATGTTTATCCTGTTATTAGGCCATCCTATTATAAACCCATCATTTCAGTACATGTCGACTTTTTAGTTAATGTATCCGCAAATATTTACTCAAACAAAGTTTTAGCTTCTACTGTCTGTTCTCACACCACTATTGTATCTTGCCTGAATTATAGCATTCACTTCCCAACTTTTTTTTTTTTTTTTTTTTGAGACAAGATTTCATTCCTGTCCTCCAGACTGGAGTGCAATGGCACTATCTCAGCTCACTGCAATCTCCACTGCCTCCTGGGCTCAAGTGATTCTCCTGCCTTAGCCTCTCAAGTAGCTAGGACTACCACAACTGGCTAATTTTTACATTTTTATAGTGGCAGGGTTTCGCCATATTTCCCAGGATGGTCTTGAACTCCTAGGCTCAAGAGATCCACCTTCCTTGGACTCTCAAAGTGCTAGGATTACAGACATGAGCCACCATGCCCAGCCACTTCCCAACTTTAAAAACATCAGAATATTATTTCAAAAATGTAAATTAGATAATATATTCCCATTTTAAAAACACTCCAGCAATTTCTATTTTCTTCAAACACTTCATAACTCCCAGGACCTGGTATATAGTATATGTGTACTTCATTATCAGTATCATAGATTGGTTTCTATCACCATTACCACATCATCATCATCATCGATCATTTTCTGGGTATCAAGACTTACGTTAATATTTTAGGTACAATTCCCTTTAATCCACACAAAACTTCATGTATTATCCTTATGTATGAAATGAAGAAGCTGAAGTTTAGAGAGGTTAGACAACTTGCCTAATATTATACAACTTATGAGAGATAGAGTCAAATTTCAAAACCTGTTAGTCTGACACCAAAGCCCTTGGCAGTGAATATTAAGTTATATTTTCTTGCTCATTAATCTATTGATTAAAAGAAAACTGAACTCGTATACAAATATTAAAAAAATAAGTGCCTTTCCTATCCTTCTCTTATTTTGTTTTAGCCTCATTTCCTGACACCCCTCCCATTTCACTGAATACACTGTAGCCATTCTGATTTTTCTTGTCTTCATACTGCAATGTTCATCTTCTTTCTAGGTTTTCACATGTGCTGATGTCCTCCTGGAGTGTTTTCCCTACTGCAAATTGCCTGGATAATACCATGAAGTGACTGGCTTTGATGATATTTCCTCTATTATACTTTTTATTCTCTGTTCCTCTTTTATCAGGCACCTCCCTTCTGTTTTCCCAGACACTGTATTATCACTCTCCTTTAAATATCAAATTATTTGTATCAGTCTTCCACTAGATCGTAGGTATTATCAAGGCATACAGTGTCTACCTTGCACAGCACTGAATTACCAGAGTGCCTGCTGGCACATAATAGACACCTGAGAATGTGAAAGAAAAATTGCACTTAGAGTTAAACAGGCAAGGAAGATTTATAAGATTAGTAGGGTATTCAACATTTATTACAAAGAAGGAGAGATATTGAACTGAACTCTACTGAAACACAAGGTGGTAGGATTGTTCACAAATTAGGTGAACTAGTGGGAAGTATAATTGTCTCTCTGTATCTGCAGGTTCCTCATCCATGGGATTCAACCAACTGTGAATAAAAAATACTTGGAAAACAAAAAAAGGAACAGTACAACAATAAAAATAATACAAATAAAAAAATACAGGATAGCAACTATTTACATAACACTTACATTGTATTAAGTAATCTATGCCAGGGAGGTGGCAAAGTCCAGGCATTGGAAAGTGGTTGAGGCAAGGGTTGGTAAGAAGCATGTATCAACATCAGTATAGGTTTAAAAAAGGAAGGTTTTATTAGAAAGAAAGAACACTGCAGAAGAGTGCAGTGGGACGCTTCAGCAAGAGAGGACTGAGCATGCCACGGTGGATTTTTCTTTAGTGGTATTTATGGACCTTAAAGCGGGAGATTAAGAGTATTTTGGACCATATTAGCCATGCAGGTCATGATAAATGATTACATTAGTAGACATTTTGGTGCCTTCATATCAGCAAGGGTTGCACAATGAGTTTTGATAGGCATGCATTCCAGAGATGTATAGAAATTCTAGTTACTATATGTTTTTTGCAAAGAAAACTGGAACAAGATGTGGGCTTTAAATAATAGTATAATTACTTGTGAATTCCTCAGATAAAGAGTTTTGCCTCTGGATGGTCACCAGGTAATTTTGGCTCTCCTCAATCTATAGATGATTTTTAAGGGACTTGAGCATCTACAAATTTTGGTATCTGGAGGTTCCTGGAACCAACCCCAAGAAACCATTCTACCAGAGGATATTACTGAGGAGATTTGCCAATGTTGTTAGGCCACCTGTGTTTGCTAATATTGCTTATCTAAGTTAGGCTTATACTCTCCCACAGAGACTGGGAGATAAGGCCATTATTTTTCTTGTGTTTACATTTCAAAGGAATGTATCCCCAGATCCTAGAGAAAGACTTTACTGGGTTGTAAAACTAGCAAGGTGCAGAGAGAAGATTTACATCTCAAAGGGGTAGAAAAATAATAAAATAACAAGTGTTCTGAAATAAATGCTCTAAGTAAAAAGAGGTTAGGGGCCTAGAGTCAGAAAGAAACCTATCTATAGTTCAGTCAAGCAGAGGGAATGTTAAAGGCTTCCTGGTCTAGATCTATATTTGTTTTTCATCACTGGCCATCAGAGAAATGCAAATCAAAACCACAGTGAGATACCATCTCACACCAGTTAGAATGGCCATCATTAAAAAATCAGGAAACAACAGGTGCTGGAGAGGATGTGGAGAAATAGGAACACTTTTACACTGTTGGTGGGACTGTAAACTGGTTCAACCATTGTGGAAGTCAGTGTGGCAATTCCTCAGGGATCTAGAACTAGAAATACCATTTGACCCAGCCATCCCATTACTGGGTATATACCCAAAGGACTATAAATCATGCTGCTATAAAGACACATGCACACGTATGTTTATTGCGGCACTATTCACGATAGCAAAGAGTTGGAACCAACCCAAATGTCCAATAACGATAGACTGGATTAAGAAAATGTGGCACATATACACCATGGAATACTATGCAGCCATAAAAAATGATGAGTTCATGTCCTTTGTAGGGACATGGATGAAACTGGAAAACATCATTCTCAGTAAACTATCGCAAGGACAAAAAACCAAACACTGCATGTTCTCACTCATAGGTGGGAATTGAACACTGAGAACTCATGGACACAGGAAGGGGAACATCACACTCCGGGGACTGTTGTGGGGTTGGGGGAGGGGGGAGGGACAGCATTAGGAGATATACCTAATGCTAAATGACGAGTTAATGGGTGCAGGAAATCAACATGGCACATGGATACGTATGTAACAAACCTGCACATTGTGCACATGTACCCTAAAACCTAAAGTATATAAAAAAAAAAAGATCTATATTTGTTGAGTTAATGGATAGTTAACCAGAAAATTCAAAAACATTCCATAATACAGTATAAAATTCTTGACATGTAATAATGGAAAAACTATTATGACTATGCGTTTATATAATTTAAATAAACTGGGGAATAATACATAGCGTTTAAAATTTTAAACATTCAAATGACTTTTTCTGAATACATTTTTACATTTTCCTAACTCATAAAAAATAAAATAACATTATTATAATATGGAGGTTCACAGGTAGAGTTTAATGTTTTAATTGAACATCTTAGTTCTGCATTTGCTAAAACTTCTAAGAAATTACTGATGACTTTGAAGTACATCGCAAATCAAGTAACACTATAACATAGTAGCTAAATAGACCATAAATAATAATTTTTATTGCCTACTAACTGAAGTTCTTTCATATTTTGAATGGTGTTTAATGTTGTTTAAATTATTGTGGCTATAAAGGAAAGACATCCAGTCTAATTAAACCTGTGTAATTTCAAAGAAGGTAAATTTAGTAGCTATATGTATATCCCCCGAAGTGTCATTGGATATTGTATTGGTAATATTTTCAAAGCATTTTACTTTTATTTCTTACACATTTAGGGTACTGTGAATAACCTCATATGTAGGACAACAGATAATTTAGCTAAATTGATAATATTGTTCATTCTCTGAATTATATGGCTTATTTCTTTTTCTTTCCAGCATCATCCATGTCTCTCCCAATTCCAGATGCCCAGCCATTTTGCATGTTTATGGAGCTTAATCCCAGACTTGAATTTCATTAACTGACCATAGCCTTAGTTAAGTTTCTACAGTAATGAGTTCATTGGGCTGAAATTTTGCAAAGATATTGGGGGAGAGAGAGGGGTAAACATCATCTACATTTGAAAAGACCACATTTACAAATCAGTACTCTTTAATGCAATTTTTTTTCCCCTTGACTAACTGGGAGTTTATTTGCATGCATTCTTAGTGACAGTGGAATGAGAAACTAAGATTTTTGTCATTTTAATTTAACACAGACTCACCCAGAAAGCACAGCCCTGATTCTGCGTGAGAAAGCCTATCTCTACAGAAACTAAAACGTGAGTCCTGTTGATTTGTGTTACTGAATTTTACTATGCTATATAACTGTCCTGGTGATATGATATGGCATTTGTTAAGATATATAATGAGATAGTCTTGATTAAGTGCAATTTCTGCATTCTTTATAAGGAATACAGAAAGTGAGAATTGATATGTTTGTTTTACTGTTTAGTTTAAAAGAATAATAGATACTTAACTCTGAAGAAAATAATGTATTTGTGCTATTAACTGATATTCAGTTTAAGGCATATGGTTTTACATGGTTTTGATATTCCAATGTATTTATGGTTGATAGCGTAAATAAGATCCCTCACAAATAAACATTTTCCATGCCTTTTTTTAACATAATTTAAAAATCTCTGTAACTAATATGCCTAAATACTTAGGACATATATTTATTATCTCAGTTTTTCTCTTGGATTTTCCAAACAGAATAAGCTATCAGTTAATGATGAAGCTTGGTTCACTTTTCTTCTTTGCTCTGTCATCAATCTGTCTTTTGGCTACTTGCTAATGGTGGCCATCTCTGCTCACTGTTTGGCCTCTGATAAGTTGTCTTTGATAGCCTGCTGTTTTGTTCTTGAACCCTGCTGTGGCTACAACTCTGGGATAGCAGAACTGTCAAAAATAAAAGTAAAAGAGCAAGAGGCACAGAGCCTGTGAAAGTTAGAGAGGACGTAAGGCCTGATAATTGAGAGAGAGGGGTAAATGATGAATTTTCAACTGGAAGATAGTTTTCACTTTATACCATTTGCTGTCACATTACCTGAAATAATAAAGAGAATTTTTTCCCCAATAATGGCCGACGGGGGCTGTTCGCTTTGTGAGAATCTGCCAGGGAAACATGCCATGTGGCTTTATCTTTGAAAGTGAGGGTGAGACAAGCTTGCCTGGCTGCAGATAAGTAACTTAGAAGGAATCCTATTCAGATGTACCTGTCATTAATTTATCAGGAGGTTTTGTGATTCATACATACTACTCTGTGTGCGATAGAGCATTAAATTGGTTTCCTTTGGGAGCAGGTCACATTCAGGGGTCGTCAGACTCATGCTATTGGATGATGTATGCTTGATTCATATAGCCTTTTTCTGCTGGTAACTTAAACATATGTTAGATGATCCCTCGAAACATTTCAACAGCAAAAGGATTCACAAAAACTTGACTATCACTTAATATGCAAGTGTTTGTAACAAAAAAAAAAAATGTTAATCAACCTGTCCTCTTTTAGCACAGTCATTTATTCTGATAATTAAGTAGTTATAGATATGTTTCGGTTTAATGGCCTAGATCTTGATGAATGTACTTCCATAGCTCCTTTATTTATTTAAACAAAAGGATATTTACTTAAGCTCATTAATTTACACTGAAAAAAGGCAGAGCTGCTTTGAAGCAAGTCTCACAAAAAAAAAAAAAAAAAAAAAAAAAACCTTTAAAAAAATAAAGATTTTTCCCAATTACGATATGGCTTTTTACTGTGGAAATTTTACTTGATTACTTCGTATATTTTGAAAGACAATGGCATGCATTGTAAAATGAGATAGATAATGGTTTGAATTTGAGAGGAATATAAAAGGAAAATATGCTTATTTTTGTGTGCTTAGATTGTCTTGAGTGACTTGAGAGATTTGGGGCTTTTTTTTCCTTTTTTTTTGAGAGATACTTGGCAAATACCAAAAAAAAGAAAAAAAATCCTTCATTTTATTATTTTCATGATGGAGTATGTAAAACTAAAACCTAATATCTTTCCTTGAGTTTTAAGTGTGCTTCATTCTGTGCAAAATTAAGCCAATAAATGGCAAAGTGGCAGTTAAATGAAAGCAATCAGTAAAATCTTTCTAAAGTATTTTTAGCGTGCCATGACAAAAGTCTTTACTGTGGGTAAATGAGCAACATTAACTGATTTTTTTCTATTTTTATAATTTAAAATTGTTCATTATATTCTGTATTGCAATCTAAAACAAATGAGATCATTTCATGAAGTAGCAAAGAAAGACTCTTCCAAGTGGCTACAAATGATGACTTTATGCTGCATTTACATGGTATACTCTTTTAATTTTGTCCCAGTTGTGTAAATGTGGAATATTCAACATAAACCAGAATTTTCTTATTGATGAATTAAAGCATAATTAGGGCATGGCTGTAGGGAACCTGTTAGACCTTTCGTGCATAATTCACCGTAATTAAATGAGATATTCTTCACATCTCCCAATCCTTAAATTAAGACTGTGACCTTAAAACCTTATAAGGCCTTCTAATAAGCAGGAGTGTGAAATCAATATTTTTACTAAAATTATTTTAGAACTTCAAAATCTCCTGGTAAACATCTCTCTGAAGGAAAAAAAAAGGCAAAGAAAGAAAACTAGTTCATGAAATTTGAAAAAAGAATACTATTATACCATCTGCAAAGTACATATACTTAGGCATAGTTCTGCTTTGTTCTTTCCATCCTAAAATTTTGTTTTCTATATAGCATAAAAAAATCCCTAAACTTTAATTTTTTTATGTCTTTATAACTATCATTATAAATATACAACCTATTAGGTTGTATTTGTTAGAGACATTTGTAAGATTTCACAAACATTTTGCTGCTCAGATTATAGTGGTAGTTTTAAATTATTCTCTCTATCTTTTGTAAATTTTCCTCTGCTCCACATGTTACATTAGGTAGTCAGGCAGACATGAGCAAGGCAGGAGAGGCCCCTCCCCACCAACCACCAGGAATGCCAGGCGACGATCAGGTTATGATCAGGCAGTTGTTAAACTGTCTCTCTAAAAGAATTATTGGTCACAGCCCATGCCAGGGAAAAGCAGTCTCCCAATAGATAGAAACACCAGAAACTGATGATTAGCAGCTTCCCAATAAGATCTCAGAAGTTGAGTAAGTGTGCTCAAGAATGCACACTAAAAGGCAGAATGGTAGAGTTTAACTGGTATATGACCTTCCTCTAGGAATACTCAACTGGGAAGGGAAAAATGCCTCAAGTCACTAAGGGGCAAAATGGTGGAGTTTAAACATTCGACTTGTAAGGGAAAAATGCCACAGTTGTACATGTGTATAACTTCAGTAAACACACTGCTCATGCAACCCCTCCCAAGTGCTGGCAGGCCACTATGCACGCAGGCAGCCCACCCCAAGGGAAGAATCAAGGGAGAAGGGATGCAACCGCTCGGAAGCATGCCAACGTACAAAATGCCAAGTCAAAGCTCAAGCCTTGCACTTGAATCTCTCAAGTTGCCTGCTTGGCCCTCTTCCAAGTATACTTTACTTCCTTTCATTCATGCCCTTCCTTCTCTATAACTTTTAATGAACTTTCACCCCTGCTCTAAAACTTGCCTTGGCCTCTCACTCTGCCTTTTGCCCCTAGGTCAAATTCTTTCTTCTAAGAAGACCATAGTTGAGGTTGCTGCAGACCCACATGGATTCACCACCGCTAACATATATATACATGTATAGGGATATTAATTGCTATAAGATAGCTCCCTATTTCTCAGACTCTGCTGAAGTAGTTTGAAGATCTCTTTGGAAAGGCCTTTTCTAACATTTCAATCTAGCCATTATCTCTCATAGACTTCTTTTACTTCATGACACTTGCCATAATTATTAAGTATAATTGTTTATTGTTTATTTGTGTATCTCTCTCACAAAACTTAAACACCATATACAGTGCCTAGCATAGTGCCTGGAATATAATAAGTAATCAAAACATTTTGTTGACTGAATGAAATCAGATAATGAAAACCAGATAATTCTATAAATAAGACTATCACACAGATCCAAAAGTTATGTAACCACTGGTTTATTTAACAAAATATTTACAGATAGACTTTGTAAATAAATAGAGAATTCAGTAAGCATCACACCTCAGTAGACAACAAAAGCTACTAAAAACTTATTAGATATTAAATGCCATATGTATGCCAATATGTTTTTCTCATTGATCTCATGATTTCTGGCTGGCCCTCCTTGACAGATTAACAAGAGAAAAGTATAACAAATTTATTTATTCAAAGTTTTACATGACACAGGAGCCATCAGCAATAAAGGCCTAGAGAAATGGTGAAAAATGTATTTTCATCCGTGGGTTGGAGTGAAGAATGGACAGTTATGTAAAAGAATAATTTGATAAAAATGATACTTACTAATGGCAATAAACTGGGGAGTAACTTGGCGAGGCCTGTTTGTTCAGATTCTTTTTGGCCTCCTTGTGTAACATTCCTACCCTATAGATATGAGTAAGTGCATATCACATTAGGGTCCTCAAAAGAGGGGACAGGAGAAGGTCAGAGAGATCTTTCTGCTTCTATGGTTTTCTTAATTTCCTTCAGCTTAAAATACTCAGTCTACAATAAGTCTATATTTGGAGGTAGCATTTCCTGTGTCCTGTGACATGGAATACATAACTAGTATTGTCTAGAATAAATTATGAAATTTTCTGTGGATATCTTTTGAAATAGTTTAAAGAAACACACAAACACCTATGATTATTAAAAGCATCCATTCATTTATTTTACAAGCATTTGTTGAGGGTTAACTATGTATGAAACTGTGCAGAGATCTGCAGGGGATTTACCACTGTAAATTTTTAACTCTAACACCATGAAAATGATACACAGTAGGGAAATTTAATATACACTTTAAAATACAGTAGAGCTTTAACTATAAAGTGAAAGTTGAAAATGTCAATATTCATTAAGAAGTATTAAGTATTACTTAATGTGAAAGTATACTATAAAGTTTATAGTATTAAGGAGAATGAGACTTCATTTTCAGCTGAGGGAAGCAGCAAAAGTACATTGCTGATGTTGATTGGAATCTAAGCTTTGAAGAAAACTGAGGGATTCTCAGCATAGGAAATCTAATCAGGAAAGGTATGAAGAAGGTGTTTAGTAAGAATTAGTTGCTTATTTTGGCAGGCATGTCAGCTAAATGTAGGAGGATAGAAAATATTATGTTTGACAGCTGCTATGGATAAAAGTTACATATTAAAGTAGATTAGGACAAGATTGTGGAAGATTAATACTAGTTTACGGAGTTGAGAGTCTGCTGGCGTGTAACTATGTCCACTGAACCAGCTCTTATCTTAGAAGCATAGAAAGTAAATCCCAAAGTGCTGGGATTAAAGGCATGAGCCACCATGCCCAACCAAATTTTTCTATTATTTTTGTTGCATTAGAGAAAGTTTTGGAACGAGGTTATGTAACTCTAACAAGTGTGTTCATTTTCAAGATTATTTTTACTATTCAAGATCTTGTTCTATTTTATTTATTTATTTATTTATTTATTTATTTATTTATTTATTTATTTGTTTATTGAGACAGAGTCTTGCTCTGTTGCTCAGGCTGGAGTGCAATGGCATGGTCTGGGCTCACTGCAACCTCTGCCCCCTGGGTTCAAGTGATTCTCCTGCCTCAGCCTCCCAAGTAGCTGGGATTACAGGCACCCACCTCCATGCCAGCTGATTTTTGTATTTTTAGTAGAGATGAAGTTTTACCATGTTGGCCAGGCTAGTCTTGAACTCCTGACCTCGTGATATGCCCACCTTGGCTTCCCAAAGTGCTGAGATTACAGGTGTGAGCCACCACGCCTGGCCCTTTCTATTTTATTTTAAAGTCAGCTTATGAGTTGCTTTAACTTCTTGTAACATTTTGATTAAAATTGCATTAAAGCTAACAAATCAAAGATAATTAAGATCTAAAGAAACATTGAGTCTTCTCATTTGTGAAGATGATATAGCTCTCCTTTAATTTGTCTTATATTATTTCTCATTGAAGCAATTTGTAGTCTTCATAATATGAATCTCACAAATTTTGTTACAATTATTCCCACTTGATGTCTTTTGGTGCTATTATAAATGGTAGTATTTTAATATTTTTATTTTCCATTGTTGGTGTATAGAAATACAATTAATTTTTATACTGACCTTGAATCCCATGGCTTAGCTAAATTTACTTACAAATTCAAGTATTCTATTACTGTTACTGTAGATTCCACAGACTTTTCTATAAGCATACTAGTGTTATCTGATAAGACTTCCATTCCAACATTTGTATTTTTCTTTCTTTCTTACCCTGTTTCACTGGCTGGGACTTCTATTACGATGTTGAATCACAGTGGTGATAACTGATTTGCTTCTTGTATTCTCAAAGTTTAGAAACATGTTCAATGTTTTCTCTCATAAATATAAGTCAGTGTAGGTTTTTCACATATACCATTAAATAATGGTATATTAATGGTACTAATGGTACATTATTGGTATTGGTACATATAATGGTACATTAAACATTTAAAAAGCTAAATTTAAGGTAAAGGTGGCACATTGAACACTTACATCCACTTTCCATCCTTGAACTCCAATAAAATGACACTAAAGAGTGTTTTGTTTTCATTTCAAGACACAAACTTTCAAAATGGGAGGTTGGAGGTCAAGAACAATGCAACAACATTTTGCTAGCTGGGAAGTTTCTGGACTAGAGGTAAATAATAAACGTTTGAAAAAAAAATAAACCTTAAGCTGTCAGTGGGGAAAGATAAGAAACAATATCACGCTATGGAATTCCTCAAAGTCTCAGGAACTTGCAGCAAAGGTACCTTTTGTGCAAGTTATAAAAGATGGAGTAGAGTGGAGAAAACAGATTGATTGAAAACCATGAACTCCTGTCAATTCTCTGCTTATTCAATTGTTTTTGTAGGTGGAATTTCCTTCTTGGTAACAATATCATTGTGTATCTTTAAATATATTAAGTCAGAGTTTCTGTCAATTTTGAAATTTTATTTTCTTTTTACCTCAATTTTCTCCAATTTTTTCCACTTAAACAAATTTGATTTATATAATTTCAATTCCACTACAGTAGATGTGATGTCCTTGGTTTGCATTAACAAGCAAACTCATAAATCACAAGTTTTCAAGCAACACCAGGTTTACACAGCTTTAAGAAAAGGTACAAACCAAGCAAAAATTAGCAGGGTGGTGACTAGGCTGAAGCAAGTGAGGCACTCACTTTGAGTGAAGGTTTGAGTATGCATCAATCAACTCAGCAATCCAAATAAATAATATTTTAATATAATACAATGAAAATAAAAAAATAAAAAGTCCAAAATTAACAAAATAAACTTTAAACAAAGACAAGATCAATATTACTGATTTTTCCTTTTGCCTCAGCTTCAATATGGCTTGTCACAGGACTATAATATAGTGCTGGGAGATAAATGAGGGCAATTCCTGGGAAACAAAGTAAAAAGACAGATAAATGAAAAATAAGATAATGGTAAAAGCATATTTTACAGTTTGCTTTGCATTAGTCCTTACATGTCTATTATCTTGAGTACATACATAACTAATTATAAAGATACAGTTCTAGTCATTGTAGGGAAAAGTTTTAGAAAGGGTGGATGAGCCATCTGACCAGTGTTCTGCCATTTGAAACAGTCATATAAAAGGCTTCCTGACATCAAAATACAAATTGCCAATTGTCTGAATCATGCTTCTTAACTAGCTTATTGTCTTATTTTTGTTATTATTGTTTAAAGAGTGAAGTAAGGCTCCTTTAAAGTGACTTTTGTTAGTTAAAATATTTTGCCTTCAATTATTTATTAACTGCTTTCATTTCTGATTGCTCACACTGTTTTATTTTGTATGAAATAGAAAATGGTACGATACACACTTTGACAAATGTAAAGGCTCAAGTGAATTTTCTTGATTTTATAAGTGATTAGGTACATTTGTTTTACAAACACAAAATTTCCCTTTTGTGACATAAAATATGATCCACATGTATTTAGAATCTAAACTAGTTATTTACTCTTCAATAATTTCATCTACCTTTTCTGGAATAAAAATGTTACCATTTTATTAAAAAGCCTAGTAGATTTAAGTGCTTATAATGCTTTATTTATCTTTGTAATTCATTTTTTTCTTTTTTCACCTTTACTGAGGTATAACAGATAAACAAAATTGTATAAATTAATGATGTACACTGTGACGTTTTAATATAGGTATACATTGTGAAATGAACAACACAATCAAGCTAATTAACATATAAATCACCTTACATAATTACCGTGTGTGTGTGTGTGTGTGTGTGTGTGATGAGAATACTGCAGATCTACCCTCTTAGCAAATTTTAAGTATACACTACATTATTAACTATAGTCACCAGGCTGTACGTTAGATCTCATATTTTTTTTCTTCAGCTGAGTGACAGGGTAAAAAATAAATATTTGTTGGCTGCTTAATATTAAAATATATTTATTTTATCTCATGTAATCCTCCAATAATATTATGTAAAATAAAATATTATTCTAAATAATAGACAAGCTCAGATCAGTAATATAATTTGCTCACAGTTACATAGTTAGCAGAGTCAAGATGGTCTTTCTAACTTCAAAGCCCAAGCAATATTAACCTCGCCATTTTGACATGAAGCATGTAATAAAATAAATAGAATAAAAATGACTGTATAGGGAACCCTGCGTCAAGCATTATTATTATTTTTTTTTCTTTTTGGAGACAGGGTCTCAGTCTGTTGCTCAGGCAAGAGTGCAGTGGTATGATCACTGCGCATTGCAGCCTTGACCTCCTGGGCTCAGGTGATCCTCCCGCTTCACCCTCCTGGGTAGCTGCGAATACAGGCTGCACCAGCAGACCAGGCTAATTTTTGTATTTTTTGTAGAGTTAGGGCTTTGCCATATTGCCCAGGCTGGTCTTGAACCCCTGGGTTCAAGCAATCCACCTGTCTTGACCTCCCAAAGTGCAGGGATTACAGGTGTGAGCCACTGTGCCCAGCCTCAAGCACTATTTTAATTGTTTTAATGCTACATCTCTTTTACCCACCTTAAAGATAATAAACTATAGAGATCTTTGGATTTGCTCATGCACAGAACAAAGTAGTCAAGTCAGGATTGAACTGTAATCTTTTTGACTGCAAAATTAGAAATGTGCCAACATTATATTGTACACTTATTTGTGAATTGGGGTAAGGTTTTTTGTTTTTCACTCTACATAGTGTAGCTCTACTAAGTTCTAAATAAATTCCTAATTTTTTGATATGCTGCTGGAATATACAATGATTAATGAGAACTTAACGTGGAAAAATCTGGAAAAATATCAATACATGTTTACATGGAAGACAAAACTTTTTATAATCCTCAGTATTGGTAGTTACTGTGAATTAAATTATATTAAGAGACAATCCAATCTAAAAAAGATAAATGTCTGTACTTGAATGTCTGCTTACTGCAAATACCATGCATAGAATTGATCTAGTAGCTTCAAATTTTTGTTCATCCCTGTGTGAAGCATAAATGAAGAATGCAACAATTATATTAAAACAATTGACTGCTTCTGAACATCTAACATAGGTCAAAAAATTGACATTTATTTTAAAGCAAGTAACAGAATAGCTGAAATAATTTTTAAATGCTCATCTAAAACTGAACATATCATTTTTAACACTGCAAGACTCAATAATAATCATTAGGAAGTGGTTATTTGGGAAAAACAAACAATTGTCATTAGATTTCTAAGACTGTTATCCAAGTACTTCTATTAAGCCACATCTCCTGAGAATGATACAAACCAAATAAACATTCCAACATAAATCTGGGGCAGAGAGCAAATGTTTCTGGAAAAGAAATATTGATTGTTTTTCTGATTTGCTTTGCACAAGCAGAAAAAAAACAACAACTCTTATTTCTCTATGGATTAGTTGTCAAAGCGTAAATATTCTCATTGCTTTACCTGCTAATACAAAATTAGAATATTCTAAATGGTACAATTACTGTTATTATATATTTTCCCTTTTGAATTTACACTTACTAAAGTGGCACATATGAAATATGCTCTAATTACTCCCGGATTTAAATCACATGTTTAGCAATACAATCTACTACTAAATTAAATTAAAAGCAATAATAAATATATCAAAATCAAACAAAATAAAATACAATTAATGTAGAATTTAATTAATTAATAAGTAACCAAAATGCACAAAAAGAATTAAAAGAATGTAAGAATATGGAAATTATGTATACAAAACATGAAATAAAATCAAGCTCATTTGGGGTCGCTAATACAACATAATACATATTTGCTTTTTATGAGGATGTATTAAACAGTGCTATCTACCACACTTTTACCACCCATGAGAATCTGCCTAAATTTGTAAGATAGATAACTAAAAGAAAGGGGCAATATATAACCATAGAAGAAGAAATTGCTATTTGTTTTTAACTGTGGAAATTTTACTAGTTAAGATAAACGAGCTTGTGACAGTATACTTAATTTACATTGCTGAATTTAATTAAAAATAAAGAAATTATGCTTCTGGTAATCAATGTAAAGAAAAAATAAAACTAGTTGAAGTTTCATTTTTACTTCCAGTTTTCTTTTGATTCGTAATAGCTTATATAAGAATACATAGTCCATGTTAAAATACAATATTTTGTCATCTGATTTCACCATTTTATAAACTTGAATAATTCATGGGAATAGAAGAATATTACCTCATTTAGGCTAGTGGCAAAGATTTAGTAGCTTTAGGTAGTTCTTGATTTTAAATATCAAATTGCGATGATAGGAATTGTCAGAAGCCTCAACAATTTTATTGGAAAATGTTTCAATGAGAAGGCATGAAGCATGAAGCTATAAAGTTATTTTAAAATAATTTTGATTAGTAAATATACACAAATAAGATATATTGTGTATTTCATCTATTTATATATATGTATGTATTTACTACGGTAGTTATGTTTTGCTGCTGTGAATTTCTGTTAAGTAATTATTTGAAACAGAACACCTATGAGATTTGGATAATACTATATTTTCCTTAAATTAAATTAACTGTATTATTATCTTTTTACATACTTAGTGTTTTTCTTTGCCTTCTGCATATTGAAAAATATCTTATTTTACGTTCCTAAATAACTATTGTGGTTTTTTTCATATTACCATCCCTTTAATATTATTTTAGGAAATAAAGATGAAATATATTAAAACTTTACCATATTAACCACTGATACAAAAAGCGAGTTGAATATTAAAATATGGATGATTATAATAATTTACTCTGAATTCATGTAACTTTAGAGAGATACATGTGATATTAACTAAACACTTTTTATAGAAAACTTGAATAATATATGTATTTATTTAGGGTTGCAATGAGAAATATAAAAAGTATAAATTGTTTTTCCAGCAGGAGTATATCACTAAACAGCATTGTATAGTTAACATTAAAAAAAAAAACAAAACAACTTCCAAGAGAATATTTCTGTAGGCTTTGTGAAATCTTTCAAATTCCTGTAAATTTATATTACCTATCAAACCTGATGTGTTGCAGAGTTTTACAATAGGATTTTAAGGGCTGATTGAAAGCCAATAAAAATGAGCAATGCTTGTGATGAGTTTAGAAACATCTTAATAATTATTTGAATAATGAATAAAATATAAAATTAACTCTTCCGCATTTCCTGCAATAAACTTGACAATGTATACAGAAACTGAAGCAAGTATTACTATAAATTTAAAACTGATATTTTCACAATCCAAATCTAAAGTACCTTGTCTCATGCTAGTATAATTTTGCAATCTAAAAATGTATGCTGTATGACTCATATGTGAACACATTATTGGACTTGTAAAAATGCTAGAAGGTAATATTTAGGGAAAATATTTCGTGTTTTCAAGTCAAAGCAACTAAATTGCCCTTCCCATTGACCATTTTCAATGAATTATAACAAAGTAAGAGCAATGACACCTCTACCAGCAGATGCCTTAAATAAAAAAAAAAAAAATTAAGAAACCTCTAAATTCATTTTTTTCTAAACAATAAATATAATACTGAATTGGCTTCATCCTCTTAGAAAAATAAGGAAAGAAACAAAGCTGTTAAGATTATAAGTCTAAAAATGTAGTAGCAACCAAAGTTAGTTCAATAGCTAAACCAATGGTTTAGAATGAAACATGTAAGCAGCGCTCTGATTTTTTTTTTTTTTTTTTTTTACTTTAAGTTCTAGGGTACATGTGCACAATGTACAGGTTTGTTACATATGTATACATGTGCCATGTTGGTGGGCTGCACCCCTTAACTCGTCATTTACATTAGGTATATCTCCTAATGCTATCTCCTGTCCCCCCTCCCCCCTCCCCCCACCCCATGACAGGCCCCGCCTGTGTGTGATGTTCCCCACCCTGTGTCCATGTGTTCTTATTGTTCAATTCCCACCTATAAGTGAGAACATGCGGTGTTTGGTTTTCTGTCCTTGAGATAGTTTGCTCAGAATGATGGTTTCCATCTTCATCCATGTCCCTGTAAAGGACATGAACTCATCCTTTTTTATGGCTGCACAGTATTCCATGGTGTGTATGTGCCATATTTTCTTAATCCAGTCTATCATTGGTGGACATTTGGGTTGGTTCCAAGTCTTTGCTATTGTGAATAGTGCCGCAGTAAACATACATGTGCATGTGACTTTATAGCAGCATGATTTATAATCCTTTGGGTATATGCCCAGTAATGGGATGACTAGGTCAAATGGTATTTCTAGTTCTAGATCCCTGAGGAATCGCCACACTGTCTTCCACAATGGTTGAACTAGTTTACAATCCCACCAACAGTGTAAAAGTGTTCCTATTTCTCCACATCTTCTCCAGCACCTGTTGTTTCCTGACTTGTTAATGATTGCCATTCTAACTGGTGTGAGATGGTATCTCATAGCTCTCTGATTTTTAAAAAAGTATAACTTGAGGACATTTTTTAAAAAGAACATAGTGGTATTTGAATAAATATATTTTCTGGTGGCCATTTTCAGCATTTTAAAAGCATTCAGCTAGTATTGTTTTCAATGGTGTGTCTTAGTTTTCTCATTAGCTCTTAAAATTAAAACAATAAATAAATCCCAAACTATCAAAATACTTCCTGAAGCTCAGTAGAAATCAGCTGAAAAGTTTCATTTAGTCTGGAAAATAAAAGAAGATTCTGATATCTTCATCCAAGTGTAAATGATCTATTTTATGTCATAACGTACCTCAAATTAAATCAAAATAAAGAGATAGAAATACAAGGATATGAATGCTACATTTTAGAAGACATGTTAAATCAAAATATCTGCTAATGTAACTGAAGTGGTCTTTTATCTTAAGAATTCTCACATCATGTCTTTTTTCTCTTAATTGTCAAATTTTTAAAATAATTTTTCACACATAGATTTTAGAGAATGTTGGGTAATAAAATTCAAAGTTTGAAAGATTGATACGTTAAGACCCTTAATTTTAAAAAGGTGTAGTGACTTTAAAAATATATAAAGATGGTTTTAAGATTTATCTAGTTTTTTTCTATTAAAAGATTTCCATACATCTTTAGAATATGAAATTAGAAGTTTTTTTAGGGTACATTTTTGATTTTTTCCTATCTTAATTGTTTAGGAGCAAGAATGGAATTAAATAGTGCAAATTACATAGTAGGTAGATTTTGATCTATTAGGAAAAATGATGTGGTAACGATTAGAGCTGGATAAAAACGTAAGTTGCTACTTTATGATGTCATTTAGTTTTTCATTTTCAGAAAGAAAAGCCTTTGTCACCACTCAAGGCTATTAGTAAGGGATTCATGCCTAGGGTTTAATGACAGATAAGACATAACCCAATTGTAAAACCATATGAGTTTTTTTGAGAGGCTGTAGAAAATCATGATTTTTGGAATTATACAAATCATAATGTAAATCCCAGCCCCGCCATTGATCAGCAGTGAGACTTTAACCTGTCGGAGCCTAATTTTCTACCTATAAATTTGGGATAAAAGTGATTTTCTATAGTACATCTATGACGGTGAAATGAGATACTGTTTGAAAAGCATTTGGCACAGTTTTTGGTACATGGCAAATTCTCAATAAATTTCAGTTCTCACTATTATTATTATTACTATTACTATTTTTACCATGAAAAATATTAAGTCTTAATAAACTAATAGTATGAAAAGAAAATGCCACTCTTTGGTAATCTAGACCACCTTTATGCAGAACATCTTTTTATGTAGGAGCTGGAAGAAAGATAACACGTTCCCTACTGGGAATTACAATAAAAATATTAAATTATTTATTCATTCCTTTGGGCTACTGGCTGTTGCAAACCTTTGTAAAAGATGAATTAAGCCATTATCAGATATCAATATTTTTTTTTCTCACACAGGATTATCGGATTAGTTTCCTTTACCAAGCTGAGGGTAAAAAAAGAAATACAGGAGAAGTGGATTTAGAGGAAGATGTGGTGAGGGTGATCTTGTAGTGTCAGGAAGTATGGGCTGGGTCAGAGGCTCCCAGGGCAGAGCTGCAGATATCAGTCTATCCTTCCTTGAAGTTTACAGTATTCCAAAAGAAAAACAGTAAGAACCACGGAACTGGTTCTCTGTAAAACTAAATTCACTCAGTACATCGTGAATTTATCTTCTTACTAATTTATGAGAATTAAAATTTCGTTTCTTCTTTTCAAATTATGGACTTTAAAAAAATTTTATCATTTATTGAATCCTAACATATTGGGCACTTTGGGAGAGGTAATAATTCAGCCCCTTTCAACTTTCAGATACTTGATGTGTAAAGGCGGAAACGCAAGATGCTAATACAGTATTTCCTAAGTAACTTGACAAGAAACACTTCATTTCTCACAAAGCAAGCATTCATTCATTCACTCACTTAAAAAAATATAACCAACATTTTAAGTGTTAGGAATTCAGCAGAAATAGAGTTAACATCCCTAGTGTCATTCCACTTGCTTTTTAATGGAAGAAGAGAGAAAAGCAAACAAGCATTACCGTTCTTGATAGAAATAAATGCTAAGTGATATAAAACTGGGATATGAGTGATTGGGTAGGCCATTTTATTCAGGAGTTAATAAATGCCCCAATAAATATAGTAAGGTATTTAAACTTAGATCTGAATTACATGAAGGAATTATTCACTGCCTCTTTGATGGACTATGTGGAAATGGGATGGGTTGCTGGGGTGACATGAGAGAGATTTCTTATGCATGTATGTGGGGTATCAATACATCTAAAGAAGCAGTCTGGGATCACATCATGAAGAGCCTTATATTTCATGCTAAATGTGTTAAATCTTTAGAATTTTATCCTAGAAGCAATGGGAAGAGATTATGAAATTATGCATGATTTGTTGTACAGAGGATATAGAAAGTCATCTAGGAGTCTCTTGTAATAAGTTCTTCCTTCATAGATATGATTGTAGGCTTCAGTAGGAGTAGAAAGGAGTAGGTAGTTATCTGTGGTCTGTCAGAAAATGTGTTCACACAGGAAACATTTTCCCTGAGTCTTGTAGGAGGGTAGTTAGGTGTTTGTCACATCTTAAGAAATAGAGCTTGGGTGATAGACATTGAAATCCCAGGCAAAATGAGAAGAGTGGGAAAAAGCATAGACTTTAAAAACATGTCTTGATCACTAACACTTAATGACTGAGGTATAAGACCATAGAGGTAAAAGTCAGAGATAAAACTGGACGTCTCACCTCTTGAAAGTGATAAAGAACAGCAGCCTAAAAACCATTAATAACAAACCTGGGATGATCCTAAATAATTAAACAGTGAAAGTTTGTGCCACTTAAAGATGTGACATTGGGATGGTTGGGTGAATACTGAGAAGGGATATATTTTACTTTACATATAATGTGATAAATATAATACTATATAATATAATATAATTAAAACAACATCATACAACATAGTATAATATAGTCGGGACTTTTTTGTTGGTGACTTAGATCTGGGAGCCAACTATAGAGTAGGTTTAAGGTACAAAAAATATTCACCCTACAAAAAAAGACATAATATTTTAAGGAAAGGCCATATACTTTATTTATGTGGTCTAAAATTGGGCTCAATATGAAGAAGGCTGTTCCAACAATTGTGAAGAGTGAAGTGGGATGGCAGGTGCCAGCACCAACACTTCCAGAGGGCTGGCTTGCATTTTGGACATTACCAGACACCAGGGAGCAGTGATGTATCACCCAGCTCTGTGATGGCTGCTCCTTCAAGCATAGACAGTACTGCTTAGTATTAATGTTTCAATAATGTGAGGCGTGTTGGAAAGAAATTTCAGGCTCAAAAGAAATAGTAACATTCATCTAGTTCTTTCAGGTGTGAATTCAAACTGAATATGAAAAATGACAAAAAAACTTCATAAAATAGATTATATATTTTATATTACCCAAAGAAAATTAAACCAAATAAATCTGTCCTCACAGAACCAATTTCCACTTTATAATTTGTTTATGTACTTCTAGCTTCTTTTTCCTTTGATTTCTCTAGAGGTTTTCATCAAAATTATCTTCAAGGAAAATTTAATATAAGGCTTTATTTTGCCTTGAGTTAAGTTAAATTTGTTGCTTTATTTCTAAAAGCTGAATTCTTTTAACATAAGATAAACATGGAGAAGGAAAAGGATAACTATGAGATTTCTTATTGCAAAAATTCAGTTACAATATCATATTTAAAAAATAACTTGAGTTTGTCATCTAGTAGCAGTTCTTTGAAAATCCTTCCGCTAAAGGCATGTTAGATCATAGAACCTCAAATGTAATGTCTCTTATATGCATGAAACTTTCCTGAAATATCTTATTAATTCACTTCTTTACAAGATGGTTCATTCCAGTGTTATTCATTAGAAAACCTCCTATATTTTTAGCCAAAGTTGCCTCATACTCCACACTCAAACTTCTCAGACTAAATATCCTAACTTCTCAAAAGAGTATTGTTTTGTTATCTACATAAAATATGCCCAAAGTCAAAACTACCATCCCAGTCACACATCCTTCCTACTCTCAATCTCATACTCAAAAGAGCACATTACTTCTTTAAACCTGTGTATTTTTATATTTTTTCTGACACATTTAAATGTCTCAATAATGTGTTAATATTGTTGAGTCTAATTTATTTATCAGTTTTTAGAGAACACCTGCCTTTCTCTTACCAGAAATTTATACACATCCCAGAAATGTATATCCCTATTTTTAATACAAACCTGCATTTCTTATTTCTTCAACTAATGATATTATTTGTTGACTTTCCTCTTTAAAATTATATCTCCTATCTTCCTTCACCTCTCTCTTCCCTTCTAACACACAACCTCTGCCATCTGTAGTAATGTGTTTGCTCTTTTGTGTTAATAATATTCAGGTATTCTTCTGAAACTATACTGTCTTCCATCTTTTGTGAATAGATTGACTATAAAAGTCGAAAGTATATAATATTAGCCTTATGTAAATTTGTTCAAATAGAGCCAATTACTATTATATTTTTCTTCTTGTATACTTATGTTTTTCTAGGGTTTCCTTCCTTCCTTCTTTTGTCCCTTCTTTTTTCTGTCCTTTCTTCTTTCCTTGATTCCTTTTTGATTTTGCTTTTAACATTGCACTAATTTTTAAATATTTCGGTTAAAACTTTTTGCTTCAATTCATTACTTTTTTGGCTTAGGGCTTCTCACTTTTTTATAATATAATTTCAATGTTTATTTTAGAATGAGTGGTACATCGGCAGGCTTGTTACATGGGTATATTGTGTGATGTTCAGGTTTATGGTATGATTGATTCCATCACCCAGGTAGTGAGCATAGTACCCAAGAGTTAGTTTTCCCACCCTTCCCCCATTTCTTCATCCCTCCCCACCAATATTCCCCAGTGTCTATTGTTGCCATCTTTAATTCCATTGGTACTCAATATTTATCTTTCACTTATAACTTGTTTTTTTTTTTTTTTGTTTTGTACCTGCATTAATTATCTGAGGATAATGGCCTTCAGCTGCATCTATGTTGCCGCAAAGAACATGATCTCATTCTTTCCTATGGCTGCGTAGTATCCCATGGTGTATGTGTACCACATTTTCTTTATCCAGTTCGCCATTGATGGGCACCTAGGTTGATTCCATGCCTTTGCCATTGTGAAGAGTGCTGTGATGAACATATGAATGCATGTTTCCTTTTAGTAAAACGATTTATTTTCTTTTGGATATATACCCAGTAATTGGATTGCTGTGCTGAATGGTAGTTCTGTTTTATGATCTTTGAGAAATCATTAAACTGCTTTCCATAGTGACTAAATTAATTTACATCCCCACCAACAGTGTATAAGCATTCCCTTTTCTCTGCAGCCTCACCAGCATTGCTGTTTCTTTGACATTTTAGTAATAGCCATTCTGACTGGTGAGATGGTGTCTCTCATTGTGGTATTGATTTGCATTTCTGTGATGATTAGCGATGTGGATCGTTTTTCCATATGTTTTTTTGCTGCTTGTATTTATTCTTTTGAAAAATTTCCATTCGTGTCTTTTGGCCACTTTTTAATGGAATTATTTGCTTTCTGCTTGTTGAATTGTTTAACTTACTCATAGATCTGGATATTAGGCCTTTGTTGGATGCATAGTTTGCAAATATTTTCTCTCATTCTTTACATTATCTGTGTACTCTGTTAATAGTTTCTTTTGCTGTGCAGTCTCTTTAGTTTAATGAGGTACCACTTGTCAATCTTGTCAATTTTTGTTTTTGCTACATTGCTTTTGAGGATTTTATCATAAATTATTTCCCAAGGCTGATGTCCAAAATGTTGTTTCCTAGGTTTTCTTGTAGGATTCTTTTTTTTTTTTTTTTCTTTTTTCTTTTTACTTTTTACTTTGAAACGGAGTCTCGCCCTGTTGCCCAGGCTGGAGTGCAGTGTCGCGATCTCGGCTCACTGCAAGCTCCGCCTCCCGGGTTCACGTCATTCTCCTGCCTCAGCCTCCAGAGCTGCTAGGACTACAGGCGCCAGCCACCACGCCCGGCTAATTTTTCTGTATTTTTAGTAGAGACGGGGTTTCACCGTGTTAGCCAGGATGATCTCGATCTCCTGACCTCGTGATCCACCCCCCTCGGCCTCCCAAAGTGCTGGGATTACAGGCGTGAGCCACCGCGCCCGGCCTTCTTCTAGGATTCTGATACTCCGAGGTCTTACATTTAAATATTTATTCCATCTTGAGTTATTTTTTGTATGTGGAGAGAGGTATGTGTCCAGTTTCATTCTTCTGCACATGGCTAGCCAGCTATCCAAGTACCATGTATTTAATCAGGAGTCCTTTCCCCTTTATTATTATTTTTTTTTGTTAACTTTGTGAAAGACCAGATTATTGCAGGTGTGTGGCTTTATTTCTGGTTCTCCATTCTGTTTCGTTGGTCTGTGTGTCTATTTTTGCACCAGTATCATGCTGTTTTTGATACTGTGGCATTATAGTATAGTTTGAAGTAGTATAATATGAGTCCTCTAGCTTTGTTCTGTTTATTTTTTTTAAGGTTTGCTTGGCTATTCAGCTTGTTTTTTTCAGTTCTATATGAATTTTAGAATAACTTTTTCTAATTCTGTGAAAAATGACATTGGCAGTTTGATAGGAATAGTGTTGTATCTGTAGATTCCTTTGGGCAGTATGGCCATTTTAACAATACTGATTCTTCCAGTTTATGAGCATGGAATGTTTTTCCCTTTGTTTAAGTAACCTGTGATTTCTTTTAGCAGTGTTTTGTAGTACTCCATGTAGAGATCTTTCACCTACTTAGTTCAATGTATTCTTAGGTATTTTAATGTTAGGGGTTATTGTAAATTGGATTGTGTTCTTGGTTTGGCTTTCAACTTGAATGTTGTTGGTGAAATGCTATTGGCAGAAATGCTACTGGTGTTTGCTAGAAATGCTACTGATTATTGGCAGAAATGCTACTGATTTTTGTACATTGACTTTGTATCCTAAAACTTTACTGAAGTCTTTCGTCATTTCTAAAAGTCTTTTGATAGGGTCTTTAGTGTTTTCTAGCTATAGAATCATATTGTCAGCAAAGAGAGATAGTTTGACTTCTTTTCCTGTTTGGATGACTTTTACTTTTTTCTCTTGCCTGATTGTCTGGGCTAGGACTTCCAGTGGTATGTTGAATAGGAGTGTTCAGAGTGAGCATACTTGTCTTATTCCAGTTCACCACATTGGCTAGGATGGTCTCGATCTCTTGACCTCGTGATCTGCCCACCTGGGCCTCCCAAAATGCTGGGATTACAGGCGTGAGCCACCGTGCCCAGCCAATCTCTTATCCTTCTCTCTCCTCCATCTCTCTATTTTTATCAAATCAATTCTGTGATGTTAAAGCATCCTACAAACTTCACTGCATTGTGCTAAGCTTTTAAATAACCTCTATAAGAAGATGGAGAGTGAATGGGGCCAAAAGATGAAAAACAATATTTGAGAAAGCTGACAGGGAGCTTATTGTGCTCCTGAAATAATAAATATAGGAAACACTTACCCATTTCCATTGATACAGAACAAAGCGACACAAACCTAAATTAGAGCAAATATATTTCAGTTTAATTCATTGAAGCAGAAGTAATTCATTTAGTTACTTCAATGGGAATTAATTCTAACTACTACTTAGGTCCCTACAGTTTCAGCAATGATTTAAAATTGTTTCACATTTGTGCATCTCATTTCATGATACTAATTCCCTTTCTATAGACATTGTAGATCATTTGGAAAATGTTTTTTAGCTATTCGTAAGCTTTCGCTATTTAATACTAATATTTGTCACCAGCCAAACAAATATTTCTAATTATCTTGGTAATTAGACCTTAGTTATTATATCATATTAGCTCCTTTGCTAAGATGTAATTTGGTTAACCTAGTCACAGACAAACAACTGTTTTCTATTGATTGCATATTTGTTTGTTAGTTTTTATGAGTTTGTGAGAGAGTAATTAAAATTTTTCTCCTGGCTTTTCTCACTTGTAAGAATGTGTTTTGTGCTGATTTTAGTTAACTGCCTTATAGGTCTTTGCTGATTTCTGTTAATCAGTAGCTATCTATGCTTTTAATGGATGCATAGACTTCACTGATCAACTGACTTTGACACTACTTTTTAGTAAGCAGCATATGAGTTACAGTTAAATATGCTGATTTCATGATTTTGAAAAGAGGATAGTAAAATTTTAATACAAGTTAAATTTGTGTCTTCAAAAATTGTTTCTCAATATCTCTTACATGCATTGTGTAAAAATTCATTTTAAGACTGAATAAATTAGTTGCATCATCTGTGAGTACCCTCAATGATTTCACACAGATTACTTAAAAGTACCCTGATAAAAATTATGGCTTATTTGGAATTTAATTTTATTGTGTTTTAAACTGCTGTTTAAAACAATACTGTTTAAAAAAATACTGTTTTTTTGTATAATAAATGTGAAAATATCCAAATTCATGTTTTTGCTAACTGTTGATTATCATAGACATTAGCCACCACTACTGTAACACTATTAAAACATGCAGAGTGGGCTAATATAGAGCTCCATTTTATGCACACTAAAATTTCACATATCAAAAAACCGGAGGAAATTTTTGTTATCTAAGAAAAAAAGCCTTTTGATATATTAAAGACCTTGAATATTATGCTTGGGGCTCAGTTCTTCCAAAAGCCTTAAATTAACTTTAAGCTTGCTACTGCAAGGCACTCAGCCCACTCATCTCTTCCCCACAATGACAGTTGATGGGCCAATGCAGACTCAGTAGCCATAGCCTTATAAATGCTATATGATGACTTCTAATCATTTCGGCTAAAACGAAAGGTTTGTTTTTCTCTGACACAAAAAGGAGTTAACCCTGTGTCCATTAAAATACTAAAAATATAAAATGTTATTTACATTATATGTATATAGGTTTTCATAAGAATGTACTTGTATTATATGCTAGGCATTATGCTACATATTTGTTTCATCTTACACCATTCAACCTGAACAACACTGCAAGAACATTCATTATTAAAACCGTTTTATAAGAGCGAAGCTGGCTAAGGAAGGTTAAGTAACTTGCCCAAGGTCATCACTTAGCAAGTGGCAGAATGAGAACTTGAATGCGATCTGTCTGAGTACAACACAGCTCTACCTTATATGTGTGAGAAAACTAAAGTGAGCAAACAGGTGTGTTAACAACAAAGAGTGATAACTATTATGCTGGCGTTTTCTCTTCACACTTTCCAGATTTGGGGTAGAGTGTAATTCGGCTTCTAAATAGAATTGCCTCCTGTTTCTTTTAACTACATTTTAAAGCACCTTCAGGTTTTGCTGGACCATTTATTTTGATGTTGCATGTTTTAGGCAAAGAAGAAGAGGTTTGTGGAGTGCAAGGGAAAGAGTAGGTAAGCAGTAATAAAATACCCTGAGAAGCAGGGCCGGCTATGTTATTTTGAGAGTCCAGTATAAAATAAAAATGCGGGACACATTGTGCAAAAAGCAAAACAACAAAACAAAACAAAACCCACCTTTTTTTTTCTTCTGTGGTCTTTCTTGAATTGCTGTGGTGTTTTTTATTTTGTATTTGATATTGTGACCCCTCAATCATGGGGCCTCATAGGTGCCTTGGGCAAAGCCCCATGACTTGGTCCCTGTAATGTATATGCATACCCTAACTCTCCTAACACCTGTGTCCAGGCCCTTGCTGGAGTGGAGAGTGCCAGTGGTATCTGTGCAGAAGTGGGGCATTGCCAACCAAGAACACAAGCTGGGGAAGTGGGGAGATGGTGGAGGTCAGAAGGAGGCAGGACAATCTGTGGGCAAAGACTCTAAGCCCCAGCTCCTGATCCATGTCCCATCAAACCTTCTAAAACACACACAAACATAAAATTATTAATAATTTAAAGACAACATTCACAGAGTTGTATTAAACCCTAAACACAGGGCTTCTTTCTGAGTGCAGAACCCTTGGCAATTCCAGTGATGCCATACCCATGAAGCCAGCTCTGTTTGTAAGACCTATTCCTTGGAATAGACTTGATCTTAGAAAATAGATGACTACAAATAAGCCAGAATTGAACACTGTGTGGCTCTTATTAAAAAATTAGTTTAGACCAAAGCAAAAATCCTAAAACCCTTTTAAAAATCAAATACTGTTATGCACTGCATTACGTTTCAGTCAGCGACAGACTGCATATGCAACGGTGACCCCATAAGATTATAATACTTTATTTTTACTGTACCTTTTCTATGTCAGATGCATTTAGGTACACAAATACTTAACACTGTGTTATAATTGCCTATAGAGTTAGTACAGTAACATGCCAAACAGGTTTGTAGCCAAGCATCTATAGGCTATCCCATATAGCCTAGGTGTGTAGGAGGCTACACCATTTAGGTTTGTGTAGGTACACTGTAGGATGTTTGCACAGTGACAAAGCCACCTAAGGACGCATTTCTCAGAACACATCACTATTGTTACGCGACGCATGACTGTAACTGATGGATATCTTTGTGCTAGTCTCACATATAGAAAAGTCATCTGGAGAAGAGCAGAGTAAGCAGCAGGACCCAGCAGGCCTTGAGAATAGCTAGAGGTAAAGTTAGGATATCATTTTATTCCCTTCTGCTTAATTTGTTTGTTTGTTTTTTGAGACGAAGTCTCACTGTGTCGCACAGGCTGGAGTGCAGTGGCGCGATCTCGGCTCACTGCAACCTCCACCTCCCTGGTTCAAACAATTCCCCTGCCTCAGCCTCCCGAGTAGCTGGGATTACAGGTGCATGTCACCATACCTGGCTAATTTTTTTTGTATTTTTAGCTGAGACAGGGTTTCACCATGTTGGCCAGGCTGGTCTCGAACTCCTGACCTCAGGCAATCTGCCTGCCTTAGCCCCTGAAAGTGCTGGGATTATAGCCGTGAGCCACTGTGCCTGGCCTGCTTAACTTTTTAATAGTAAGCATGCAGTCTGGTAGCCACAGGCCACAATCCCCAACCTGTAGGAGTGGAGTCAATAAAGGCTATGAGAGTATTCACATTAACTTAAACTTTTTTTTTAGTGAGTTGTCAGTATTTCAGATTTCTCTTAAAATTTGGATTTCAGCTTCTGATTAAAAAATACTGTCAATACTGGACAAAGCTGAATGGTAGGCCCTCTTCCAGGGCCAGTATGAATGCTGGTTTGCCACACCATTCTTTGTTGTTTTCCAGAGACTGAGAACACTACCCTTAATCATTTCACTTTTACTATTGTTTATTTCAAAAAGAAATGTTTATTTCCCTATCAAATGCAAGGAAAGAAAGCTGATTTAAAAACAAAATAAAAAGAAATGAAACACTGGCCACATTCTTCTTACAATCAGCCCAATTTACTCATTCACATTACCTGTCTGACCTCAGGGAAAAAAAAAAAAAAATGAGTTTGAGACCCTAGCTTAACACTTTGACTCCTCCCTCATCTTGCCCTTAGCTCACTGGTTTCTCTACTTCATACTGTCCCTTTTATTCTTCCTATTCTTTTTCTATTATATATTTTTTAATAGGATCTTCTAGTACTCTATTAATAAAGTCTACTTTTTGTTGCTTTATCCTTTCTTTCCTCCTTCTCCTTCTCCTACCAATACAAATTATACACTTCCCTATTTTATAAATTATTTTTAGTGCACACTGTGCAAGAGAGAGAAATTATTTTTAAAATTTTGGACTCTTGAGATAAAATCTGTTGGAGTCTGGACAATATGTTGATGAATAAGGAGGTCATCAGAGAAATAAGATAAGCAACACAGCCATTTATTAATATGCTTTCCCTAGGTTTTATTGTTTCAGAGGAAGTTTATAATATTGCAGCCACCAATTTAGAAAAATCTATATTTTGCTTTTACTAACCTCATGAATTTAGGCTGTTACCTTGGAGTGGTTAGTTATTCCCAGAGTGGCTGCCTGATTAATGGATGAGTTTGCCCCCCGTCCTCACCTTCTTTCCCTCCACTATGTTATGATGCAGCAAGAAGGCTCAAGCCAGATGCCTGCACTTTGACAGTGGACTGCACAGTCTCCGGACTATGAAAAATAAACTTATTTTCTTTACAATACATTACCCAGTCTATGGTATTCTTTCATAGCAACACAAAATGGACTAGGGCACTTATATCTGGCAACTAAGTTTTTTGGTGGTGGTAAGCTGGATACACTTGCTTGAGTCCAGGTTTTTGCTCAATTATGCATTTATCAGACGATCCACAACATTTAGGGCTTTATAAAGAAAGGCCAAAATACTTATTTGATTTTGTCTGAATCAGCAAGCAAGTTAAAGTCCAGAAGACTAGGATAGTGGTAATCATCTGAATACCATGTTAGCAACTCGTAAAATAAGAATTTTTTGATAGAATCAGACCTTATCAGTATTATGGAAGCAGAATGGGTATTAATAAAGATGAGATTTCACTTTTCTTTTTATTAACTATTAACACTAAATATTCTCTTCCAAAAATACAGTTCTCTGGTTACAGATAATCAATTCAAACTTTCACTGGTGACTTCAGACAAGTCCCTTCTCCAAAAATCTTCTTTTTTAAAAAATCTGTAAAACAGAGATCACAATCTGACATCAAAAATTGTTGTAAATATCAAGTGAAATAATGTATGTAAAATACGTAACACAGTGTCTCAGCAGTAGTGGGTTCATACTAAATATTACTACAGAAAAAAATATGATTATCTACCGGGGACTCCTATATTTGATTGAAGCAAGAAAGAATGGCTTTCTTTGTATTAACTTTCCTTCTCAGTTTTTGTGTATTTTGCCATTTTTAAAGATCTATTTACTGAAATTATTACGATCACTGTTAGGCTTTAACATGACCAAGCAACCAATCAAGCTTTTCTTGAAACAACAACAATCAAATAAATGCCTAAATCCCTATTTATTTTTTCCTTTGCAGAAGAAAACATTCTTTTATTTTTCTTTCCCTCAGATCTCTTTTGAATGAAAGAGAATTTGGATTTGTTATTGGTCATAAGCCTTAAGAGATTTGTGTAAATTCAAACCTTTCAGAAATCTATATTTGTAAAGAAACTGATATAAAAACTCTCAGCACAGCAGGAATGGTGTTGCTGTTTTATTTGTATTTTTCTCTCTAATAGGCGCTTGGAACAAAATAGGTATTTGGAAATTCTTCTCTAAAGGAATAAAATATTCAATAAATGCATCAAATTTTTTAAGTAAGATATTTCATTAGGAAAGATGTTCAAAAGTCCTGTATATACATTATACATGTCTGTCTGTCTGTGCAAATGTATGTACATAAATATAACTGATGTTTTCAAATACTTCTTTAGATATCAAACATTGTACATCTAAATAATACAAATAATACAAAATAACACAAAAATATACAAATAATACAAATATAAAAATTGTACAAAAATAATACAAAAAAATGTTACCCAAACGGCCAGGCGCGGTGGCTCACGCCTGTAATCCCAGTACTTTGGGAGGCCAAGACGGGTGGATCACGAGGTCAGGAGATCGAGATCATCCTGGCTAACACGGTGAAACCCCGTCTCTATTAAAAATGCAAAAAAATTAGCCGGGCGTGGTGGCGGGCGCCTGTAGTCCCAGGAGTTCTGGAGGCTGAGGCAGGAGAATGACTCCCGGAGTTTGCAGCGAGTCGAGATCGCGACACTGCACTCCGGCCTGGGTGACAGAGCTAGACAAAGTCTCAAAAAAAAAAAAAAAGAAATCGTACTCAAACCCCTGAAAAATACTGCCTTTAAAATATTTCAAAACAAAATAAATGTGAGCGAGATGTCTAATTCTTTACAGAAAACTGTGACCTTCCTCTATTTAATATAAAATTGTTGCGAAAAGCAGTTGCCCGGGTATAGACAGCATTTCTCCACCCCATTTGCATCTGAGTAGACCCTTTTGATTAGTTCTAGCTCATGGCTAGATAGTAAGAATTCTTATAATCACTTTAAATGGAATGCATCTCTCTATCCTTTTCTTCCACAAACATTTATTTAAAATCCACTATATAAAACATGTATTAAGCAGGATTAAAATAAGATTGTAAACAATGCAGCAATGTAGAAATAAATAATTTATTTTATGTAATTCATGCCAATGCTGCTAGTTAATAACTATACATTTGCCACACTATAAAAAATTCCTCATAATTATTATGAGACAAATCTAATACAGTTATTATAATAAATACAGACATTTAGTGGAACCTTTTAGTAACCAAACTATCTTAACTGACAGTTACCTGTTTTGAATTCAAAGAGTATCTCTATTTTAAAGAATTAATCATGAATGGCTCTGGATCAATATGATTGAAGAATTCTGGACATAGAAGTGACATTTTTCATTGTATCTACTAGAAAAATCATTCTAAAAATGATTTCTGCATATATGTGTGTAAGTTTTTCTTATTAAAATCTTTCAACATTTTGTTATGAAAATTTTCAAACATACTGAAAAATAGAATTTCATAATACCCTTATACTCACTAATATTACAATGTACCTAATTTATATTTTGCTACATTGTATTATACTTTCTTTATCACATATCCCTTTATCTGTCTATAGTTCAATCATCTTATTATTTCTACATTTCAAAAAATATTTGTAGAATCACTGCACTGTTCCCCTACATACCTTAGCATGTATATATGTAAAGGTCATTATTTGTTTACAACTCACTTTACAATTAAACTTCCACAGAATAAAATGCACAAATCCTAGGCATATTATTACATTAATTTTGACAATTGCATATGCCTGTTCAATCCAACACCCATCAAGATACAAAACATGCTTTATCATCACAAAGGAAAAACCTTCATACTTTTTTTACTGTCAAACACTTCACCACCGAACCCCAGAGGTAACCAATATTTTTATTAATTTTGTCTCTTTTAGAAATTCCTATCAATGAAAGTATACTACATGTATTCTTTTGTGTAAGACTTCCTTCATTTAGCATGGTTTATATGAGACTAATCCATGTTATTGTATATATCAATAATTACTTCATTTTTATTGCTAAACAGTTTTTTATTATATACACATTGTTTATCCATTCTGATGATGACAATTCAGGAAGATTTCAGTTTTTGCCTATTTTGCTTAAATCTGCTATTAACTTTCTTGATAAGTGTGTGTAGACCTATGTTTCTGTTTCTCTTGAGTAATTTCCTAGGAGTGGAACTGTAGGGTCATAAGAGAGGTGTATCTTGAGGTTTATAGGACACTGCCAGATCTTTTTCTCAAAGTGATTATAATCTCTAATTGTATTCTTTTATCAAGTTCTAATTTGGAAATTAGACTTTCTTACCTAATCAATATGAATTCAACCTTTCTTGCAATATGTATTTTTCCATCTTCCTCGGTAGGGGAGAGATATACATTAAAGATGTAATACATTAAAGATGTAATGTACATCTGAAAGTAAAACAATTTGTTTTAAAGATGGGTAAAGGCTGAATGTGAACAACTTTATATAAAGGTAAGTAAGTGCGTTCACCCCTCCATATCCATCGATATCGCATCCCTGGATTCAACAAATCACAGATTGAAAATATTAAAAAACAACAACAATAAAAGATAACAATACAACAATAAAAATTACAAATGTAATAATACAGCATAGAAACTATTTACATATAATTTATATTGTATTAGGTATTCTAAATAATCTAGTGATGAACGTAAGTATAGAGGAGGATATGCATAGATTATATGCAAGTACTGCACCACTTAACATAAAAGACTTGAACATTTGCGGATTTTGGTGTTCATGGGGAGTCTTTAGACCAATATCACATGGATACCAAGGAATGACTGTATATATTATTTTAAGAGGTATTTAATTTAAAATTGTTACATAGAACATTGAAAAAATTTGTTAAAAATAATATAGGCTTTATTCCCATAATCAAAACATAACAGCATTTCTTTCCTTTTTTTTTTTTTTTTTTTTTTTTTTCTTTGAGACAGAGTTTTACTCTTGTTGCCCAGGCTGGAGTGCAATAGTGCAATCTCGGCTCATGACAATCTCTGCCTCCTCGGTTCAAGCGATTCTCCTGCCTCAGCCTCCCTTGTAGCTGGGATTACAGTCATGCGCCACCATGCCTGGCTAATTTTGTATTTTTAGTAGAGATGGGGTTTCTCCATGTTGGTCAGGCTGGTCTTGAACTCCAGCCTCAGGTGATCCGCTTGCTTCGGCCTCCCAAAGTGCTGGAATTCCAGGCATGAGCCACTGCACCAGGCCTAACAGCGTTTCTTAGCTTACTGTTCAGGTGAAGTGTTGGACATCATTATATTCAGTTTTAAACCAAACCTAATTTAAATCAGAATTAAAACTACATTTATTTTTGATAAAGACCAGATGATATCTATCAATTTCCTAATGGCTGCCATAACAAGTATCATAAACTAGGTGATTTAAAATAACAGAAAGTTACTGTCTCACAGTTTTGAAGGCTAGAAGTCTGAAATCAAGGTGATGGCAGTACCATGCTCTTGAAACCTGTAGAGGAGAACTCTTCCTTCCTTCTTCCCAGCTACTGGTGGTTTGCTGCCATTTGGTAATATCATTTGACTTGCATCTTCAGCATTCTAATCTCTGGCTCTATTGCCATTATGGCATTCTCCTCTCATGTGTCTGCATCTCTTCTCTTTTTATAAGGACACCTGTCATATTGGATTAAGGTTCACCCTAATGACCTCATCTTAACCTTATTAAAATCTACAAAGAACTTATTTTCAGGTAAGGTCATCTTCACAGGTACATAGGGTTAAAATTTAAACAGTTTTTTGGAAGATAACAATTAAACTCATAGAATAGGACGCATGACATTTGATATATTTCCCATTTTGAATATGTAAGAAACAATGGCTTGATTAAAAGTTTGGTCATTTCTTCTTAAATATATTAGGATATTTGGTGATGCAGATAAGTTTTGACAGTTGGAATAAGTATAAATTTTTGATTTTTCTATTTTTTCTTATTCTCTTAATCTAATGGCTTTAGAAACTATCAGATAGAAAGTAGAGTATGTAAATGATTGTTTCCTTCAAGCTCTTTCACAAAAATGCCAAAAGCAACAACTTGTTTCACAAAATCAGCAGACCATTACTGATTGAAAAAAATCAGCTTGAAGAGTGAACTTACACAAGTTTGCAACAAAAAAAGCTTATCTGCCAGCAAAAATCATTTTGGAAAGCTGAAAACAATTTCTATTTTGGGGCACTGATATAATACAGCCTCAAATATTTTGATTATTAGTTATAGTTCTAGAAAAGCCACTTCCTCATTTCAAACTAATGGAAATTTAACATCAAGGAGGAATAAAAACTGCTAACAGTACTGAAGTTCTATGAGGAAATATAACTTATTTGTCTTGTGTATTTGTGAGACATTTACCTATTATCAACTCAAGCTTTACTTGGAATGCCTACTTTCTATTCCAGTAAATAAATATGACACAGATATATAGAGGTTGAGAGACGGAAAGGAGAGGGAGAGAGAAAAAGACACACAGACGAAGACAGAGAGAGGGATGGAGAGAGAAAGACATTGGCTTTTACAATGTAACAAATAAAATTTATCACATTCTTAGATATTTAATCCATTGAAAACTAATATGCTCTAGCAAAAGTAAAATGAAATTAGTGTATTAATCATACGTAATATAATTTTAAGAGATTAATTTTTATGTTCCTATATATAGAAGGTAATAATATAATAGCCTTCATTACTATATGCAGAAACCGAGGGCCAGAATTATTTAAGGTTACATAGCTTGATGAGGCCAGAGAAAAGAATTTGATTTTTTTTTAAACTCTGGATTGCAGTAATTTTACTCTTTTTTTTTTAAGTGTCTTCCTTTAATCATTCTCCAAGGTATACCTATGAAATTTTAATTTAAAAGCTCAGCTGTATAAGATCTGACTCAAGGTAGGAAGAGATATTAATAGAATTTTCAATGGAACTCTACTATAAGATTCTGATTTCATCTATTCCTATAGGGACAATGCAGCTAATGGTCTCCTTTAAAAATTTAATAGTTTATAAATATATCCAAGTGATGCCATTAGATTCTATGTTTTGTATTTTAATTTGAAAATTCAGAGGCTGGCATGGTTTCAGAGCTCTGGAGAAAGGAATACAGACATAATCAATAAATAATAACATCTTAGATTAATTCACCTTAAAAGAATAGGTATATCAGTTTATATCAAATTCTAAGTTCTCCTGTCTTCATTTTTATTATAGCAATAAACTATAATTAGCTCCACAAAGGATGGAGGTCAAAATGTTGAGTTACATTGAGAATACTGTAAAAATAGGAGAAAAATAGAGAAGTAAAATTAATATCAGAAAACAAAGGGAGAAAGATAGTTGAAGTTCTACTCTGAGCTGTGGCAGAACCTTATGTCTTCACAAAATGTGCGGGAAGAGTTAGACCCTGAATTCCTTTCCTCAAGGTAAAACTTGTCATTGCTTCTTGGAATCTTGATCCCTTAGCTTTCATCCTTCACACCACCATTCCTCAATTCAAATTCATCTAACAGAAGTGCATCAACTGTTGAAATCACTGGTCGACTGGCAGTCTCAGATTCTGTAATCTTCCTAAGGTAGAAAATGAATCGGGTGAGATCAGTAAGTAAATAGCAACAACGAATAAATAAAAGAGCCTGCTGTCCTGGTGTGGTGGCTCACACCTGTAATCCCAGCACTTTGGGAGGCCAAGGCAGGTGGATCACATGAGATCAGGACTTTGAGATCAGCCTGGGCAACATGGTGAAACCCCATCTCTACTAAAAATACAAAAATTAGTCGGGCGTGGTGGCGTGTGCCTGTAATCTTACCTACTTGGGAGGCTGAGGCAGGAGAATCGCTTTAGCCCGGGAGGTGGAGGTTGCAGTGAGCCAACATTGCACCATTACACTCCAGCATGGGTGACAGAGTGAGACTCCGTCTCGAAAACCAAACCAAACCAAACCCAACCAAACAAACAAACAAACAAAAACCCTGCAACTGCCTATTCTGTCTCCTTGTCAATTTCCTACAAATTATGGATTCTTGTACAATAAAGGCAATCAAATTCTCCTAAGGTTTATTTATAATTTGCTGATTTTTTAAAATTTTCAACTATTTTTATTTAATTAGATGTTTCAAGGCTTAGATTTATTTGAAGTGTGCTAGAGAATCTTTATATCTAATCTATTTCTATTGCCATAAAGTTTGAATTCTTGTGTGCTTACACACTGGAGCAAAACACTGATTCTGGAAAAGAATCATTCTCATGACTGAATTTAAACCTACTTTGGGGCTAAGATTAAAAAAGAAGTTTATTTAAATATAGATTTATTCTAGAGTTTCTTAAGTAATTAAAATAGATTAATGAAATATTACAGCAATGAAGAACATACATAAATTTCTCTTTAGAAGTCACAGGAGTTGATGTTGACTTTTCACCTATAGGCAAATATTCTTGTGAATCCTGCATTTCATCAGTTCTAAGATTCCATGAATATAAGATATATCATAAACGTTGATTGTACATTTTGTCTGCAAAATTGCATCAGTGCACATAGCAATTTAGGATGAATCTTGATTTGAGAAGTATTAAAATAAGAAAAATATTTTAATATGTGAAGAAATATGGCATGACATTTTAGAGTACATTTCATTGTTTTCTTATTTATTACAGTAGAAACAGTTTATAACAGAATTGTACAGTCATCCTGAGATATATCACACATCCATATACAGAGGTCAGATGAAAATAGAGGATAATTTGTCTTTCAAAACAAACAACAACAACAAAATCAACTAGAAGATACATCCACTCAAATACTGTGTCATCGATTTGGTGAGAAGAACACAAATGTAAAAGCAGAAATATTTCTATACCAAGGAACATATCATTCATTAAGTACAATGTATTTTAGAGTAGTACTGATTTGTAGCTCATGATAATCATAGTATGATGAATTGGAATTGACTTTCTATGCTGTATAAAATAGAAACCATTTTCCAAGCAAATTGGTAATGTAAACAAAGAAATTATTATACTTAAGAGTGAAGTTTAGCAAACTTTTAAAGGCTTGAAGATATCACTGATAAAAAATAAATGAGCTCGTGTTAAATGATTCTTATCTATGGAAGTAATTACAAGACTCTTTCAGTTACAAAGACCAGCTTAACATTATCTCTTTCCTCTAGCAACCCTTTGAGATGGTCTATATGTCATACCTCTCATTGTTAGTGAGCCCCTGGGTGTAAATGAGTTAAAGAGGACCAACACATTGCACTACCACTTGACAAATTGTAAAGGGTTGAAAAGTAGAATTAAAGAGTTAATGTCTCTTACTGCTCACCCTTCTGCTCCCACGAGACTGAATTTGAGTCTCTCTTCTATGACCCTATAGCACATAGTAAATAGCTAATTTAGAGCAAGTTCCCCACTGTTTTGAATTATTTACTTGTTCTTAGATATCCCTCCTTAGACTGAAACAAATGACTTATAAATATTCCTAATGGAGGATCATATCTAACATAACTTTGTATCTCTCAGTAGCTCCCATTTGACTTGATTTGCTATTTTTCGCGGTACAACTTTATTTTATACTCAGTCTATGAAATGCAAGTGAAACAGATTTCATAAAAATTTACAGTAGGGGGATGGGGGGGATCTTTTGCTACATGGCAGGTTATATATATTTTTTAAAAACTACAATGCAAGCTAATGCTTTTTAACAACAAAATGTTGACAAGTTGATTATATATGTAACTTGAAGTTGCTTAGTAGTGTTATTACTTCTTAGTTAAAACAATCCCTTCAAATTTGTTCTTTTCATGAAGGAACCACTCTTCTCTGTTTTGTTTTGTTTTGTTTTTTCTGTCTTTCCCATTCCATTTAAAAATACGTACTCTCTATATACCTAGACAGGTTTTGATCAATTTCAGAATTACTGATTTGAATGGTATGTTCAATTTTATTATTTTACTTTAAGTGATGATGGAGTTTCCTAAGTCTTTTTCATTTTTTAAATTACGTGACAATATCTGGATGGTCAGAAGCTGACAACCAGTTTCTGCTACAACTTACTTTTTAATCAAAGAAAGTATGTATTTATTCCATGATAGGTATTTTTGATGACCTGCATCACAGTGTGAAACTCCTGTCAATTTTCAACTAACAACAAAGAGAAAGAATAGAAAAAATTGGATGCACAGAGAATAAAATGCCATTTCACACTGGGTGTTTTGTAAATGTAAGCCAACTCACACAAATCCTTTAGGCGTCAGTAGAGATGAAGCTGAGCCAGAAAAGAAGAAAACATGTCCAAATAGAGAAAGTTTGCTCAGCAAATTGAAATTCAGGTCTGAAATTGATAAGTTTGAGTTAAATCTACTGCAAAGGGCGTATTTCATCCTTTACTCATTCTTTTCTTAAAATGCAAAGTTTATTAAATATTGATTTTTGTTACAGATTCTTGGCCTATTTCCAGTCTCCTCTTCCACTTGATTTTCTGACATAGTACTTGTTACTTAGGTAAATGGGAATAAAAACAGAATGTTAAATATTTAAACAATTTTATCTCAGTTTGCACAGAGAAGTAAAATGTACTCCTTTATGTAAGTATAGCTCAATATAGAAGATATAATTTGGCATATTGTCCCAAAGCAAATACCTTTATATTGTTGTGTAATATGTTGAATAAAAAACAATTTAGTTGTAAATTAGAAAGCTTTTACATTAAATATTATATAATTTCATTATTTGAGCTGTATCAAGTTCATGAATGTAAAAGTGCATTGTATTAAAAATTCCTAACAAACCCAAAAGAGAAAGCTGAGTTAATATATTAAAAATTGTTTGTCTCTATTGACCCAAACTAAAGGACAAACATAGCTCTCTTCATTTCTACATTCTCATTGACATATTTATTTACCAGTATATAAAAGAGACATTTTCAGGTAGAAATTTGCTGAAAAGAGGCCAGGCACGGTGGCTCACACCTGTAATCCCAGCACTCTGAGAGGCTGAGGCGGGTGAATCACGAGGTCAGTAGATGGAGACCATCCTGGCTAACACGGTGAAACCCCATCTCTACTAAAAATACAAAAAATTTAGCCGGGCGTGGTGGTGGGCGCATGTAGTCCCAGCTACATGGGAGGCTGAGGCAGGAGAATGAAGTGAACCCCGGGAGGCAGAGCTTGCAGTGAGCCGAGATCACGCCACTGTACTCCAGCCTAGGTGACAGAGCGAGATTCATCTCAAAAAAAAAAAAAAAAAAAAATTTACTGAAAAGATCAGAGTATTCTATAAATTTTCTGATTCTTTAACTATACTCCAGCAAAGAAAAGCAAAGAACATATTCATTCCCAACCCTTACAGGGGGAATATGTTTTAAATAGTACATACATATGTTTTAAATAGTACTATGTGTTATGATTATAAAAAGGATATGCACTCATTAGTGATAATTTCCAGATTACATAAAAGTATAGAAAATATAAATAAATTTAAATTGAATTTTTTTCTCTTAATAAGTATTTATTGAGTGATTGGTATAGATTATACCAACTGCTGGACTAACTGTTGAGCATTTAGAGGTAAAATACAATATTCTCATTTCTTGCTTACAGTCTACTAGTTGACTTCCAGGATAAATAGATTACCATGATTACTATTTTATTTCTTTTCAACACAACAGGGTTTCTCAGTATATTTTTTCCAACTTAAGAATTCTAAAAATTCATTAAAATTTCTCCAAAACAATTTTTCATAGCTTTATCTGAAAGACCATCATTAATTATTTAAGCTTTGCCATATTTTTGAGGTTTTAGGTTTGTTCCAGTGTTTATTATAATAAATAATGTTATGAGAAACTTGTTTATACTTGTTTTGATGCTTCGTTTATGACAGAATTCTAGAAATAGAATTCCTAGGTCATAAATTATGAACATTTAAAAGTTGCTGATGTGTAACGTTAAATCAGTTTTTAGAAAGATTGCAGCAAATTTACGTGACTTCAAATGCTATATGCAAGTTGCCATCTCATGACAAACCTGTAAGAAATAAATATTATCCTATTTTATAATATTTGATGATTTAAACATGAAAAATAATACATTTTTATTGTATTTTTGTTCTTCATGACTAAGTTATTTTATATGTTTATTAACCATTTAGATTTTTACTTCTGTATATTGCGTAATTTTGTACTTCATTGAATAGAAATCATTATTTTGATAGAGTTCAACCCACTGATTTTTTTTTAACTTTTGCTTTTTACCCTTTTTAGGGCTTTTATTAAGTTTTTCTCCAAAGCATTACCCATTGCCCTACACCCTCTTCTGCTCACCCTCTTCTACTAGTTGCATGCATGTATTTATGCATGTATGTATTTATATAACTATTTATCAACCTATCAATTACATCCACATATCTTTATATATATGCTTTCACATAGTAAATAATTTTTTCTGCCATCACTGACTTTAAAATCCATTATTTCTGCACTGATTTTTGATGCCATGTTTATCAAACATCAAGCTCTCATATTTAAATGACTTCCCCATTCTGTTTTATTTATGTATGTTGGTAAAATGTTTGTATTAATGTGGCTTTATAGTGTGTCTGAATAGATAGGATGAACGATCCTCCCTTTTTGTTTTTCTTTTGTTAAAATTAAATTAGATTTTCATAAACCTCCTGTGTATGAGTTGATAGTAGTCAAAGGTGCAACAAGCCCAAATCTTATCAGCACCAACTCTATCTTTTAGGATCAGACCCTCCTCCTGGTTTCTTAGAGTTTTTCAATGGAAATCTCTTTAGTCTCTCACACATTCATAGCATTATCAATTCACAAGGGATTTGGAAAGTCTACACTCAGATTTTCTTAATCATTCTGCAACTAACTTGCTTTTACAGTTTTCTCCCTTAAGGTGCACAGACTCAAATGTAGTTTAAATAAAATGATAATATGTAGGGTAAAATTCTATATAAAATGTATTTTTTCTTTTAATAACATTTTGTATAAATATGTAGGTATATACACATACACATTTGCATATCACATGCAAAATCATACTATTACCGTGCTTCAAAGATTGAGCTACATAAAATCTTGCCTCCCACTGTTGTACAAGAATAAACTCTCCAGGACATAATTATTATGATTCTTAAATATTCACAAGCTAATGTTATTATCCTCAAATATTCAGAGCTTTTTGTAGGATTCGAAAGCCTAAGTCACCTTGTCAATGGTGAAAATACAGTATTACTTAAACTTCCATGTTTATCTTTTCTGTTTCCTTCTTTGGGGTCATATCTTCTGTAAAGTTCTTTTACTGTATATTTAAAATTTATTTACTTCACTAGGGAAATATTTTCTTTTCCAGGGAAAATTAGATATCTACATCTAAAACTTGTCTTTATCTGCATTTTTTACAAGAAAATATTTTAACCTTTGGCTGTTACTTTTATAAAATAGTGCAAAATAAAAGTTATCACAAATAATTTTAAAGCTTTGGAAATTGAATTTTAAGAGAACACTAAGGCTAGAACAAAATGTCCATGTTTAATACTGAAATATGTATACTATTTAAATAAATTATTTACAGCTGTTTTTCAGGGAACTAAAATATATTGAGATTAAAAGCCTGAATAAAATAGTAAGTAGTTAAGGGATTTTAAGCAAAGGCATTATTATTATAGGACCATTTTGTGCTTGAAAGAACCATTCTCCTTGCAATTGTGGTGACTTGATTGGCAGTCAGAAAGATGAACTGAGAAATTTTGGAATTATTGAAGAAGATTTTTGTGACAAATATTGTTAAAGTGGGAATTAGGAGGGGCAGAAGTGAACAAAGACTTTACAAGGCGTCCTTGATAGTACTTAACGGTAAATTTAGTTTTGGAGGATGAGTGAGCAACAAGTAGGAAGAGATATGGAAGACTCACAGGTTTGTGGAAAAGGCAGCAAAGCTTCGGGGTTTCACATTCTAAGATAGGGAAGAGAGAAAGCAGCATGTTTAGGGATAAGGATGATGAGTTTGGCTTCAGAGTGGCTGACTTTATTTAAATATTACCCAAATGAGATACTCACTAAGTAGCTGGGTATATGAGTCAGGAAGTAAATCTGGCAGAAAGGTAGACATATTTGGAAGTCAAACCACAATTGTTTCTTACCCAGAGTTCTACAAAAACCTCCTCTATGATCTGAGAGCTGCCTAGATTTCCAACCACTTCATATTATTCTTAACTTCAATCACTGCAGCCAAACTACATGAAGTTTCTTTCTGGCTTCGAGTATAGAACGCTTATATCTCAGATTTGTTTTACCCTAGCTGCTGCCTCATTATTGATCTTTATAGAAGATTATATCTGGCACCCTTCATGTACATACTTTTCATCACTTATGTATACTATAGTTTCTTTACTTCATGTCACCAGCAATTAGGGTGATGCCTAGACTTAATACACATTTTTTTTTGAATGAAGGAATCTATATCTGGATGAAGGAATAGACAAGATTAACCAGGAAGTGTTGAGAGAGGAAAGAGCAGGGTCTTTGGTAGAAGCACGGATAACACTGTCTCTTGGTAAAAAAGACAAAAGAAAAGCCTGCAAAAGACTAAAAGAGCTTTAAATGTGGAAGAAAACCCACGAACAGGAAAATAAAAGTTTAAGTTGAAATCATTGAAAGGTATATATTATTCTTTTAAAAACTGATCATGTGAAGGAAAATGACAGGCAAATGTGGCATCTAGGGAAAGTCTTATTTTTTAACTTATTTTGTTTGTTTTGTTTTAAATACTGTATAGGTTTGAGTTAATTAAAATCTTGCCAGGGATGAATTAGGAGAGTAGGAGGAGATAAAAACTCTGGTATCCAGTGAAAATTTTACCTTAGGCATGAGGAAATATAGTTAAAGCTTTCATTGTAATAGAGAAGGAAGGGAAAATTGTGGGAGCAAATGTAGGTGAATTTGCAATCTTGGAGGTAATGAGTTGAGGGAGTTCTGATAAATAAATACTATTATTTGCAAAATAGGAACCAAATAGTCTGCTGATACTGGGACAAGAAATAAGAGTCACAGGTTTGAGACAACTGGGAAACTAAAAGTATTTAACTTTTTTTTTCCCCCAACATATGTTGACTACAAACCAGAGATAAAAACTTTACTGAATATTTCCCATTACTTGTTTTACAATTTTGTACAATTGCAGAAAGGAGAAAACCAGATTGTCTGGGAGAAAGTATAGTTGAATAAAATGAAGTACTTTGTTCTCTTTTTGTTTTGATTTTCAGAACAGTCAAGCCCTGCGTGTATTTGCATGCAGAGGAGAACAAGTGCAATCGAAGAGACATGTGGTGCTAGACAGGAAGATAATAAATTTGGAAGCAAAGTTCTGGAATAAGAAGAGTGATAAAAGCAAGGATTTAGAAAAAAAAAAAAAAAAAGGAGCTTTAGTGAGTGTGAATAACACTTTTTCCCCCATGATAGACGAAAGCTAGGAAGATACAGATAAAGACATGTAAGAATTTAATTAGAGACAATCCAGGAGAGGGATGGGAAAGGAGGCCCCCAAACATGTCCACTGCTGTAGTGATTTCGCTAGCTATGAGTTAGCTAAGTAAAATAGCTTCTAAAGAAGTCTAAGTTACAGTTGAACTGCATAGGTTTTTTTTTTTTTTAATAGTTTTTTAATTTCTAAAATGAGCCAGGCACCATTCTATGTCCTGTAATATTTGTCATGATCTTTGTGTGTACTGGTGGAGTTAACACTGCATCATGGGATATTTTGTTGCTAGGAGTTAGAGCAAAAGAATCAAAGAAGAAAAATGAGACAATATTGAGTTATGGATTAATTCATAAAGGAAAGAGGTTTAGTTGACTCACAGTTCCACATTGCTGGGGAGGCTTCAAGAAACCTTTAATCATGGCAGGAGGCAAAGGACAAGCAGATGCCTTCTTCACAGGTCAAGAGGATGGAGTGAGTGAATGCAGGAGGAACTTCCAAACACTTACAAAACCATCAGATCTTGTGAGAACTCATTCACATCATGAGAACAGCATGATCTAATTACCTCCACCTGGGTGCTCCCTGGACACGTGGGGATTACAATTCAAGATGAGATTTGGATAGGGACACAGAGCCAAACCATATCACACACTAAACTACAAACATATCATAATGACTCAATTGTTACAAGTCATAAAGGAGAGTATGCATGTTACTCAAATTTAAAAAAAACAAGAACAAAGCAAGAAATAAGAAATGGCTCAGAATTCAGATTTCTTCAATAGGTAGATAGAGTACACATTTTTCAATTGCCAAAAAAAATTAAAATCCTGAGTTCCTATTGTTAAATTTTGCCTTCCTATTATTTTTTGAAAAACAGAAAGAAATATCTAAAAAGTAGTGATAAAGGTGAAAGACAAAATGTTTTCTTGGAAAGACCAGCTCATTATTTTATAATAATTCAGCAATATTTGGTAGAAAAAGGGCTTAGGAGACTCACTATTGACTCTGTGTTTTATCACAAAAAGACTATTAAACCAGCAATATCTATTTTTTCAACATTTAACCCCATGTATACACTGCCTCCATGAACACACTGAACAACCCATTCAAATCAGCAATAAATAGTCACATTTATAACTAGCATAATTTTTCATTTCTACTTCAAATTTAAAAATTGAACTTTTAAATAATCAGCGCTAAACAGCATATCTGTTATAAAAATCTTATTCACCAGGGGTCGTACTAACGTTTAGAACATTTTAGAATATTCTCTTTGTCTTGAATTGTTTATTGATATCTCTAACCTGCAACCAACTAATTTTCTCATTTTTTCAATTATGTCAAATTACATATGAACTAGTTTTCATTAATTTTTTAGCAATTAGCACAAGCCCTTTAATCCCATTAGTAAATTGCCTGTTATAATTCAGAAGTCCCAAAGTTGCAGGTTAAAAAAAAAACAACAGTCATTTCTTTTACCTTTCTGTTTCCCCACTAATAATAAATAACTCACAACAGCGATTTTATTTTCTTCTGTCAGGAGACTTCTTCTGACATGATTAAAATGACACTCCAAGCTGTAGCTGTTATCAATTATACCAATTAAGGTCAAATAGAATGGAACAGCAGTTTTTGTGGAACACAATACAGGTGATGTAAACTGTTATTAATTTAAAGACATGGTATTACCTATGACAGCTCTTCAGAAGTTATAATTAATTATTTCTAGACAGTCATCTATACCCACATTTCTGAATTAACTGGTTTTGTGTTCCTTGAATTTGGGGAAAATGGGCCCTGCTGAAAATCAATGTTTTCCAAATGGAATAGCTCTCCTGATCTCTTCACTAAAAAAAAAGTAGTAGGGTTTTTCTTCTTATTCTTTAAATAATAGACTGTGAAAAATTATGAATTTTGATGTCTTTGCACAGAAATAGCAAAAACTTAAACCTCTTTGTAGTAAGTTAAAGGCGTAGTTATATCTATATATCTAAAATATGATATTTTAAAAATAAAAATATTTTAATAGTTCATTATAAAATTATAATTTTTCATTATAAATATTTTTGCTAAAATGTATTTATATTATTCAGAGTTATTAACACTAGTTGCTATACCACCACCACCACCAAACATCCAGAAATCTCAGTGGCTTAATAAACTTTATCTGTTGCTAATTCCTTCCTGAGTGGTTTGCCTCCAAGCAGTAACAACAGGCTCCTACCATCCTCGAATGTCTGTCTTTATCTTAAAGAGGTGAATGTGGAGAATCAAGCATAAAATTGTATGGACACAAGTTAGTCATATGATCCCAAGCTAATTGAAATGGGGCCTGAAATCATAGCTTTAGCTGTGAGTCCAAAAGGAGATAGATATGCTTTGATAAAAATAGAGCAGTGTCCTTGTTATAGTCTACCCTTTGGCCACCCAGTATTTCATTAGTGCTATTTTTCATATCTTCCACTTACCCCCCAATCCTGTTACCACAGAATTCAGTTTATTTCTGGAATCTTTGGCTAATTGCAGTTATTAGGTTGGTGCAAAAGTAATTGTGGTTTTGCCATCACTTTTGCACCAATCTAATACCTATGTTAGGTCCACATGTAGTAGCATATTCATGCTTCTGTAATCCGCACATTAAAAATCCATTTATTCTGCCCTTGGATCCTTCATATATACATAATGACAGAGACACACTAATATCAGTAACGACCCTCATTTGGAAAACAGGAGAATAGAAGGCACACAGAAGTCATTGATCCATGGCATTTATGGGATCCAGCTAAGAACATACTGAGGACCCACTTCCTGGTGAAAAAAAGAAAGCTTTTCAATTAGACCTGATCTTCCCTGGGAGTAACTACCTTGTTAAGAAAACCAAATTTAGTGAATGCTATTTCTTCTTATCCTCCATGCTTTATCTAAATTACACATGAAAAATATCTATTTCTTGGCTGTCCAGCTTACAGAACCCATCTCATGTTCATGCTCATGTCCAAGAGTTCTTTCTAGGATTGCAGAGTCAAATACTTTTTAACCCGGACTTGTGGTTATTTGGCAATATAAATCTTTTAAAAACTTGGCAAACTATTTGCTTCCAGTCAGTTTCAGGTACAAGTAGCTCAAACCACCAGACATTATTCTCAACTATGTTTCATTTCTTTGCTATCTTGCTGTCATGCCTCTTTATATCTCAACTTGAAGTCAGATAAGCTTGTGGCCATCAAGCTTGAGTGGGCAGAACATGCACTTTATCTGATCTTTGGCACAAATATGATACACTGTTCAGCTGACCCAATTTCTCTGGGTCTTGGTTGTTCAAAGCATTTTAAATTTCAACTCTTACCTTTTTCCGAGCTTCCTTATTCCCTTTCACTTCGCTTTAAATCTGCTAATTATTTTCTGAGTTCATCTCTTTCTTGTAATACTTTGCTAAAACCATCAGTAATAATAACATACCACAAGAATGTATTTTTCAAACACTTTTAGAGCTATAAACTGAGTCAGCTTTGGTCTGCCTTCCAAGTTACCACGGGTTATGGTTTCTTGTGGTTGTTGTTTACCTTAACTTATTCCTCTTTTTTTTTTCCTCAACTTTTAGCATCAGAGGCTATATATACAGGTTTGTTACATGGGTAACTTGCATATCATTGGGGTTTGATGCACAAATGATTTTGTCAGGTTATGGTTTAAAATGTGTTTTCATTGCAATCACCAAGGGACCAACCTACTTTACCTATTCTCTTGCAATCTGTTGCCCCCTACTAAGTTAATAATATGTGTTTCAATTTTGTTATGTCAATATCTCACTTTAAGGATCCAGTTTTTGTATTAGTCTGTATAATCAATGCTGGCTACTGCAAATCTCAAAACCTCCATGATATTTGTCATGAAACTTTGAATTGGGATATTACTGATTGTGCTGCTGCTCTCCTGCATAGCTGTTACCTAAAAAGTGATTTAGAGGCCGGGAGCGGTGGCTCATACCTGTAATCCCAGCACTTTGGTAGGCCGAGGCAGCCAGATCACCTGAGGCCAGGAGTTTAAGACCAGCCTGGCCAAACCCGTCTGTACTAAAAATATAAAAATTAGCTGGGCACAGTGGCACATGCCTGTAATCCCAGCTACTTGGGAGGCTGAGGCAGGAGAATCGCTTGAACCTGGGAGGCAGAGGTTGCCGTGAACAGAGATCGCACCACTGCACTCCAGCATGGGTGACAGAGCAAGACTCCATCTCAAAAAAAAAAAAAAAATTAGTGATTTAGATATTCAGCATCCTTCTAGCTAGTAACTCCATTGTCTTTTCAGTATGACCTATGATGTCTCTTTTTAAGGAAAAAAGAAAGCATGGATGCTAACCTACAGAGTGGTTATGGATGGGCCTATAAGTCCACATTTTATTAACTTTCTATATGTTTTCAAAGCAAATGCAAAGGAGAATATGATCTATGAGTTAACTATGAATTTGGGAACACAATTGCCTCAACAGTAAATACCTAAAATTTTTAAAAATAGTAAAGCAAAATAACACTTTAGCAAAGTCTCAGGATACAAAGTCAGTGTACAACAATTAGTAGCATTTGTACACACCAACAGCATCCAAGCTGAGATCCCAGTCAAGAATGCAATCCCACTCACAATAGCCACAAAAGGAATAAAATACCTAGGAATACAGCTAGCCAGTGAGGTGAATGATCTCTACAAGGAGAATTACCAAACACTACTGAAAGCCATCAGAAGTGACATAAACAAATGGAAACACATTCCATGTTTATGGATAGAGATAATCAATATGTTAAATGGTCATACGGTCCAAAGCAATTTACAGATTCATTACTATTCCTATCAAACTACCAATGACATTCTTCAGATAACTTGAAAAAAAAATTACAACTCATATGGAACTAAAAAAAGCCCAAAGAGTGAAGGTAATCTTAAGCAAGAAGAACACAGCCCGAGGCATCCAATTACCCAACTTCAAACTATACTACAAGGCAACAGTAACCAGAACAGCTTGGTATTGGTACAAAAACAAATACATAGACTAGTGGAACAGAATAGAGAGCCCAGAAATAATGCCACGCACCTACAATCATCTAATCTTTGACAAAGTTGACAAAAACAAGAAATGGAGAGAAGACTTACTGTTCAATAAATGGTGCTGGGATAACTGGCTAGCTGTAGGCAGAAGATTGAAACTGGATCCTTTCCTTACACCATATACAAAAATCAAGGTGGATTAATGATTTCAATACAAAACCCAAAACTATAAAAACCCTGGGAGACAACCTAGGCAATACCATTCTGAAAATAGGCCCTGACAAAGATTTCATGACAAAGACATCAGAAGCAATTGTGATGAAAACAAAAATTAAAAAACGATACCTAATTAAAGAGCTTCTACAAAGCAAAAGAGATTATCAACAAAGTTCACGGCCAACCTACAGAATGGCAGAAAATTTTTGCAAACTTTGCATCCAACAAAGGTCTGATATCTAGAATCTCTAAGGAACTTAAATTTACAAGGGAAAAACAACCTCATTAAAAAGAGGGAAAAGAACATGAACAGACACTTCCCAAAAAAAGACTTACATGTGGTCAACAAGCATACTAAAAATGCTCCACATGATTAATCATTAAAGAAATGGAAATGTTTGACAAACCTGAGAAAAGCAATAGGGAAAGGATTCCGTATTTAATAAATGGTGTTGGGAAAATTGGCTAGCCATATGCAGAAAACTGAAACTGGACCTCTTCCTTACACCGTATGCAAAAATTAACTCAAGATGGATTAAAACTTAAATGTAAGACCTAAAACCATAAAAACTCTAGAAAAATCCTAGGCAATACCATTCAGGACATAGGCATGGGCAAAGACTTCATGACTAAAACACCAAAAGTAATGGCAACAAAAGCCAAAATTGACAAATGGGATCTAATTAAACTAAAGAGCTTCAGCACGGCAAAAGAAACTATCATCAGAGTGAACAGCAACCTACAGAATGGGAAACAATTTTTGCAATCTATTTATTTGACAAAAGGCTAATATCCAGAATCTACAAGGAACTTAAACAAATTTACAAGAAAAAAAAAACCCATTAAAAAATGGGTGAAGGATATGAACAGACACTTCTCAAAAGAAGACATTTATGCAGCCAGCAAGCATATGAAAAACAGCTCATCATCACTGGTCATTAGAGAAATCCATATCAAAACTACAATGAGATACCATCTCACGCCAGTTAGAATGGTGATCATTAAAAAGTCAGGAAACAGCAGATGATGGAGAGGACGTGGAGAAATAGGAACACTTTTACACTGTTGGGAGTATAAATTAGTTCAACCATTGTGGAAGACAGTGTGGCGATTCCTCAAGGATCTAGAACCAGAAATACCATTTGACTCAGCAATCCCATTACTGGGTATATACCCAAAGGATTATAAATCATTCTCCTATAAAGACACATGCATATGTATGTTTACTGCAGCATTGTTCACGATAGCAAACATTTAGAACCAACCCAAATGCCCATCAATATTACAATGGATAAAGAAAATGTGGCACATTTTTTGCTCTATGCAGCCATAAAAAAGGATGAGTTCATGTCCTTTGCAGGGACGTGGATGAAGCTGGAAACCATCATTTTCAGCAAACTAACACAGGAACAGAAAACCAAACACTGCATATTCTCACTGATAAGTAGGAGTGGAACAATGAGAACACATGGACACAGGGAGGGAAACATCACACACCAGGGCCTGTGGTGGGGTGGAGGGGCTAATGGAGGGATTGCATTAGGAGAAGTACCTAATGTAGTTGATGGGTTGATGGGTGCAGCAAACCACCATGGCATGTTTATACCTATGTAACAAACCTGCACGTTCTGCACATGTATCCCAGAATCTAAAGTATAATTAAAAAGAAAAAAGAAATGGAAGTCAAAACCATAATGAGATATCAACTCACACCAGTCAGAATGGCTGTTATTAAACGGTAAAAAAATAACAGGTTCTGGAGAGATTGGGGGAAAAGGCGAATAATTATACACTTCCCTGGTGTATGTATGGTGGGAATGTAAATTAGTTCCCCACTTTGGGAAAGAGTTTGGTGATTTCTCAAAGATCTCAAAGAGGAACTACCATTTGACTCAGCAATCTCATTATTGAATACCCAAAGGAATATAACTCACTCTACCATAAAGCCACATGCATGCATATGTTCATCACAGCACTATTCACAATAGCAAAGATATGGAATAACCCTTAAATGTTCACCAATGGTAGACTGGATAAAGCAAATATATTACATATACATCGTGGAATACTATGCACCCACAGAAAAGAATGAGATCCTGTCCTTTGCCGAAACATGGATTGAGATGGAGGCCATCATCCCAAGAGAACTTACAGGGGTGCAGAAAAACAAATACCACATGTTCTCACTTATAAGTTGGAGCTAAACATTGAGTACATATGGACACACAGTAGAAAACCACAGACACCAGGGCCTACTGAGGGGAATGAGAATAGAAAAACGACCTGTTACGTACTATGCTTATTACCTGGATGACGAAACAATCTGTACACCAAACCCCTGCAGCACACAGTTTACCAATATAGCAAACCTGCACATGTTCCCCTGCACCTAAAATAAAATTTAAAAAGAAAAATTTACTTTTCACTTAGAAACTATAAACTGTCATGAATATTCAATTTTAAAGGTTTCATGCCTAATGAATATTCATTTACTGCCACATTTTAAAATGTACATGCTTATTAGTGTGAAGAATATTGGCTGGTTAGTTGTATTATTTTCTGTATTGCAATTTCGCTTTCTCAAACAAGTATAAGTACTACCAATTTTGAAACACGTTTTGATGGAAAGCTTAATGTGGACATAGTGCATGGCCACTTACTGCTAAAGATGGAATTTTAATTAGGGCCTCTCTAGTGTTCTTTTTACTGCTAACATTATATCACATGTGACACACTCAAGTTAGAGTCAAAGTCATGCTAGGCTAGCATTTTAATGTGCATAAAACGTCACATCCTCTCTCCAACTCACTAAATATAATAATCAAGACTAGTTTCCTGGTGATATTTTAAAGGACAAGAAAAGGATCAAGAATTAAAAATTGCCTTTTAAGACAATTTTGTCCTGATTTCTACACAGTATGTTTATTATAGAAAAAAGAAAAATAAAGAGAAACAATAAATGTTTGCAAAGACTTTATCACCCTTAAAATAAATAATTATTTCTGGTTTGTTGTATTTCTTTTGTGAATGTGTGGGTATGTCTTATAATCAATGTGATTTTATAAATGTGGAGTTCTGTTTCTCATGTTTGGTAAACATTTTTATGTCATTAAAGAATCTGTGAATACATGATTGAAATATATGCATAATATTTCACTATAATTTTTTATTACATACAAAAGAGTTATTTATTTAATAAATCCTCTGTTAGATCTTTAGGCAATTTGCGATTTTTATGGACATGAGCATAACTGTAAAAAGTATCTTACACAGATCTTTACATACATCTCTAAAGACATCAGGGTATATTTATATTTTTGAGACTTTTGAGCACATATAGTAGTCTATAATTATGTTTTTCAGAATCAATGTATCAATTCACACTTCTATCAATAATATGCAAATGTGTTTCTCTCCCTCATTTCTGTTTCAGTAATTATCATTTTCTAACCTTTGTCAAAATATGATAGTTGGATAGTTCCCAGAATCATTATTTGATGTCCTATATTGTTAAATATTCTTGTATGCTATTTGCATTCTGTGTGTGTGTTGTGTGTTGTATAAATGAATTTTCTGTATTAAATATATATTGATTTTTATTACAAGCAAAGCACAATGCTACACACTGGAGACATGGTGGTGAACACAATAGTCAACATCCCTGCTCTTATAAAGCTTAACATTCTACAAGGTAAAAGGAACATTGAATATGGTACTTTAAGCTCTCTTAACAGGCCTTTACATAGTTGACTCTCATTTAATCAACACCCTTCATTCCTACAGCAAAATATAGTGTCTAATATCTATAGGAAGCCCAACAATTGTGACTGGAAGGCTAGTACCTGGAGAGGATGTACATTTCTGCTCCCTCCACTTGTTTTATCAATTAAGATTTAAATGTGTTTGATCTCAAATTTGTTTGCCCAACATGTTCCTGTTACGGTATTTTTGAATTTTAGTGAATATTATTTACAGTAAAAAATATGAGCACAAATGAAATATGACTTTGTGAAATTTTGTCTAATGTTTAGAAAACCAAAGTTTAGTTGCTAAAATTAATACTATTACATAAGGGTGAAAATTACTGAAAAAATAATTGACTGTCCAGATGACATATGCACTCAGGATTTTCTGAATTACATTTTTCTTCCATCTAAAATTAACAGAAATTGGAGATTACGGTATATTCATGATGGTTGTTTGCACATGGGAGAAGGCTGCATGGAACTCTAATCAGCAGACTATTACCACAAGAAGAAGTTTTAAATGTAAACTAGGAAAAAGTGTACACTTACGTGGTTTATGTCAAAACAAATGTTTTAATACAGACATATTATTTTTCATGGTTTCCTATTTGATTCCACTGTTTCTTTTCAATTATTAAAAGTATTTGATAATAAGACAGCTTCTACTATAATTAAGTCATAATAAACATAAGGGATAAGGGTGGAATTATAAAATATTTTCACCAGGGATATATGATTTGTTTTGTGGGTATTTTTTGGCAGATTTTTTCAGACTCGTTTAAACTTCAGCATAAACATCTAATAAATAAATATATCCTGGGCTAGATCTTAGAAATAGGTGAAATCACTACTTCTAGAAGAGATGTCTCCAGAGAAGCTTTGCGAGGACCACGTTGTTACTTTTTATCTTCTCAAAGTAAAGAGAGGAAAAAATGTGCATTTAATATATATTTATATATATAAACATTCATCTCAGAAGACTAAAGGACATCTTTATTTTTACCTACTATTAAGTCTGTTTGTGTAGTCTGTATTTTAAAATTGTTTTTACATGAGACAACCTGTTATAGAATTATTGATTTATATTTCCCAACCCTGGATAGTGTATTTGCATGTTATGCTTTATTCACAGAAACAGTTTGGAGGTCTTTTAGCCAGTGCATTTAGCTTAGATGATACAAATATATTGTTGTTTGAACACTTTTAAGTCTCAGAAAACTTTATGCTTATCTTTTATTCAGCTATATAAAGTCCTGTGCAACATGTAATGTTGGTTGTAGTAGATTCAATAGATGCAGCAGAGGATCAAATTGTAAACATTTTGAGGCAGCAATGCCTTAGCACAAAGTGTTGCACATGCTTTGAATTCCATATAGTGATATACTGTATCTCTACAGAACTGTCAGGGTGAAGAAAAGCAGTGTTCCAACAGCTATAAACATATCCCATACAGACATTTCTTTAGACAAATAGAGATGTAGCCAGGTGTCATTTTAAAGCTCAACTATTTATGCTCTTGGCAGATAGTTGAAAACAGAATACGTTTATATCTCAGAGCTTTGAAAATCTAAAAACAATCAACAAACAGTATATTACCCGTGGTCACTGTATCAGAATTAGCCTAAGCATGTGAAATGCTAAGTTATTATATTTTGATTTCATATTTAATCATATTAATAAAAACTAGAATAGTTAAGAAGAAATCAAACTTGTTCCATTGTGGAGATTTTTTTTAATTTTTTTCTTCTCTTATTTCCTGTCTTAGATTAAAAATTCTAAATATGTACAGTATTTAAGAGAGAGAAGAAGAATTTCTAAAGAGAATAGTGGAAATTATTTATATGTAATATAACTTGATATAACATAAATATATAATTTCCACTTATGTCCATGGAAGGCTAGCTCTACCACTATAAAACACTATAAGAACAGACAAAATAGGTGAAGCAACAGTGTTTAGAATCTGAATAACAAACAGAATAGGGATGTGAGAAGTACAAGAGGTGAACCTCATAGTTACATCACTTTTCTATTTGGAAGAATTTTTTTTTTTTTTAATTGTGGTAGAAGACAGAATGGCAGAACCCAGGAAAAGCACAGTTCTCTCACTGTGCTGAGGAGGCAGAAATGAGAGTTCAACAATGGTGCAATGGCTGTAACTGCCAATGGAAGGTATGAAGACAAAAGGCTCCAGGACTTTGCATGATGTTGCTTTGGTATCTTTTACCAGGCACTGAGTTGCACATGCCCAAGATGATATATTGAAAGTTTTTGCCTAGAAAAAATACTGAGTAGCTTTGATCTAAAGTTTCATAGTGCTAGAAGACATACCAGGTATAATATAATAAAATGCTTTACTAAACACCTGAATCATTTAATCAAGAGTCCAGAAAAGATATGCAATATAGAAAAGCTTTCATAGCTGGGCTGCAATAGTCCTAGAATAAACTTTACTCTAAAATCACACTAAAAATGAAAACAAAACAAAAAGCTGAAAAACAGGACTGGAAATAATCAAGGTTATATATCAGTAGATTAAGTATTGCCAGAACAAATTTAATACGTTAAAGGAGCACAGTTAATTAGATTCTCAACAATATAATATCCACAATATGTAATAAATATTTACTAGATATATGGAGAAGCAAGATAAAAGCATCATCATTAGAAACAAATACCTATGACTAGTATATCAGGATTAGCTGTTTCAATAGTTTATTTTGTTATCATAAATGAGTACTTAGAGAAACATATAAACACAATAAATTAACAAAAAGAAACCTCAGTAGAAAAATGGTAACTATTACAAAAAAGAACTAAATGAAAATTCTAGAACTGAAAACTCCAATATTCAAAACCAAAAAGAAGGCATTGGATTAGGTTTAACAACAGATAGAATATTGTATCAGAAATTATTGGTCAGATTGAAGATAGAAAAATGTAAATCATTGAAACTAATCCACAGAGAAAAAGAATGTTAAATAAAATAAGAGTGCCACAGGGACCTGTGGAAAATATTAAGCAGTCTAATTTATGTGTCGTTGGGATTCTAAGTGGAAAGAGAAATTGTATGAGGCTGGTAAGTACTTCATGGCAAAACATCTTTTTGCAATTTGAAAGAAAACACTAGTCTGGTGATGAAAGAATCACATCAAATACTGAGGAAAGTAAAATTTAAAAAGCCCCCATGTACACAACATAGTCAAAATGCTATAGTTGAAATATAAAGAAAATTTTAAAAGCAGGCAAAAGGAAATAACATTCTGCTTACATAGGGAAGAGTAATGACTGTGGTCTCATACTTTAAATAAAAACAACAATAAAATGATGGCACTAAAGGCTAAAGAAAGGGAAAATATAATTGTTGAAATATAATTTATACTCCAGAAATAAGTGTCCTTCAAATAGCATTCACAAAAAAAAAGGCAAAATAAAAGTAATTTCTCATGAACAAAAGCTCAGAAAACCTACCACAAACAGTACTGCATGATAAGAATGCAGAATCAGGTTTGCTGGGTTAAAATACAATGATACATTATAAAAGTTGGAGTTTATACAAAAAAAAAATCAGGCATAATGGCTTATGCCTGAATCCCAGCAATTCAGAAGGCTGGGGCAGGAAGATGACTTCAGGCCAGGAGTTCGAGACCAGCTTGGGCAACGTAGTGTGATCTCTGCCTCTAAAAAAATAGAAAAATTAAAAATTAAATATAAAAGTCTTCCAATAATTATTTATAAAACTTCTCCAAAATATAATTAATAAAAATGATGATACATTTTTGAAGATACATATACAGAGATACAGATATATCTCTATTTCTATCTACATCCATATCTATGTATATAGGGAAACAAAATGGATATATATTTTATATTGAGAGGGATGGAGAGAGGAAGGAAAGCGGGAAGAAATGGGGGATAGGAGGGGGAAAATAGAGAAAACATATGTGTGACAACAATTGCACAGAGGCTTAGCAAGGAAAATGAAAGTATACCAATGTAAGTTTCTTAAATTTCTTAAGTTTCTCAAATAAAGCTGAAGTGATTATAATAAAGTCAGCAAAAGTGAAATTCATGGTAAAACCAAAAAAAGTTATTTTTGAAAATCATTTCACAATAATAAAGGGTTATTTCATTTAAAAAATAAAGGATAGAAATTCAAAATGTGTAAACTAGTAAGAGAGGCTCCAAACACAAATAGCAATAATGGACACAATAAGACGTAAATAGACAAATCTATATAATGAAATTTAAAAGCAATAAAGCATGAAAAAGCATGCTAAATTTTTGAAACATTTCTGAAAAGATATGCACTAATCTGTTATGGAAGCTTTATGTCTGAAATGGTAGGCCACAGATCTTGAGTCAAAAGGACAGTTTACATTTATTTTATATGGTTTTATATTTTTCAATAATATAAATTTGGTTAAAAATAAAAATAACTGCTTCCCCTAAAAAAATAGATTTGTAATGACAGGATATAATAATTATAAATATATATGCACCCAACACTGGAGAACATAGATATATGAAGCAAATATTATTAGAGCTAAAGAGAGAGATAGACTCCAATATAATAATACCTGTAGACTTTAACACCTCACTTTCGGCATTGGACAAATCTTTCAGGCAGAAAATCGACAAAAAAACATTGAAGTTAATCTGCACTATAGACCAATTGACTGAATAAATATTGACCAGATAAATATTTACAGAATATTTCATTCAAGGGCTGCAGAATACACATTCTTCTCCTAAGCACATAGATCATTCTCAATGTTGGACCATATGTTACATCACAAAGCAAGTCTTAAAACATTCAAGAACATTGAAATCATATGAATCATCTTCTCTGACTATAATGAAATAAAACTAGAAATCAATAACAAGAGGAATTTTGGAAACTATATAAACATATGGAAATTAAACAATATGCTCCTGAATGGGTCCATAAAGAAACTAAGGAAATTGAAAAATTTCTTGAAACAAATAATAATGGGAACACAACTTACCAAAATTTGTGGGATATAGCAAAAGCAGTACTAAGAGGGAAGCTTAAAGCTATAAGCACCTACATTTTAAAAAGTAGAAAATCTTCAAGTAACCCAACAATTCTTATTAAAGACTAAGGAAGCAAGAGCAAATGGAACCCAAAATCAGTAGAAGAAAAAAAAAGATCAGAGCAGAAATAAAATTAAAATGAAGAAAACAATAAAAAAGACCAAGAAAACAAAACGTTGCTTGTTTTTGAAAAGGTAAGCAAAGTTGATAGACTAAGAAAAAGAGGAGACCCAAATAAATAAAGTCAAAAATGAAAAGGATACTTACAACTGACACCACAGAAAACCAAAAGATCATTTGTGGCTACTATGGGGAACAATATGCCCATCAGTTGCAAAACCAAATATAAATCAATACATTTCTAGATACATACAACCTACCAAGATTGAACTATGAAGAAATCCAAAACTGGAACAGACCAATAACAAGTAATGAGATCAATGTCATGATAAAAATCTCCCAACAAAGAAAAGGCCAGGGCCCAATGGCTTAACTGCTGAATTCTACCAAATATTTGAAGAAGACCTAATATCAATCCTATTCAAACTATTCCAAAAAATAGAGAAGGAGTGAATGTGTCCAAACTCATTCTACAAGGCCAGTATTATCCTGATACCAAAATCAGAAAAAGACACATTAAAAAAAATAGAAAAGAAAAGAAATAAAACTATAGGCCAATGTCCATGATAAACAATGAGGCAAAAACAGAATACTAGCAAACCAAATTCAACGACACATTAAAAAAATCATTCCTTATGACCATATGAGATTTATCACATGGATATAAGGATGGTTCAGCATACATCAGTCAATGTGATGTGATATGATGTGAGACATCATATCAACAGACTGAAGGACAAAACCTATATGATAATTTCAACTGATGCTAAAAAACATTTGATAAAATTCAGTATTACTTCATGATAAAAACTCTACAAAAACTGGGTATAGAAGGAATATACCTCAACACAATAAAAGCCATGAATGACAGAGTCGCAGCTAGTATCATAAATGGGGAAAAACAGAAAGCATGCCAAGGATGCCCACTTTCACCACAGTTATTCAACATAGTACTGGAAATCCTAGCTAGAGCAATCAGATAAAAGAAAGAAAAAATTGCATCAAATTGGAAAGGAAGAAGTCAAATTATATTTGTTTGCAGGTGATATGCTTTTATGTCTTGGAAAACCTAAGGACTCCACCAAGAAACTACTAGAACTGATAAACAAATTCAGTAAAGTAGCAAGATACAAAATCAACACACAAAAATCAGTAACATTTCTGTATGCCAACAGTGAAAAATCTGAGAAAGAAATCAACAAAGCTGGGCATGGTGGCTCATGCCTGTAATCCCAGAACTTTGGGAGGCCGAGGTGGGTGGATCACCTGAGGTCAGGAGTTCAAGGCCAGCCTGCTCAACATGGTGAAATCCCACCTCTACTAAAAATACAAAAATTAGCTGGGTGTGGTGGCAGACACCTGTAATCCCAGCTATTTGAGGGACCGAGGCAGGAGAATCACTTGAATGCAGGAGGCAGAGGTTACAGTGAGCTGAGACCACACCATGAACTCCAGCCTGGGCAACAAGATCAAAACTCCATCTTAAAAACAAAAAAAAAAGAAGAAGGAAATCAACAAACTAATCCAATTTCAATAGCTACAGATAAAATTAAATATCTAGGAATTAACCAAAGAAGTGAAAAAATCTCTGCAATAAAAACTGTATCATATTGATAAAATAAATTGAAGAGGACACCAAAGGTGGAAATATATTTCATGTTCCATGGATTGTAAGAATCAATATTGTTAAAATGTCCATACTACTCAAAGCAATCTACAGATTCAATGCAATCTCTATTAAAATGCCAATGACATGCTTAAATGAAATAGATAAATAATCCTAAAATTTGCATGGAATCCCAAAAAATCCCAGAATAGCCAAAGCTGTCCTACACAACAAAATCAAAATTGGAGGAATCATATTACCTGACTTCAATACTAAAGAACTATAGTAACCAAAACAGCATGGTACTGACATAAAAACAGACACATAGACCGATGGAACAGAACAGAGAACCCAGAAAGAAATCCGTGAATCTACAGTGAACTCATTTTCAACAAAGGTGCCAAGAATACACGTTGGGTAAAGGACAGTCTCTTAAATAAATGGTGTTGGGGAAACTGGATATCCATATGCAGAATAATGAAACTACCCCACGCTATTCTGTCATACACAAAATTCAAATCAAAATTGATTAAAGACTTAAATCTAAAACCTCAAACTATGAAAAGGCTAAAAAGAAAACAATGGGGAAAGTCTCCAGGATAGTGGACTGGGCAAAGATTTCTTAAGTAATGCCCTACAAGCATAGGCAATCAAAACAAAAACGGAAAAATGGGGATCACGTCAAGTTAAAAAACTTTTTGCACAGTAAAAAAAATAATCAACAAAGTGAGGAGACAGCCCAATGAATGGGAGAAAATATTTGCAAAGTATTCATCTGACAATGGATTAATAACCAGAATATATAAGAAAAATAATAATTTAAAATGTACAAAAGATCTGAATAAACATTTCTCAAGAGGAGACATACAAATAGCGAACAGGTATATAAAAATGTGCTCAACATTGAGAAAGGCAAATCAAAACTACAATGAGATATCATCTTGCTCCAGTTAAAACAGCTTTTATCCAAAACACAGGCAACCAGAAATGCTAGAGAGGATATAGAGAAAGGGAACTCTCATATGCTGTTGTTAGGAATGTAAATTAGTACAACCACTAGGGAGAACAGTTTGGAGGTTCTTCAAAAAACTAAAAATAGAGCTACCGTATGATCTAGCAGTGCTCCTGCTGGGTATGCACCCAAAAGAAAGGAAATCAGTATATTTAAGAGATATGCACTCCCATATTTATTGCAGCACTATTTATAATAGCCAAAATTTGGAGGCAAGCTGTGTGTCCATCAGCAGACAAATGGATAAAGAACATGTAGTATGTATACACAATGGAGTACCATTTAGCCATATGAAAGAATGAGATTCTGTCATTTGCAGCAGCATCGATGGAAGTGGAGGTCATTATGTTAAGTGAAATAAGCCAGAAACAGAAAGACAAACTTTACATGTTCTCACTCATTTGTAGGAGGTAAAAATTAAAATGATTGAACTAATGGAGATAGAAAGTAAAAGGATGGTTACCGGAAGTTGAGAAAGGCAGTGCAGGTGTTGAAGTGGAGGATTGAGTATGGTTAATGAGTACAAAAAAAATTTAAAAATTTTAAAAACCATAAAGAATGAATACCTTCCACTATTTGATACCACAACAGGGAGACCATAGTCAATGACAACCTAATTGTATATTTTAAAATATAAAAGAGTATAATTGGATTGTTTGTAACATAAAGGGTAAATTACTTGAGGTGATGGATATCCCATTTACCCTGCGGTGATTATGCCTACATCAAAATATCTCATGTACCTCATTAAATATAGACACCATATACCTACAAAATTAAAAACTGAAAAATAGATTTCTCATCTTGTAAAGCACTACCTATTTTTCAATAATAATAGCTAAATTTAAGTAATTCTGTTAGTATATTAATTCCCTATACTTGTAAAAAAAATCACTACAAACTTAATGGCATAAAACTACACAAATTTATTTTCTTTTCTCTTTCTTTTTTTTTTTTTTTTTTTTTGGCAGTCTCGCTCTGTCGCCCAGGCTGGAGTGCAGCGGCGCGATGTCGGCTCACTGCAAGCTCCGCCAGCCAGGTTCACACCATTCTCCTGCCTCAGCCTGTAGCTGGGACTACAGGCGCCCGCCATCACGCCCGGCTAATTTCTTTTTTCTTTTTTTTTTTTTTTTTTTTTTTTATATTTTTAGTAGAGACAGGGTTTCACCGTGTTAGCCAAGATGGTCTCAATCTCCTGACCTCGTGATCCACCCGCCTCGGCCTCCCAAAGGGCTGGGATTATAGGCGTGAGGCACCACGCCCGGCCAATTTATTTTCTTACAGTTTTGGAGGTTAGAAATCTAAAACAGGTCAGCACTGCTATGTTCCTTCTAGAGATTCTAGGGGAGAATGCTTGTCTTTCCCAGCTTCTTGAGGCTGCCTGAATTATTTGGCAAATGGCCTTGCATCACTCCACTCTCTGCTTTAATCCTCAAATCTCCTTCTCTGACTCTGGCTTTCCTTTATCCCTCTTATCAACACGTTTGTCACTACATTGGATCCATTCGTATAATCTCTGCATCTCAAGAGCTTTGACTTGATCATATTTGCAACTTTCCTTTTGCCAAGTAAGGTAACATATTCCCAGGTTCCAGGGATTAAGACATGGACATCTTCGGGGGTCATTATCCGACTACAACAGCCGGGCATTGTGCTGATTGCTTAACATTCATTCTTTCATTTACCTTCATAAAATCCTTATGATATGGCTCTATTCAACAGAGGACACAAGTTTAGAAGGATAAATGAGACTGCATGAGATCACAAAGTGATGAAGTTGAGAGACTGAGAAATGGAACCTTTATCTGAATGTCTCCAGTACTCTTACTCTTAACCATTATGTTATCTACTCTCTTTAATATTATCAGATTGGTTTGTGATAGTATTATCCAGCTGATAATTTGTGAAATTTCATATTAGTTGTTGTTTAATTTTCAAGTGACATTTGATACTTGTTCTGAATGGTATATATTGTGTCATATTAAATTAAATCAAGATGAATGAACTGTTGACTGTTGACTGTAGGTTAGCTTTATTTTCCTTGAACAACTTTATCTACTTTTTGAAACAACTTCAGTTTCCCAAAACCCGAGTGGCCATGCTAAATGTCTGTGGGCCCCTTACCATATGTTTGACTACCCTTCAGCCAATCTTTGCAGTCTGATGACATGAAGCTTTTCTGCAACAAGAGCTTTCGTTATTCTGTAAATGTTCACTTTTCTCACACTCTTCCTTTCACAGAATGGTGTTAACTCTTAGGCAAAAATTGACTTTCAAGCCTGCTTATGTATTCTGCCCTGGCAAGTCTGGAGGCAAACAACTGACCCCAGTATTATGTTTCACCTTAATGTAATAGAATGACTCCAGCCAATCTGGGTATATAATGTGGACAGAGGATGGCTAAACATTCTTATATTAAATACTACTTTTGCTTTTCATACAGCCCATGAAAACTTAATTATGGAACATTCCATCTGTAAATCTGCCCAGGAGTTCTTGCTTATTGTCTAGCAGCCATTTTTTTTTAACATTATTATCTGGTGCAAAAACTCAATAGCCAAATTTACTTTCAAGGGTTTGTTCTATAAATTGATGAAGATTGCCTCTATTGCTTTACATTATGTTGACTCGTATTCATATTAAAAAAAATCTAATCTCTAGCACAAAGCCAGTTTTATCAATGGGAAACATATATAACTATATACTATACTATATATAGTTATATAATTATTTAGATGATACCCACTTTTTAAAGACTAGGGTGTCTTTGAGTGTGATATAGATTGGATATATGTCCCCACCCAAATCTCATGTCAAATTTTAATCTCGAATGTTGGAAGTGGAATCTGATAGGAAGTAATTGGATCTTGGGGGTGATTCTCATTAATAGTTTAGCACCATCCGGTTGGTGCTGTTTTCCTGATAATGAGTGACTTGTCATGAGATCTGGTTGTTTAAAAGTGTGTAGCACCTCTTCCCTCACTCTCTTTGTTGCTCCTCCTCCTGCTGTGTAAGATAAGTGCTCCCTCTTAGGGGAGCTTACAGATTATCTGCCATGATTGTAATTTTCCTGAGGCGTCCCCAGGAGCTGAGCAGACACCAGCATTACGCTCTTTGTACCACCTGTGGAAATGTCAGCCAGTTAAGCCTCTTTTCTTTATAAATTACATGGCTTTTTTTATAACAATGCCAGAACGGTCTAATACAAGGTGCAAGTACCATTAAAGTTTTTGAGCTTCAGAGCTGCATAAAGTTTCTGTTGGATTAAAACAATTTGTGGTTTCATGATACCTTGAATTATTGGTGTTTTATTACTAGGCCCTCTTCTCACTTATATACTCACTCTGTGTTATCATATGCAATCTATATACTGGCAAATCTCTTAAGTTTTGTAGATTACTGGGGTCTCACTACAAGACCCTCATTTTATTTATATACTGACCCTATGTTATCGTATATAATCTGCACACTGATGAATTTCCACATTCTGACTCCAGGTCTCATCTCTTATATCTCAGTTTCATAGTTGTACAGTCCAATTTTCACTTAAAATTAAAGATTATGTATGTTGCATGCAGATTTAAAATTAAACTTGCTTCCCGTATATATTCATTTTTATTGGTTTTTATCATAATAAATAGTAACATTCAATCATTTTGCCATAAACTTGGGAAACAATATTTATATCTTTCTCCTCTAAATATATTTAACAAATATGTCTATATTTTTCTTATGTTCCATTAGTCTAAGAGCCTTGTCTTTCAATTTATTTAATTCTTATAAAGTACTAAAGAAATAAATATTATTACTAGTCTCATTTTATAAATGAGAAGTCTAAGACACAGGAAAATTAAATAACTTGCCCAAGATCACACAGCTGGTAAATAATGAAGTCAGAATTGTAATCCAGTAATTTAACCTCAAAATTTTGTTTCTTTAATCAACATCCATGCTACATCCAGGAAACTGATCTTGCCAACTCCTGTTTTTCAAATATTTCTCCATCCTACTTGTTAACATGCTATCTACACCACTAATATCTCCAGTTTAGAGGACTCCAAAAAGTCTCCTATTTTTTTTTTTTTCTGTTCTAAGAAAACTGGAAATGATTAACGGACACTTCATTAATATTAAAGAAGAGCTATGTTGCTGTTTATGATGTAGAGGGTCATTGTCAGGCAAACCTAAGATCAGGTCCTTTGTCCGCCATCTGTACAATCAATGCAAATATTTAATTTATTTAATTAATTTATTTATTTGAGACAGGGTCTCACTTTGTCACCCAGGCTGGAGTGTGGTGGCATGATCACTGCTCACTGTAGCTTCGACCTCCCAGGCTCAATGTGACCCTCAACGTGACCCTCCCAGTGCAATCTCCTGAGTAGCTGGGATCACAGGCACATGCCACCACACCTGGCTAATTTTTGTATTTCTTTGTGGAGTTGGGGATTCACCGTGTTACCTAGGCTGGTTTCCAACTCCTGAGCTCAAGCAATCTGCGCACCTCAGCCTCCCAAAGTAGTGGAATTATAGGCATGAGCTGCACCTGGAAGAGATTTATTTTAGGTATCATTATTGCATTAGTTTTTAGTTGGGGATTGTTTAGAAAAAAAAAAACAAACTATCTCTTAGGTATCCTAGGTGAAGGAACATCTGTTTAAAATAATACAAATCTTAACAATATTATATCATGGTTTCTTTAAAAAAATAAAACAATTGTACTTCTAGTAATATAGCCGAACAATTGAAAACATAGGCTAAAATACATATCTGTATACCAACGTTCATAACAGCACCATTCACACTAGCCAAAACGTGGAAACAATCCAAATGCCCATCTATGGATAAATAGACAATATGTAGTCTATATAGACAATGAAGTATTATTCAGTCTTACGAATAAATAATTTTTTATTTACACAAATTTATGGGATATATGGGAAATTGTGTTACAGGTATACAATGTATAGCGATCAAGTCAATGTATTTAGGATATTCATAACATGAGCCCCAGTATATTTTTGTTAAGTATATTTACCCTACTCTGCTATAAATATTGAATTTATTCCTTCTATCTTGCTGTATGTTTATACCCTTTGACCAGTTCTCTTCATCCTCCTCCCTTCCCTGACTCACCTTTCCCAGTTTCTGTAGTTTCATTGTCTATCTCTATGTGGTCAAATATTTTTAATCTCACATATAAGTGAGAACATGTGATATTTGCCAATTTGTGCCTGATTTATTTCACTTAAGATAATGACCTCCCAGTTCTATCCTTGTTGCTGCAAATGACAGCATTCCATTCTTTTCTAATGACTGAATAATAGTCCATGGTGTATATATACCAAATATTCTCTACCTGATCATCTATTGATGAACACTAATTGGTTCCACATATTTGCTATTGTCTTGTAATGAGATTACTGGATCAAATGGTAATACTATTTTCAGTTTTTGGGAAAATCTCTATACTGTTTTACACGGTGGTTTTAATAGTTTGCATCCCCACCAACAATATGTAAGTGTTCCCTTTTTTCCACATCTTCATCAACATCTATTGTCTTTTTAATAATAATCATTTTGACAGGTATAAGATGGTAGCTTATTGTGCTTTTAACTTAATCAATAATGATTAGTGATATTGATTGATCATTTTTAATACACCTGTGGCCATTTGTGTCTTCTTTTGAGAAATATCTATTCCTGTCCTTTGCCCGCTCTTGTATGGGATTATTTGTAATTAGTTGTCTTTTCCTGTTCAGTTGAGTTCCTTTTATATTCTTGACATTAGGCCCCTGTTGGGTGGATAGTTTGCAAATATTTTCTCTCATTCAACAGGTTTTCTCCTCACTCTGTTGTTTCCTCTGCTGTGCAGAAGCTGTTTAGTGTAATATAGCCCCACTTGTCTTTTTGTTTTTGTTGCTTGTGCTTTTGAGGTCTTCATAAATGTTTTGCCTAGACAAATGTCCAAAATAGTTTTTCCTAGGTTTTCTTTTAGTATTTTTTGTATTTTCTTGTCTTATATTTAAATCTTTAATTTGTTGTAAGTTAATTGTTGCATGTGTGGAAGATAGAGTTCCAGTTTTATTTGTCTGCATTTGGCTCTCCAATTTTTCCAGCACCATTTATTGAAGAGGTTTCTCTTTCCTCAATGTAAGCTCTTGTCATCTTTGTCGAAGATTAGTTAGTTATAAATACGTGACTTTTTTTCTGCTTTTTTAAATTCTGTTTCATTGTTCCATGTGTGTATTTTTACCAATACCATGTCGTTTACTATAACCTTGTAATTAATGTATTTTGAAGTCAGGTAGTGTGATGTGATGCCTTCAGCTTTGTCCTTTCAGCTCAGGATTGCTTGCGCTGTTTGCACTTTTCTTTTTCGGTTACATATAAATTTTTAAATTGTTTTTGCTAATTTTTTGAAGAATGATGTTGATATTTTGATGGGGATTGCATTAAATCTAGAAGTAAGTGAAATTGTAACACATGCCACAACATAGATGAAACCTGAAAAAAATATGGTAGGTAAAATAAGCCAGACAAAAAAGAACAAACATTGTGTGATTTTAATTATATGAAATTCCTAGAGTAGTCAAATTCATAGAGACAGAAAATAGAATTGTGGTTGCTAGGGGCTGGAAGGAGAAAGGTATGGGGAGTTCTTTTTTAATGGTACAGAGTTCCACTATGGGCTGGGCTCAGTGGCTCACGCCTGTAATCCCAGCACTTTGGGAGGCCGAGGCGGGCAGATCACTTGAGGTCAGGAGTTTGAGACCAGCCTGGCCAACATTTTTTAGTAGAGATGAAACCCCATCTCTCCTAAAAAAGTGCCAAAAATTAGCTGGGCTTGGTGGTGTGCACCTGTAATCCCAGCTACTTGGGAGGCTAAGGCCGGAGAATCGCTTGAACCCAGGAGGCAGAGGTTGCAGTGAGCCGCGATCATGCCACTACACTCCAGCCTGGAGGACAGAGTGAGACTCTGTCTCAAAAGAAAAACAAAACATAACAAAACATAACAAAACAAAACAAAAACAGAAATCCACTACAGGAGGTGAAAAGTGCTAGAGAAGGATGATAGTGATGGTTGTACAACAGCGTGAATATACTTTATGATACTGACCTGTACAACTAAAATGGTTTAAAATAATAAACTTTATGTTATATATATTTTATCACAATAAAAAAGTACAATTCATATGGAAACACGAGAAGAATCAAGCAACATTTTCAAGGAGATTGGGAACCAGGGTACCATCAAAAATACCAACAAAATAACTATATTGACTTTTTATGCATTCTTCCCTCCATTAATATAGTCTAAATCTCATAATCTCTTAATTTCAATATTCAAGTGCTCACCTATATGCCAAGTCTTCATGAAGTTAGGGTCATTAAGCACAAAGAAGATATTGCCATTTTCGAGGCAGTTTTCTCTAAGAAGAAAAATGAGGAGAAAGTGAAAAATACTGGAGATCTCTTCTACACCTGGCAACCAGGAAAAAAAAAAAAGAAAACCTGAATTGGAGAGTTTATAATTGAGTTAACACTGTAAAACTGTCTTTGTCCTAAGTGCCACAGGACTGGAATATACTAACAATCACATTTTATGACTGTAGTTAAATTGGAATTTTCTTGACTACTGTCAAGAAATGTTAATAGAATTAAGGATCAGGACTACACTTACATAAATGACCGAAAGAAAAAAAAAATAAATTTTACTTAAATATTTCTTGGAAATAAGTAGAAATGAGCCCAAATCTCAGTATTATAATAAAGACAAATATGTAGATGAGGTAAGACCTATCTAAAGATATTCTAAGTGACATGATGATATAAAACACTTAAGCAGGTTATTTCCAAATAGATATAATTATAACAACTTGGTGCTCTGCAATTTTTTGAAGAACTCATAAATATCTGCTAAAGGCCTATGAGGAGCTAACAACAATTAAATAAAATGTCATGAGGTTAGTGAAAACTCCTTGTAGTGTGAGAATTACAAGAAAAGAATATATATATATATACATATATATATGTATGAAAGAATGTATACAAAAGGCAAATGAGATGTGTATGTGTGTGAGGGTGGGTTGATTGTGTTTGAAACGGGTACTGTAATATCTCCTCTAGTTGTTTTTCAGGCAAAAAAAACAAAAACCCTTTCTTTTTTATTTTAAATGTATATGCATAATTGCTAAGAAGAAAAAACTGTGCCACTTTACTTTCTTTCAGAATAATAATATTTATTGGTAAAAACTGAAATAATAAAAATCAATTTATTGTTTGTAGAGCCAAAAAATACATGTGTATGTATGTGTGTGTGTGTGTGTGTGTGTGTATATGTAGTTAATATCCTTTTGTTTGAGCAATAAGCCAATTAAATACATATATATATACATATATATGTAGTTAATATCCATTTGTTTGTTTGAGAAATAAGCCAACTAAGTGAATACAACAAAATATTTTATTAAGGTTGTATCTTCTCTTTACTAATGTTTTTAATGGACCCTTCAAAAATCTATGAGTCCGTAAAAGTATGGTAGATAGTAGGTTTAAAAGGGAAAAAATAAAGGTTTCAATATACATTCACTGAAATGAAGAAGATGAAGAAAAAAAAATCCTTTATATATCATGTATTTTTCAATGTTTTTAAATCTATATGAGGAAATTTTTGACATAGTAAGTAACTCTTTTGTGATGGGCCAGTTGAATTTATTAATACAATGAAAAGTGTGTAACAAAGAGATGGGGACCTGACAGCCAGAGTCCAAAGTCTGGCTTTCAATTAAGGATGTCTTTAGCTAAAAGACTTTGGGCTAGTTGACTAAAAATTTCGTTTTTCACATCTGTAAAATTTGTAAGCTGAATGAGATGGTGAGATCAATAATTTCTAAGCCCATCAGTAGCTGTACAACTCCGTAAGTCTGTAAGACTGATGAAAGCATTCTCCTTATGGCTTAAAAGAACTTATAATTCAAGGCTGACATACACAGCCATCTTTCTAAGCATCTTCTCTAATGAGATCCCTTGATACTTCAAAGCCAACTTCACCCCAGTAATCTGGGGATGTCGTTGTGAGTTTCAATATATTCTAATGCCAGCAAAACCTATTTCTGTCCTACTGCCACTATGTTAGTCATATTTTGGTAAGAAAAATTACATTAGAGTTACTCAGGAATTGCATTGCTTGTTTGCAATTGATATGTCTACATAATTCTATGAATTCCATATTATAAGTGAAAATCTGGTTCTAAGATCTTAATAATACTTCTTTCCAAATCAAGAGAAGTCTAAATGTTTACTTTAAAAATATGTTCATCTTTGCTCTGCATTTATTCAATGGTTTTCCAGTCTAGGCCTACTTACTAGCTTGTACTTACTTTAGATATTTTTATAACTTTCCATTCTCTTTATGGTTTATTTATTCCCCCCTTTATTGAATTACTACAGTCTAGGCATATAAAAATATTTGAAAGAACAGCTGTGAATTAAAAAGACAGCTCCAAACTATGTAGATTTAATAAATCTAAAATTTTATTTAAAATTTATAAATTCTTTGTTTCTTTCTGTCTGTTTTTGTGTCTTGGTAGAATTTTGTAGTGGTGCCATTTGATTCCTTTCTCCTCTTCCTTTGTGTAGTTGCTTTACTAGTGATCTGTATAATTTCAGGTGTCTTCATGATGGTGAACGTCTACTTTTCACTTCCAAGTTTAAGATACCTTTGAGTGTTGCTCGTAGGTCCCATCTAGTGATTTCCATTCCCTCAGCATGGAAATGCAGCCTACCAAAATCTGTGAGATATAGCAAAGCAGTGCTAAGAGAGAAGTTTATAGCTTCAATGTCTGCATTAAAAAAGTAGAAAGATTACAAATTAACAATCTAATAATACACTTGAAGGGACTAGAAAAGCAAAAACAAACCAAAACTGCAGAAGAAAAGAAATAACAAAGACAGAGCAGATCTAAATGAAAAAAGACCAAAAAAAAAAATACAAAAGATAAAACAAAACTAGATTATTTGAGTAGACAAACAAAATTGATAAACTAACCAATAAGAGACAGGAGACAATAAAAGTAGAATCAAAAGTGAAAAAGGAGATGTGAAATACAAAAGATCATTAGAGAATATTATGAACAACTATATACTCACAAACTAAAAAGGCTAAAGGAAATAGATAAATTCCTGGAAACATGCAACTTCCTAAGATTTAACCAAGAAGAAATTTAAAAACCTGAGCAGGCCAATAAAGAGCAGCAAGATTGAGTCAGTAATAAAAAAAAAAAAAAAAAAAAAAAAATCTTTCAACAAAGAAAATCCCAGTGCCAGATGGATTTACAGCCAAATTCTACCAAAGGTATGAAGAACTAATAACAATCCTTCTGAAACTGTTCAAAAAATTGAGGAAAAGGGATTTTTTTCTAACTCATTCTAGGAGGCCATTATCACCTTGACACCAAATCCAGACAAGGACACAATTAACAACCAACGACAAAACTCCAGAACAATATCCCTTATAATCATAGACACAAAATTCTCAACAAAATACTAGCAAACCAAATACAACAGCATGTCAAAAAGATAATACACCACAATAAAGTAGGTTTTACACCAGGGATGCAAAGATGATTAAACATATGCTGACCAGTAAATTTGATACAGCATATAAACAGAATGAAGGACAAGAACCCTACAATCATCTCAATAGATGCAAATAAAGCACTTGATAAAATTCAACATCTTTTCATGATAAAACCCTCATTTAACTAGGCATTGAAGGAACATGCCTGAAAATAATAAAGGTCATATATGACAAACCCATAGCCAATATCATACTGAATGAGGAAAAGTTGAAAGCACTTCCCCTAAGAACTGGAGCAAGACAAGAATGCCCACTTGCACCACGCCCATTCAACATAGTATTAGAAGTTCTAGCCAGAGCAACAAAGCAAGAGAAAGAAATAAAAGGTATACAAACTCGAAAAGAGCAAGTCAAGTTATCTTTGCTTGTTTAAGATATCTTACAGGTAGAAAAACCTAAAAATTCTAGAAAAAGCTCTTAAATTTGATAAATGAATTCAGTAAACTCGAAGGATACAAAAAAGCATACAAAAATCAGTAGTGTTTCTATAGACCAGCAACAGTTTAGCTGAGAACCAAATCAAGAAGGTAATCTCATTTACAATAGCTACAAAAATAGATATAAATACCTAAGACCTGTGGTGAAACACTGATGAAAGAAATTGTAGATGACACAAATAAAAAATATCCCATGCTCATGGACTGGAAACACAAATATCATTAAAATTACCATACTTTTATTGAATCTGCAGATTCATTGAAATCTATATCAAAATACCAATGTCATTTTTCACAGAATTAGATAAAGCAAACCTAAAATTTATATGAAACCAAAAAGACCCTGAATGGCCAAAGTGATCCAAAGCAAAAGGAAAAAAGCTGGAGGCATCACATTGCCTGACTTCAAATTTTATTACAAGGCTATGGTAACCAGAACAACGTAGGGGTAGGTGGTACTGGTATAAAAAATAGGCACATAAATCAATGGAACAGAATAGAGAACCCGGAAATAAAGTTACCTACTTATAGCCAACTGGTATTTGACAAAGTAAACAAGAATACACATTGGGGAAAGGACACCCTTTTCAATGGTGGAAAGATTGAATGGCCACATGAAGAAAAATGAAACTGTCACAGGATCCTTGGGGTGTTGTTTCGCCAGCTGGGAAACTCTGAGGCTGGTGACGCTTTTGCCTGAGTTTTGCTCCGGCCTGCTGGGCTCGTTCTGCCTATTTTGGCCTGGCAGGCTGCGCTTGGCTCGCGCTACTGCCCTGGATGTCACACCTGACATGGGTGAGCCAGCCATGAAGCAGTGAGGGATGTATGAGGGAGCGAGGTGGGGTCTGGCCACTGGGCACAGCCAGGCATGCCGGCTGGGGGTCGGGGGATGGGGCAGCTCCAGGTGCCCGCACGGGTGCCGGCTCCCTGTGAGCCTGCGGCTAGACCAGGCTTACTGCAAGCAGCTTGCATGGCTGGCACCAGGGAACGCAGTAGCGCCCAGAAGATTGGAGATGCCAGGAACCGCAGAGCCCCAGAGAGAGTGTCACAGCCCATGCTCCTCAGTGCCCAAAGTCCAGAGGGGGCTGAGGCGACAGGGGCCTGATATGTCAGCACTGCCCCAAGAGTGGGCACAGCCGACTGGGTTTGTGACAGCACCTGGGCTCGGCCTCAACTTTGCTCTGAGATCGGAGAGGGAGAGGCCAGGCAGTGAGAGCAGGCACTTCTGAGCCTGCTGGGGCAGGGAGCTGCTTCCCGGGCCCGTAGAGTGCAGAGATGCTCGGGTCCGTAGCCATGGCTTGGGCGGCTGTAGGTGCACCCCAGGGGGCGGGGCCCCTGCCTGTCCCTGACCCCCAAGAGCACAGAAATGCCCGGGTCCTCACACAAAGCTGTGTGGCTGCAGCTTCACCTGGGAAGCAGGAGGCTGTTGCCCAGCTAACTCGCAAGGGGGCAGGACTTCCACCTGTTCCTTGCTTCTCTTGGCTCTGTGGAGTGCGCAGCGCTCGCCCTGCCTCCCCCGCTGCAGCCCGCGTCTTCGCAGTGGCAGCTCCAGACAGGCCTCTACTGCAATCAAAACCGGGCCCTCAAACAACAAAAACAAACAAACAGGGCTCCTATCCCCTATCTCTCACCATATACAAAAATAAATTAAAATGTATCAAAGACATAAACCTAAGACTTGAAACTATAAAAATACTAGAAGGAAACCTAGGAAAAATTCATTTGGATATTGGTCTAGGCAAATAATTTATGATATAAATAAGGCCTCAAAAATACATGCAACAAAAATAGACAAATGGAACTTAAACTAAAAAGCTTCTGCACAGCAAAAGAAACAATCAACAGAGAGAGCTGCCAACCTGTTGAACGGGAGAAAATATTTGCAGACTATGCATTTGACAGGGGACTAATATCCAGGATGTAGAAAGAACTCAAATAACCCACCAACAACAACCCCCCACCCCAAAACAAATAATCCAATTAAAAAGTGGGCAAAAGACATTAATAGACACTTCTTAAAAGAAGACATACAAATGACCAACAGGTATATGAAAAAATGCTCAACATTACTAAGCATCTGAAAAATGCAAATTAAAGCACAATGAGATATAATATTATGCCAGTCAAAATGGCTATTATTAGAAAGACAAAAAATACCAGATTTTAGTGAGAATTCAGAGAAAGGGGAACTCTCATATACTGTTGGTGGGAATGTAAATTACTACAAGCTTTATGGACAACAGTATGGAGATTTCTCAAAGAGCTAAAGGTATAACTAGAATTCCATACAGCAGTCACACTATTGGGTATCTCCCCAAAAGAAAAAAGATCAATGAATCAAAAAGATATCTGCACTGATAGGCTTATTGCAGCACTATTTACAATAGCAAAGACATTGTGTCATCAATAGATGATTGGATAAAGAAAATTTGGCATATATACACAATGGAATACTATTCAGCCATAAAAAGTATGAAATTATGACATTTGCAGCAACATGGACAAAACTGGAGGACATTATCTGAAATGAAATATGTCAGACACAGAAAGACAAATATTGTGTATTCTCACTCGTAAGTGGACATTAAAAATGTAAAAACATGGACATAGAGAGTATAATGATAGATAATAGTGACTCAGAAGGGTGACAGGATGAGATGGAGTGGGTGAAGAGAAATTACTGAATGGGTATAATTTAAAGTATTTGGGTGATAGATACCCTAAAAGCTCTGAATTGACCTATTTGTGATGGATGCATGTAACAAAACTGTACTTGTATCCTGTAAATTTACACAAATAAAAATTTAGAATATTTGTTTGGCTCTCCCAGTCTAGACCCATATCACTGATCTTTGGTTTCATCTACCAATTCATGGGATTACAACCTTAAGTTACATTTGAAAAAGAAAGTTTTTACCTTTATATAGTAGGGTAAAAATCACTCTTTTAATAGAAAATATATAAAGTAAAACCTTTTAAACAAATAACAGAATTTTAACAGTCAACATTACTATATCTAGGAATAAAGTTGAAAAATACTCCATATGGAAATCCAGGCAGTCAAAAATTTTGGAAGTACAAATAATAAGTAAAATATTTTAGTAAGTGCTAGAAAATATATTAAAATGGCTTATGTTTTCTCTAATTCTGACCACAGGTAGAAATTACTTTTAAAAGGGTTATAAAATATAAATGATGTTTAAAATTAGAAAATTAAAAATAAATACCAATTTCATGCCAAAGTTTTTAATATGCATATTTTGTGTAGTATACTAAAATATCTATATATGAATTTAGTCTACAAAATGAATCATATGCCTAAGAGAGCAAGCAAAAGCACACAGAATGTCTGCTTTCAAGAACCTAGTGGAAGATACAAACATTTTAAAAGTCACAGAAGTAAATCTATTGCATTGATAAATGCAACAAAAGAGAGCTATCAGGGTATAAAGTCACTTAAGAGAGATTTGATTTAATAAGTTAGGCAAGAATGACTTCTCTGAAAAGGGATAGCTGATCTGGGATAAGTAGAGACACCTAGATAAAAAGAAAGATGGCGTTCATAGAAAAGTATTTAGAATAGAAAGCATATGCAAAGAGCCTGTGGCTGAAAGATGCAATATGACTATGAGTGATTGATAGATTCAAATGGCTTGACATGTGAGAATAAGGAGTAATATGAAAGGAAGAATGGGTAGAAAGCATTCCAGGTAGAAACAACTGTCTGGATATACGAACATGCTCTGTAACAAAATAAATTACGGAAGAAATGGGACTGAAACTTGTCATTTGCGATGGAGAAGACAGAAAACAACAGTGAGATGAGAAGGCTGGTGGAAGGGAGGGCTAGAGAGGTTGTGGTCAGATCATACAGGACATTGTAAACTATATTAAATTTATGCCTAGCGTTCTAATATTGGAACGCTAAGCATGTGGGAGTTATTTATATCCTACTGCTCAATGTCATAGCCAAGGTCTGATTGCAAAAATTCAAAAAATTGCAACCTGAGGCATAAATGGGTTAAAGGGATTGCCTTTCTCCTTATAAGAACAAGAACTTCTGAAGGATTTTAAACAAGGCATGAATATGGTGGGGGAGAGATGTTAAGAGTTTCCTTCATTTACATTCTGTAATGTGATTCTTACTTCCCTTCACTGTGATTCTTACTTCCTTGCAAGGCAGAGTGAAACCCCAAGGTACAACACACTTCTGGTATGCTCTCAATTAATCATGAACTCTATTACACCTAATCAATTCAAGATGATTCAGAAGGTACTTGAGTGCCTTGATATGCCTCTTGGTCTTGGTTGTGCATATTGAAAATCAATAGAGTACTATGGATACACGGGTTACAAAATATTGGTCTGAATCAGTCATGACATTATTATATATCTCAAAAGTTACTTTTCTCAGGAAATTGCTTCTAATAGCTTGCTGATCTTTTTTTACTAATTCAAGTGAGGAACAGAAATATTTGACATTTCAGCCTTCTAGGTAAACTTACGTTTATGTTAACTGACCAATAAGAAAATTGGTCTGGTGTATTTTATTTAAGGTTTCAAGCTCTCCCTTGACTAAGAATTCCTTGAAACTGAAGTATGAGTCATATTCGTGTTTGCATCATAGCAATTAATGCAATGTCTGGCATTATATAAGCTCTTCAATTTTTGTCTATTGAATGAATAGAAGTGAAGTTGATGCAATTTGGGTTTTTAAATATGTTCTGCTGCAGGGGTTCACCAATTCTTAAAATGTCAAATCAATTCAATATATGTTTAATGAGCTACTACTCTGCACAAGGTAGTGCTAGACAAGTATTTAAAACTGCCACACAAATGTTTTAAGATGCTGCTTCTCTCAGACACAGTTTTACTTTATCGTGTGCTCCATTGTTCCTCATGGTTCTGTTTAATACTTATGAGTAGCTATATATGATGTTTACTGATCAAAACCTTCATTTGAGTAGCTGTATATGCTGTTTAATGAACAAACCTTTCTCTTCAATGGAAAAAAAAGGTGTATAGCTTTGATCCTGTTTCAAAGATATTTTTATTATACAAAAATATAATGTGATATGGGAAAAATTTGTCCCTTGAGCAATTACCAATTAGCAAGTACTAAATAATGATCTAAATAATTTATATAATATATTTCTCTTTTTAATAACTTTAAGAAGCCTTTGAGAAAGATCTCAAGTTAGACAACATTGTTCAGGGAAGGTAAATAACTTGCTCCTTGTCATGGTGCATAAAATATACAGTCAATAATTGAACAGAAGAATCTGACTTACACTCTGTGCTCTGATCCAATTCTAATAGTGGAGCGATTCTAGAGAAAGTAAGTGCAGATAATAACTAACTCTGCTTCATTTCCTATGGAAACACACCTTACTATGAAAATAATTTGATTTGGAGGTTTCTTTCTATTAGGAAATTGGCACATTGTAAGTTATTCAATGTTAACTTTGATAAATTTAAAAATAAAAGGTAGTAGGCTTCTGGCTATTTCTGGCTATCAGGGTATGGTTGTGCCTGCATCATATTCTAATTTTAAAAGGCCCTAAGTAACCACATAGCTATTAAACAGGGTACATTGAGAAACTAATTTAGAATTAAGACAGTACTTTAAGGAACAGATGTATGCTCACTTTCAGTGGGAGCAAGGGGTTGAAACAATAAAAGGTGGGTGGGAGCCAGCTGTGGACAACAAGCGTTTTTACAAGGGTATGTTTCTCTTTTGTCTTTGTGTTTTTAATTCTCTTACCACCTAATTCTCTGCAAACATATTAATAAGGATTTGATATAAATTTTTATTTGATACTCCAACTTGTCCTTCCATTTTCTGAGCAGATTTAATTTTAATATACCCTAATGCAATAAAGCCTGTTTATCTGTTAATTATGTATCTATGTAGTAAAATAATGCTAATGAATAGTAAAATACCTACATTAAAATTGGTTAACTTCCTCTCACCACATTCAACAGATTTTTTTCTTGAATTACAGGTGTTACAATTGTAACAATGTTGTTCAAAAAAAGGAAAAAAAAGTTCTTGTAGTAGATAATCTGGGCTTTATTCAGAACCTTCAACAAAATAAGACTTTTCATATCTACTGTTGTATGCTTTATGGCATGGGGCTGTTATGTTACTAGTCAGGGTGCTGAGTTATGAAAACTATGGAAAGGATCTTATTATACTGAAGCTGCTTTACCTAAATTCACTCCTTTATAATTCAGAAATCCAATAATAAATTTGAGTTTTAGAATAGTCATGATACTAGAGGCAAATCTGTTTCTCTAAGTTGCTAAGTGAATTACCCTGAGTTGCGTAACTGATTTATATGGAAATGGATGTAAATATAATATAAATTACAGCTAATATATCTTGACCATTTACTACATGCTAGGTGCCTTGTATGTTGCAAGTCATAGAATTTCTATATTTTGGTCAAAAAGAGAGCAGAACTATTCACTCATCTAAATGTTAAGTAATTTCTCGGCAAATGGAGGATCAAGGTTTAACCTCAAGCATTCTATGTATACCTATTGAATATATGAAAAGCATATGAAGCCATGCCTTTAATTCCTCAGTTATCTTAAAATTCCTGAATGTTGTATTTTTGCCCTTGTGCTCTCCTACCCTTTCAACATAGTAACAAAACTATATACCTTCATCCTCCATTTGCTGACAGGCAAGTGGTGATGGTCTGACTCCTGAACATTTTTATGATTTGTTTTTGTTTTGTTTTGTTTTTTTCACATTAGACTTGCAGGATCTTCTCTGTATCCCTAGTAGTTTAAAATTTTTTAACAATGTCCCTTAATCTCAGCCTTTTTCTTTCATTCTGTTAGGGCCTCCATAGATTTCATCAATGTGTCCTTCCAGGGGACACCGGTTGCAGCGGAGGAGGCATGACTGGGGCTGCCCACTCTGTGGAGCCTAAACAGGTGGGAGCCCTGCCCCCTACTGTGTTGGCCGGGTGGGAGCCCCACTCTCCCAGGCCCAGCCCTAGCTCCGAATCGGGACATCCCTGTGCTCTTGGGGCCTGGGAAGCCCCCGTGTCTCCGCAGGGTGGGAAGTGCCTGTTTCTGCTCTTCCTGGCTCCTGGCGACTGCTCCCATTTCGGAGCAAAGTTGAGACGGATCCCCAGTGCTGCTGCAACCCAGCTGGGTGTGCGCATGCTCGGCAAGGCGCTTACATGCCAGCCCCCTGCTGCTTTGGCCCCCTCCGGACATTGTGCAGCAAGGAGCTTAGGGAGAGATGCCAGTGGATGCCGAAGGTGGCTCCGCGTGGGCCTATTTGCAACCCTCCACACGAACAACCTGGGTGCTATAGATGGCATTGTTGATTGAGGCTGGAAGCAGACAGGCTCCTAGGATGAAAGGGGTGGGTCCCCAGAGAAACCCCACCTTCAAGCCAGGGACAGCCAGAAGCCTGGGGGCAGGCTGCCAATTCCAAGGGGAGTCGTGGCCCAGAGTGAGAACTTGTGCTTTTTCTGGGCCCACCCATGGCTGCCCATGAACCAATCAGCATGCACTTCTTCCCTTCTGAGTTCATAAAAACCCCAGACTTAGTCAGACTCAGACAGATGTGGAGACTACCAGCTGCAGGAAGGAGGTACCCACTTCAGGTATCCTCAACTCGTTGGGCTGATCTGCCCACAGAAAGGAGGTACCCACTGTGGGTCTCCTGAGAGCTGTTCTGTCGTTCAATGAAACTCCTCTCTGCCTTGCTCACTCTCCAGTTTTCCTTGTGTCTCATTCTTCCTGGACACAGGACAAGAACTCGGGACCCACCAAATAGTGGGACTGAAAGAGCTGTGACACTAACAGTGCTGAAATACACCCTCCCACTCACCACATTGCGGGCGACAAGAAGGAGAGAAGAGCTGCGGCCCTTCTGGGAGTCCAGACCTGGGGGCTCTCCGAGTCAGGCCTGTGACACCCTCTTGTGGCTCTGTGGTTCCTTGCATCTCCAGGCTTCTGGGCACCACCATGTTCCCTGCATCCAGATGTGAGTGTCTGTAGCAGAAGCTCCACGCAGTAAATACCTCTGGTCCAGCCATAGCCTTGCATGGAACTGGCACATGTGCCGGTGTGTGGAGCTGCTCACCCTGCCAGAGCAGCTGATGTGCCTGGCTATATGCAGTGGCCACACCCCACATCTCTTGCCCATACACCCCTTGCCACTCTGCACCTGGCTTGCCCTTGGAAGGTGCGAGATTCAGGCTGTTAGTGTGAGCTGAGTGCAGCCTGCCAAGCTGAGTGGGCAGAATGAATCCAGCAGGCACAGGCAATACTCAGGGAGAAAGCGCCACCAGGCACAGAGGTTTCTGGCTGGTGAAGCAATACCCCAAGGATCGTGTGACAGAGGGCCCTGGAATCTCAAGAGGGAATTTTTTTTTTTTTTTTTTGGCCAATATCCTGATTTTAGTTTTAAGGTCTGTAAGCATATCTTGTATGAAATGAAACATTAGGGAGTTTTTATACAGAGCAAGATTAAACAGAGGATGAGATAGGTTTTAAATAGAGTAATTTAAATTCAGTGAAAGACACCTCTATATTAGGGACAGTATTTAGGAAGGAGTAAGTTTTTTGAGCATGAGAAGAATTTAGCAGGCCTGGTGAAGTGGGTAGTTCCTTTCACAAAGAGGATGAACTCTAAGCCCCCTTCCACTCTCTACATCAGAAAGTCCCAAGAGCCACACTTGGCTCATTCTGAGATCTGGAATTTGGGGAACATTTGGGAGACTGGCCAGGCACCTGAAAGTTATACAGTACCTATACGTCAGACTGTGTATTCCAGTAAGCTCTATAGTTTAAAAAAGTGTGATGCATGTATGACCATTTGTTTATTACCAGCATTTTATTAATTGATTTTTAATGCAGGAGTGATGAAGAGATAGGAATACCTTCCTTCTAGCCTACAAGCAGCTTTGACCTTCTATTAGTTGCACTGCAGAACAGATATAAAAGGAGCAGTTATCCTCTGGCAGAAGAAAGCAATTTCTTATTATCTCCTGCATTTTTACAGTGTCCACTTAGTGATTTTTTTTTTTCTTCTTGATCTAACCTGGAAAGAGCTAGTGTATTTTCCAGGTCTACAGTTTCAAACATGGAGTGACAGAGATGAAAGATAAATATGCCAGTGATTTCACAGAGGCTTCAGTTGTAACTACTTGTTATTTGTCTTGGCAATTCGTAAGGTTCCCATAGCCATTAGAGTAATCATTTACCTTTGCTGAATTCATGGATTAAGGTGAATAATGTGTTCCTGGACAACAGTCAATCAAGATGTGGTCTAAGATCATTAATTTATGTTGCCTGGCTACAGTGTTCAGAAAGGGTGGCTGTAATTTAACCACTTAAAAAATGGCTAAAGGAGCACCCAGGCATTTTCTATTTTGGTGACCTATGGTTGTAGGAGTACACTGTTACTGAATTGTTGCAGGTAAAGTGTAGTGGAAGATGCATTACCTAATATCAGCTAATAGCAAAATTAGCAAAAAGTTACACAAAATCAAAAGGAGGGTTATTTAACAAAGTCTGACAAAATAACAAATTTACAGAAAGTTATTGTAGCCCTATTGCTGAAAACAAGGAAGTCCTGAAAAAAGGCTGAAATAATTTAAGATTTAAATGAACAGTTGAATTACAACTGCTGTTGACAGATCCTCATGAAACAAAAATAAAACAATCAATCTTAAAATAAATATATTACAATATCCTCAAATGTAAGGAGAAATAAACTTACTCTACCTGTTACATGTATAGCACTAGACATTAAAAACAACTCTTAGAATTCTTTAGGATTTCTATAACTGGTTTCTGATTAATTGTGGATTACTTAAAACCTTTTTATAAGATTTATTTAATTATATCTACAGATAAATAGATACACATACTTCATTATGAAGAGTATAACAAGGACAGTATTCTCATTTACATCCTCAGAAATGTATTATATTTTATTACAGATGATGCTTAATGACTGATTCTGGAAATATCAGTGCTGATATATATTTGAGCAAGTACAATTGAAACGTAAAGCTAATGCAGATTGCAGACACAAAGCTTGGTTTATGAATAGAATTCTGTGGAATCATAGAGTTCTTTATAAAAATTAATCTGTGTTGGCCGGGTGGGAGCCCCACTCTCCCAGGCCCAGCCCTAGCTCCGAATCGGGACATCCCTGTGCTCTTGGAGCCTGGGAAGCCCCCGTGTCTCCGCAAGGTAGGAAGTGCCTGTTTCTGCTCTTCCTCGCTCCTGGCGACTGCTCCCATTTCGGAGCAAAGTTGAGACGGATCCCCAATGCTGCTGCAACCCAGCTGGGTGTGCCCATGCTCGGCAAGGCGCTTACATGCCAGCCCCCTGCTGCTTTGGCCCCCTCCGGACATTGTGCAGCCAGGAGCTTAGGGAGAGATGCCAGTGGATGCCGAAGGTGGCTCCGCGTGGGCCTATTTGCAACCCTCCACACAAACAACCTGGGTGCTATAGATGGCATTGTTGATTGAGGCTGGAAGCAGACAGGCTCCTAGGATGAAAGGGGTGGGTCCCCAGAGAAACCCCACCTTCAAGCCAGGGACAGCCAGAAGCCTGGGGGCAGGCTGCCAATTCCAAGGGGAGTCGTGGCCCAGAGTGAGAACTTGTGCTTTTTCTGGGCCCACCCATGGCTGCCCATGAACCAATCAGCATGCACTTCTTCCCTTCTGAGTTCATAAAAACCCCAGACTTAGACTCAGACAGATGTGGAGACTACCAGCTGCAGGAAGGAGGTACACACTTCAGGTATCCTCAACTCGTTGGGCTGATCTGCCCACAGAAAGGAGGTGGCTCACGCTTGTAATCCCAGCACTTTGGGAGGCCGAGGCGGGCGGATCACGAGGTCAGGAGATCGAGATCACGGTGAAACCCCGTCTCTACTAAAAATACAAAAAAATTAGCTGGGCGTGATGGCGGGCCCCTGTAGTCCCAGCTACAGGCTGGGACAGGAGAATGGCGTGAACCCGGGAGGCAGAACTTGCAGTGAGCCGAGATTGCGCCACTGCACTCCGGCCTGGGCGACAGAGCGAGACTCTGTCTCAAAAAAAAAAAAAAAAAAAAAAGAAAAATTAATCTGTTATTCCTGTCATAGAGTTGGTTTTCACAGGGTCCATCCCTACCCAAATACAGATACTGGGACCTTTTCATTCCACATAACCACCATTCATTTAGGTACCTTCCTCTGAGTCAGTGGGTTCGTATGCATCCAAGGTCTTGGAAAAGAAGAGTATAGAACATTTAGAGTGAGTCCCAATAATGCTTTGCGCCAAGAAAAGGCATTACTTGTGCTAGATTGTGGGCAGGAGGAGTCTTCACTCACATGGGGACTGATGAACTGTAAATGTAGATATCCTGGCTTTCACAGGACTCCCTAGTACTAGAACCTAATGTTACTGGGCAGTCTGCATGTTGAATCAGCACCTGTTCATATAGTTTCCTTCCTACTAGTCATTTTTCTCTGTCCCTACTGACTTCCTGTAAGATTAGACTCCATCTAATGTTTTTGCTCAAACTTACCATGCCACTGACACCCATCTCTTTACCTGAGTGAGATGGAGTAATCTGGATTTTTCTCTATTCACCTTCCAACCTATTATTTTACATAAAAACTGCACTTTACTTTTTTTACAGTTTTCATTTCAGATTTTTTAGAACACATTTACTTATTTTAGTGAAATCTGGTATTGCACATCAAAACATGTGGCTCACCTACCCGAGGGTTTGGGGAGTGATTTTTAAACCTGGCCACAGAGAAAGTCATGTGGAGAGTAACACAGAAAAGTCTCACTTACATCCCATTCTCAAAGATTTTGTTTCAAGTAGTTCGATGAGGCCCTGTATTTTGACATTTGAAGTTGAGATTCAAATAAGCGGACATGGTTGAAAAATACTGGCTTATAGTACTTAAGAGCTCTTTTGAAAATCTTAACATTGACCTATCTTATAGATTTGTTGCAAACTAAATAAAACAAAACAAATTGAATTATCAATGAAAAATGTTGAGCACAGTGCCTAGCGCCAAGTCAGCAAACAACTGGTGATGATGATGATGATGATGATGATGATGATTGATGATGATGATAATGTTTTTTCTTTTCCTTTACAATGATAATAATACTGTTTCTCCTTATGGTAATGTGTATTTGAAGGATTTGAAGACTCTTCTACTACAAAGGTAGAGTAAGGTGAAATAACGCACAATCATTAGTATTTCAATTGGTTTTTCACTCTCTTTCATGTGTAAACATTCATATGTTTGAAGCAATGCTTTGAGCACAGCAGATTTTATATGAATAACCCCCGTTATTGGTATAACACAAACTGGTTGTGTTCATATGCTCCTCATCAAGATCTGAATTCAATTCTAAGTTTCTGTGAGACTAATGTTGCTCCAAACTTGTCAAGATAGAGTCAGTCATTCTTGATTTGATCTAATTTGGGTTACATGAGACAAAAGGCAAGAAAATTGAGGTGAATGAAAAAAAAAATGCCAAGTGGAGTTGCAAGATTTTACATTAGGAATGAAGCAAAATATATTTATAAGAAAGCAAGTAAAGTGTCCTTAGTTAAGGAGCAATATGAATACACAAGATACCCTTGTTCAGAGAACACGGTAGAAAACAAATCTTTCTATTCATTGATCTCTAGGTTTGTTACAAAGGTTAACCATGACGTTCAAAGGAAATCTAGTCAAATAAGTTAAGTTTATGTTAAACTGGGGTATCTTTAATAAGTTAATGCTTTCACTTTGCATTTAAAACAAGAAGCTGAATCACTAAAATAGCAATAGCTTCTAACCTTCATGCCTAAGAATTTGTATTTCTTTAACATAGAAGCAGGAAGACTTTTCTTCATCCTTACTAAATCATTTTCTCTTTCTCCAGAGTAAAATTTACTGACGCATAAACATACTTAAATATCTTGGGGCTATCTATTCTTAGGAAAGAAAGGTGATATAGCCTAATAATTCTAAGTATTTTCAAAATTTTTATGTGCACAGAAAACAGAAATAAAAGTAATACACTGAAGCTGCCACACAATAGATTTAAGGTAGACATAGAGAAAAAAAAAATGACAGTGCAGATGACTAAGTATAGAAAAGGAATTCAAGTGAGGTCAATAAATAGATATTCTTATGAGGTTTAGTTATATCTAGAATTTACTAGATGGAAAATACAATTCCTAGATCTCTCTTATTGTAACAGGGAGTTATCATTGCTACGTAGGCACAGTTATTTTGAAGACTAACTGCATTTTTTAAAAGCAACACAAGACTTTGTAGAAACAAAATAAAAACAATTTATTATAAACAGACTAACCTCTGAAATAAATTTGGGATGAAACATTGGAATTTGTGTTAGTAAAAATTCAATGTTTTAAAGTTCTGCCTTTTTCAATAATTGCTGCAGGAACTTTTTAAAGTTCCTGCTTTTCAATAGGTTTTAGTAGATATCTATCTTTCATGGCTTATTCTTCTAAAACTGAAAAATTACCTAACTGTGATCATTCATATACAAAAGTTACCTATATACTTTACATATTATATTTTGTTAAATGAAAAAGGATAAACTAGTGTATTAGGTGTTGGTGCCCATCTAAATAGAGCTGCCATCTTGTGGATAACTAGGTAGTGGGCCACTCCATGTTGCAAGATGTAGTAAAAAAAATCCTATATATACCCAACTGCTCAAGAGGAGATAATAATGTTCACAACAGTTTTAAACTTCTTTAAATTCTTAAGTTGTGCCTATCAAATTATCACCTGTAGGACATGTTCATTCCTTCTGAAGTTAGTAAGAAACTAAACCTTATTAATATGTAGGTTGGGAAATATTGGAGAATGGCTTATCCAGTTTAATTAGCCTCTAGTGCTGATTTGTTTTGATAATATAAATAATTAGTTTAACCACAAAATTGATGTAACAGAAATAATTGTCAGGCAATTAAATATTGCAATGATTTCAGCTCCTGGGAAATATATAGTATGTAAGTACTACAATAAAATTGAGATGTACTTGGCTTAAACGACAAAACATCTTCAACTTGACTTGTCAAAATAATTTTATTGATTCCATTTTCTTCATATTAGAAAACATTTACTAGGCCAGGTGCGGTGACTCACTCCTGTAATCCCAGCACTTTGGGAGGCTGAGGTGGGCAGATCATGAGGTCAGGAGATCAAGACCATCCTGGCTAACACGGTGAAACCCCATCTCCACTAAAAATATAAAAAATTAGCTGGACATGGTGGCGGGTGGTCCCAGCTACTTAGGAGGCTGAGGAAGGAGAATGGCATCAACCCGGGAGGCAGAGCTTTCAGTGAGCCTAGATCACACCACTGCACTCCAGCCTGGGCGACAGAGTGAGACTACGTCTCAAAAAAAAAAAAAAAAAAAAAGAAAGAAAGAAAACATTTACTAATATACATTTACTGAGAATGAAGCCCAAATTGATGTCTATAGAGTGTTTTGCCCCCCATATTAAACTTTTACACACTATTAAAATATTTTATATTCTCTGAACTCGCAAATGCTAGCTGGCCGTTTTAGTTGGAGGAATGTGATAAATAATGAGACGACGTTGGTAGATTCATTCTCAAATGCAGTGTTTGTTATTATTGCTTTATGAAATTAGAGTTATATGCAGCATTTTACTTTTCTACATGTGTATATTAAATAGAATATTCAAGAAATGACACCATCCTTTTATTTTTCTTGTAGTTTCTTAATGTTTTAACATTTTTACATTTAGGATTTTTTTTTTTTTACATTTTGTAATCAGGTTGTATTTCTTAATAATATTATTTCAGTATAGTAGAAAACAGTTATATGTCTTATTATCAATGTTCACATCACATACACACTATCTTATTTTTTACCTTAACCCAGATACATGTGCAGACTGATGTTCAAGTATCATCATACTTTTTTCCAAAGGACATTCTGAAAATAAATTACTGCAAGGTCTTGAAGTTTAGTATCTCTACTCTTTCAAAAGAAATACCACTAAATAATCACAAAAAAATTTTATAAATTCCACTAATTATTAGTTTCTAATGATTTCTCCCTACTGTAAGAGAATATATGTATATATGTTTTCTTCTGTCCTTATATATGAAATATACTTTGGAGTAATAAAACTGATATTCATATATGAACTATTATATCCTATATTTATCTGAATGTTCCTGGGTGTATAGATGTAATTATTTAAAACTAAAATATAAATTCTGTCCTAATAAATAAATACAAAATTTGAAGTTGACTTATTAATTTATGCAATAAAGATTCATTTATTATTCTAGTCCAACATTAATATGAAGTATTTCTAGTACATTATCTTTTTTCCTATCAATTTTCCTAGGAATTAAAGTATAAGCCAATAATTTTGGTAATTTTTAAACAATTCAAATTTTAAATATGAAATTATTTTCATATGTAATAAGTGTATGTCCTTAAAATACTAAATAATTCATTAGAGACTCCATCTTGTATAATATTTAAGCATTGAAATCTATATTCTTAAAAAATCTCATTGACATATTTTAATAACAAAAACCAGCATTCTTTACTAGGTATCTTATTCACTTATAAACAAATTTTGTGTAGGATGTGGGTTATTGATACAAAATGCCTATACATTGATACCTGTGGAAATTGACAAATAAATAAACAAACAAACAAAAATGCCTGCAGAGCACTAGGAGTATTTAAGTTTCTCAATCTTTATATTGCTGTATTTCTCTAGGCACATTATATGTGGCATTTTGTCACCCAAACAAATGCAAAACAAATAAGAGAGGTTATGATTTGTGTGCACTAAAATCACCAGAAAAAACATTTGTCTTTAAAAATTAACTGAATGTATATAGATAGATAGATAGATAGACAGACAGATGATAGATTATATCCTGTTGCATGTAGAAAACATGCTGAAATTATTCTGGGAGGGTTAAAAACTCCAAAACAAACAAAAAAAAATTGAGTGAGTCAGTGTTATAAATCAAGTTAATTTGCAACATTATTTTTGAGTTGAAATATTAAGGGTTTAACATATTTATATCATTATTTTGAGGGCACCAAAGTAACTCTAAATTTTAAGTCTTCCATGTGTCTGTAAAATTAACTCATTTGATTGTTTTTATAACAACGGTAATATTAATTGTATCTTATATTTACGTAATACTATTTATTTTATATAACAAGCTTCTATGCATTGTCTCATCTGATCCCTATATCTTTATTATTATTATTTTGCTGTATGTAGCATTACCACTCTCAGTCAATACATAAAAGATGTTACGTTACCAGAGTTTTTACAGATAGTAAGCGGTGGAGCAAGAACTGGAGGATGAATCATTTCAACCCTAGTCTAGAACTCTTGCTCCCATGTCACATGCTAACTCACTACTCAGAGTAATCAAATAAACTGACTATCATAAAAGTCAGAACTTGGGAGAAAATGTGAACATATGAAAGTGTATTTTCATATATTATCAACTTTTTGAACTCTTATTGAGGCCATTGAGTAAAAGTAATTTTCTGTCATTGTAAATGCAGAGGGAATGTAACAAGTATTTGCCCTGAATCCATTATTCAGAAATAAATGAAATAGCATAAAGTCATGCAAGTGCACTGTTGGTGACTTTCCTTTCCCTAAAGTTGGGGTGGTTGAAGTGAATTTCCTTGCTCTTTCTCCAGGTGCTCGTACTGTTTGCATGCTGAGCTGCACAGCTTTCAAAGGGCTTGCCCTGGGATATGGCTGGGCTAGATTTAGAAGGAACTGGTCATTGAATAGCTCTGGTAATTCTTGCATCTCACAGTTATGCGGTTGACAGCTCCTTTGGGTAGGGAAAGCTTGGGTATATTTCAAGGTGATTGTAGTTTTGTCCCTCTGGCAGCAAGCTGCTGCAACCAGCTTAGCCCATTATCCTCCTCTCCCACTGGATTTAAGCCTGGGGAGAAATCTGGGGCTTTTGTCAAGATAGAAGGTAAGAGATGGATAATTATTCCCCGTGTGTGCTCAAAAAGAACAGCACTATATCATAGAGTAGCTTTCAGTTACTGAAATGAGATTGTCTGAAGTTCCAGTGACTTATAAATTACTCTTTGTAAAAACCAATATTTAACATTATGATGTTAGTGATGTGCTTTTAATATCTCATACTTTAAGGTTTATTACATGAAACTTTGCAAATAGTGTTTAACACTCAGAGAATAAAATGCATTTCCATTTTTGTGTTTTTATTAGAAGATTTAAAAACAAATGGCTGCTCTGAAAAATTGATTAAAAACTTCACTGTACAATTGACTACATTATAGTTTTTCTCAATTTGAGTTTCTTAAATCTCAGGGGCTAGTACCGTAAAATCAATGCAAAGTAATTACAGAATTTAAAATTCCAGATGTTATGATTACATACATCTTGTCCTTTAATATCCATTCTGTCAAATACCTTTTATAAACACTGTTACTTAACAAAACACATTTGGAAAATAAAATTTTCACTAATTCTGATTAATTAATTAGGTAAATCAGTCTTAGCATATTTAGAGGGCGGTATTTTCAGTTTGTGATCCCCCAGGAGCTCAACATTACTTTCACTCTCCTTTTAAAGGCAGAAATTATAGTCAGAAATGTGCATTTCAATTTGCAGCTGACAGTTTAGGGTTAAGATATGATTCCAGGTAACAGAAGCCAATGAGAGTACACCCAGTTGATGTTTGTGACATCATCTTCCAGTCGGAGTACATAGAACAGCTGAGGTAGCGTTCAGTTTCAGCACAGTGCCATTATGATGGATGTTTACATCTCTTCATTGAGAGCCAATTATCTCGCTTTTGTGTGAGGCCCAAGGATCACTCATGCTTCCAGGCTGCACAGAGCACTGTTGGATCTAGCTGAACGAATTGTTTTCTCTGTCTCTGGTAAGGGCTTCTTCTGTTTTACCTTCTCTTTTAAAATAAAGGTAGATATGTCTTACAGAGAAAATAGTATAAGGGTCAAAAAGGATTACTATCTGGTAAGCTTTTATTCAGGAATGTTTATCATTATTTAAAGGACTATGGAGTTAGCAAAATGAATTGAAGAAAGAGCTTGCTAACGTGTACCTGACAAACTAATTTGCAGCAGAAAATGAATGGCAGGTAAATTCAGCTTCGCTTTAGAAAAAGGAAAGTACTGCTATTATAAGACCACAATTTTGAATGTGTTTTTAAAACTGTATATGTGTATGTATATCATTCTGCATCATTTCTTTATATTTTTCTATTAGTATTAAAGAATAGTGGTAGAAATGGTCAACCAAGTAGTGTTGCTGTAGACTTAAAATGAGTCAAAGTTTCTAATTGTTAAATGGCAGTTCTTTGGGACAGTTTTCCAAAGTTGCATTTATACAGGGAAAACAAAATTTACCAAGTGAGCAAAGGCTCTGGCTTCTGAAATAAATTTGCAGGACTTTACATTCATATTTACCATTTAAATATAAGGAAATAATAGTAACGAAAAATTTTAAGAATGAATGTAAGGGTTTCTTTGTGGAATTAAGAGATATTAAAATCATTTATTGCATTTTTGTTATGATTTTTAGTGCATAATAAAATACTGTCTTTTATGTAGCCAGAAAATATTTAAATCCTAAAAATGTATCTTTATATTATTTAATCATTTGTCAGTAGTAACATTTATGCCTGAGGATCTTGTTATACTGTAGCAAAACAAATATATTTAGAGTTGTTGAACTGCTATGGATAGGTGATTGAATGTGACAGAAAACCTGAAAAGTCACTACACTAAAAGCTTTCAAGTGACTGACAATGTTCACATGCTAACCAATGAAAAATTCAAAAATATTTGTATCCCCTCAAATGTTGTCTATTATTATGGTATAAAGTAGCATACTGTTGTTATTTTAAAGTTGGATGCAGTTATTTATGAAATAAAGCCACAGAAAAGTGTAATTAGCTATTATTTTATTTAACGTGCTCTTTTATTTTAATAGGATCTCCATTCCTCCTAGGGTTATAAAACTTTTGAATAATGGCTTGTTCATCAAGTGTTGATGTGCTTATGCTTTTTAGGTTTATTTTTACTGTGCCTTTAACATAGAATATTTCTGCCTTTGCAAACTAGTAATTTTGATAATTAAAAATCAGGATTTGGAGATTCTCGAGTTGAGCTTTAAGACAGCAGGGGTTTCTCAGCTATGTCACACTCTGTATCTTCTGCTAGCCCAGTCCTGTTTGGCAGCTCTAGACATTACTGTTGTTCGAATTGTCTCCTTTAGTCCATTCAGGTCTGAACAAAACTAAGTTTATAGAAAGTGTCAGATGTGTAATAATGAAATCTAAACAAGTGAGCTTAGTGTCTCAGCCACAATAATATGTAATCAACAAAACCTCAAAAGGCTTCCAATATACATCTAGAGTTAATTTTTTGCTCAGGAAAATTTAAGTTGGTATATTCTGTGAATTTCAAAATTTAAAGTAAAATCTAAAAGTTTTGATAATATGAGCTTGAAAGCATGAGTCACTGCTTTGAAATGAATTGTTTTTCTTTCCCTAAATAATCTATAGTGGAGTTGAAAAACCCAGTGGTACTGACTGTGTCATTTTCACAGGTGATTAAACTTAACTAAGGGAAAAGCATTTGTCTCCTAATAATTAATTCTTTAAAAATCTATTTATATCATTCTGTCAGCAATGAAGAAAATCTTATTCAGCTAGTGAATGATCTAGACATTTAAACTGTATTTTTTTCTGTGTATGATTCCTTCTTTCAGTATTAGCCTTGCTAGTCACAAATGCACTGCACTGATGGTGACTGCAGTGTTAAATTGCTTATCTCCTTCTTTCCTTTGGACGACTTTATACAAGTACACGAGATATGAGCTACCTGGCTAATGGACTTCATTCATTTCACAAAAAGTTTTATTATTATTATTTTTACTTTAAGAGAGGACATCAATGATATCATAGCAATTTCCTATGCCACAAAGTCCCTAGGAAGACTTCTCAGTACAGGGTGACATAAATAAATGATGTGTGATGTTACACGTACTGCCCTGTTCTCTGCCTCCTTTTAAATACATATGTTCTTTGTCTGACTTATGGAACCAATATTAAGAAGAGATGGAAAAAAATAGCCATGAAAAGATACTTATTAACTCTTCTGAAGTTCTCTGCATACTCCATATGCTGGAGGTGATATATTTTTTCTTTTGAAAATGACTCCTCAGATTATGTTTTTACCTATTGCAAAATAATATTCTTTTGTGTGTTTTAATACTTTCCTAGAATTTAGTTTAATATAAGCCCCTTTATTAGTTTCATGTAATGATTGAATGCACAATACTGCTTGGTTTTTTAGTTTCTCAGTTCAAGCACTTGAATGATCATGAATTCTATGCTTGTCTTGACAGTGTGAAATTCTGGGCATTCCAGGCCAACTTTTTACTTAAGCCAAAAAATATAGTAACTATGATGTCATCTTGGACAGCTTGGACTTATTGTGTGAATGTCTGGATATTTAGGTGTATATTTTAGGTACATACATGTAATGTTTTTATGTATTTTAAAGTTTAAAAGATCTTTTTAACAACATTGTGTATATGTATAATTAATTCTTAACAATTGATATGTGATAAAGTAATTGATATTATGCAACTAAGGAAACAGAGACTAATAATTTGGAACTTGTTGCCAAAGATCACCCAGTCAGTAAGTCAGTAAATGGAGGAGCTAGGACTCAGAAACAGGTTTACAAATTTCAGTGCCCCAAATCAATCAATTTCTCTTTCTTACTTTCTTTCTCTTTCGCTCTCCCTCCCTCCCTTAATACAGCTGGTTATCTAATCAGTCACTTTTCTTGAGTATCTACTCCGTGCCAGGCACTCTTCTAGGTACTTGGCATTTATAACTGAACAATGTAAAAAAATTCTTGTTGTTGCATATATTTTTTTTTCTACCTGAAAAGCTCTCATCTTTAATTTACTATAAATGTTGAATGTATTTTAAGGTGTGGCTAATTAAAACCAAAAACTTTATGGGAAATAGGAAACATAAGTTAAAGGATACATTCATTTGCATTTCTTGTGTTTCTGTGTGTCTCTAAGTTCTCAGGTATGTTTTAATCTAAAATAGATTTTTACATTATGTTTAGGTTTGTGAAAAGTCTATCAATTATTTTATAACTCATACTTGATTCTGAATGTGGTCACTGAAATATTATAAGAATAAAATAGCTTGTGGTAGATTCCAAAAACAGTATCAAGCATTTTTGGACAAAGTTATCTTGTATTTATAATGTATGTTCAAGCAAGCTAGCTTTATTTTTATTGTCTATTTTACAACCAATTATTTGCTGGTAATAGTATGCTGAGTTTACAGTTGTTTGACTTTGGACAAGGTTCTTTATAGTATAAGTAAAAGAATAAAAAATGAAGAATTGTTTTATTTTAGTTAAAAAACTTAATATCTCCCAAATCATAGTAGTTTGTGTTTGAACAAGCAAACTAGAGACAATTTACCTTTAAGGCCGATTTTTTCACTATCTTGGTAGATACTAATGCTAGTTCCTAGGGCAATGGCACTAAAAAGTGGTATTTATTCCGTGTTGAACTTATTTACAGATACTCAGTGATTTAAAAGAAATAAAAAGCCTAAAATACAACCTCCTCAGAGAAAATCAATTCTGCACGTAGAACCTATCAGTTGAAGATAAATCATTTTTAGATAGTATCATTTAATTAGCCAGTGAAGAATCGGTCTAGTGACATACAGATAAATTGTACAACAAAAGTTAACTGAACACACTTGATTTGGCTCAAAATATTTTACTGTTGTCCTATTGCATAATAATAAAACAATAGCCCTGAACTTAGTCCCTTTGGTAATGCCCATTTGAAGTATGCAGAATAAGACAGTAAAATTAGAATTCGATAATTGAAAGTATGAATGTGATTTTTTATCTGCTTTCTCTCTCTGCCTCTGAAGCTATGACAAAGGAATGTGCCCTTTTCAGGGGTTAATAAATTATAAAGACTTTTCCACTTCTTTCAGTTAGAGACAGAGAAGCTTGTTCACATTTGAACTGCATAAAATGAAAACATAATCTAGAGCTATTAAGCAGTAGATGTTTTTCCAAGAAGTTTTACAAGGCACTGGGCCTTGGGTTTAGCTATTTTTAACAACTTATATCCACGAATTAATTTTAATAGTGTTTTTGATGAGAAAATATAAACGGACAACAGTACTTTTTAATGCTAAATTCTGCTAAAAGCAGAGAATTGGTTGTTCAGTGTTTGATACTGGTCTCAGTGGCATGGAACTGAGCATATCATAAAGGTTGTCTAGGTAAATTTTCACAAGTAAGTGGCTCTCTACCTGTGTGCCATGGCATACCATAAAACTCTCAAGGGTATATCCTAACATTTGGGTCAATGTGGAAAATGCGTTTTGCCTAAAACTGAGTATACATATTGGTACTGCAGTCAGATAAAATATTGAGCTGAGTGAAACCAATAATATGGGGAAGAAAATGACACAATTTGCTGTGATGAGAGGCAAGGTGTAAAGTTAAATTCCAGCAACTTTTCTCCATTCGAAGTACAGAAGAGGCTATGATCATGCTAGAAAACAGTTTTTCTCAGCAGAGCAAGAAAAGAGCAGATGCTTTTAAAGACACTTTCTTTTTTGTTTGCGTGCACTTGTTGCATGTAAGAATATGCAATAAGTGCGTGCAAATTGTAGTCAAGTAGTGTGGGACCAGGTGTGGCTAATTAAAACCAAAAACTTTATGGGAAATAGGAAACATAAGTTAAAGGATACATTCATTTGCATTTCTTGTGTTTCTGTGTGTCTCTAAATTGTCAGGTAGGTTTTAATCTAAAATAGATTTTTACGTTATATTTGGGTTTTAAATGTTGACTTTTAATGTTTTTAAAAGTCTGGGACCAGACTACCTGAATACAATTTGTTGTTCCACCCTTTTCAGGCTTCATGCCTTCATAATAAAAAAAAATGGGAAATAAAAGTACCTACCTCATAAGTTTGTTGTGAAAATTTCATGAACTAATCTTATAAGCATGGAGAACAGTGCCTTGCATATAGTAAATGTTCAATTACTATTGCCTCTCTTTAGTCTTTTCATTGTTACTGACTTGCTTAGTATTGTGTGGGTGTGTCTTTTAATTCATTCAGGAGTTTCATTAAAAATTGCTATTCACTAACATGAAAACTCTGGTATAGTACAAACACACAATTTTGGGAACCAGTCATACTAATTACTTTTGAAACTAGATGCTGATTGTAGATTTTGTTGGCAAACACAGGTTAATCATTTACTGCACATAAAATTTCTGATGTTTTAATTTTAACTATTGTAAGATAAAAAAATGAATTAAGTAACTTTTAGGAATTTTTCCCAAATCTAAAATGATATAATATGGGATATCATATATACATACAAATCTAAGTATGTAATAAAATAGAAAGTCTTATAGCGCTACCATTTATCTTTTACTCTATTTTACTTCGCTACTTTTTATTCTATGATTTTTCATAAGTCAATGAGAGTTTCAAACCTGGAGTTATGAAAGCTTTATTTGTCTGATATGTGTAGAGACCAACAGTCTCTGTTTTTCAACAGTCCATTGTCTCACATTGGTAATGAAGTGGTGATAGAATTGAGTTAAAGTTTTTTCAGTTCTTCTTTACTCATGACATTCTGTATTCTTAACATAGTCGTTAGAGGCAAAGTATGTTTTTATTTTAAAAATCTGTCTCTCTCTTTGTTAGTGTGTGTGTGTGTGTGTGTGTGTGTAGGTTGCTTGTTTTGTTTTAATGAAGCATCTAACATGTACATAATATTACCTCAAGAGAGATACAAATAGAAAAGGATAAAAAATGTAATGTTTAAATTAGGTTATTCTTCCCCACTATTTATAATCTTGTAGAATCAAGGCATTAATGAATGTGTAAAACATTTTTTAAAAATCTATTCATTCCACTAAGGTATTTTCCCTTCACTTTTAAGTGCTCTGACTCATTGTACAAATTATTTAAAGCTCAGCCACTCAATTACTGAGCACTTATTGCATGCCAGCAGTGAACAGAACACCACTGCTGCTCTCCAGAGGTTCATGGTCTAGTGATCAATACAAAGTTGGAAATAAATAATTACAATCCATTGTGATAAGTTTCACATTAGAGATATGCACAGAGTGCTCAGGGGACACCCACAAGGAGTGATTTATTCTATGTGTAAAAATCTGGAAAATCTTTAAAAATAAGCTGTCACTTAGCTGAGTTTTGGAAAATTAGAGACTTTTTCAGGTAGAGGTGGGCAAAGGATATTTCAGATAGAGGGACCTCATTAAGAACAAAGTCAAAATGAGAAGAGAAAGCACAGTGTGTTCAGTTAAGGTCAAGTTGCTTATCATAAGCAAAGGCAGGAGTGAGGGAGAGCTAAAAATTTGCACCAAGGTATCAGAACAGATTCTAATAGTAAATAACCAGTAAGGACAACTGTCATAACTGCATAACTTTAATCCTTGGCTGGATGTTTAAATTAGGTTATTCAAATTTTAAATACTCTAGAAGGTCTGTGATGAGATGGATCACTGTGGTTTTGAGAAAATGAGGAATGCTTCCTAAAAGAGGTAAGAAGTAGGGTTATTTGGGACTATTTAAAGCAGTCTGACACATCAAAGGAACAGGAATGGTCAAGACATTCCACTTCATTAGTTTCTGCTAACTTTACTAGGTATATCAATCTATTACTTTATTTTAAATAATGGATAATATTGGATGGGGTGATTAATTACTCAAGAATATAAAGGTGGGTCACACATGACATAATTGAGAGGAATACCAGAGTTTGGGAAAGAGTTTCTGAAGTCAGTATTTATTCACTATTTATGAACTTGAGCAAACATGAACTAGGGATAGGAAGTGTATGATGCTGAATGACAAAATACTTTACTATTGGGCTGGGGTCAGTGGGAAGATCCAGGGAAAGGAACTCCCCTTCTTATAGAATAACTCAATTCATTGCCCTTATTTTTTAAATTATCTGAACAGCATTATATAAAAGTTATATATTAAATAATTATTTTAAAAGAAAACAATAAGCATTGTGTCATTCTTTTCTTGGTGTAAAATTTTCTCAAGTGGCATGTGATTTACAGTGAACACAAATAAATAATGGGGGAAGATGGAAAGAGGTGCTCAGCATGGGAACAGAGCATAACACTAGCTAGTTTCACAGCTGTCTCTTAGGCTGTCTCCCAGAAATTTATTCTAAGTTTATTCACTTATTTCATCATGGTGAGATTCTGATATATTTAGATGGTATCCAAAGAGAATTAGGCTTTATGTATGACCTCTCCCATCTACAATGTTATAGGCACTCTGATAGGTGGTGAAGTTACATAAGGATGGTGGTGGTGGTGTATCAAGAAAATGTGTGTCATAGCAGAGCACAACAGGCAATAGGACAGAAAAGGCATGACAGAAGAGGCAAGACAATTGCCTGTCTACTTGGAAGGGAACCGCTTCCCACTTGCCTGTATCTTTAATATTAACTCTCAGAGCAATCTTGCATAAGAGCGTGCAAGTGATAACTTTAGCATGAGTAAGAGAACATGGTTCTGAGGGTAGAAAATAGGATAAACTGAGGTGCATTAGGGAGGTGGAGATATAGAAAGGTAAATATTTGGGGAATAGAGCAAAAAAAAATCCACAGACAGGGTTGTAGTCATAAATCATAGAGGGTATTTTACTCTCTTGATGTCAAAGATTCTCCCTAATTCTTTTCTGAATACCTATGGCCTAGAAAAGTGCTCTGCAGAAGTTTGCTGAATGAATGTCTGGCTGCCTGAGAGAAGGAAGGAAGGAAGGAAGGGAGGGAGGGAGGGAGGGAGGGAGTGAGTGTAGACATGTTGTGCTTGAGATGTCCACTAAAGAGCAAATAAGACATGTAGGTATTGGTTATCAAGAAGCCTTAGGGAATTCCTCTATTTAAAAGTGGTGAAGAGGAAGAAGAACAATCAAAGGAGACTCAGAATCAAAGAGCGTTTGAATAAGGAGGATAACAAAATCTAGACTATTAAAACTTCAGATCAGGAAGGAAAAGATGGTGCTGAGGGTAGAAAATCCTCTGAAACCTCTATGCAGGAAATACAAATCTGAACATGACACTCCTTTCCCCTCTCTTCCCCATAACCTTCCTTCCTTTCCTTTGTGACCTAAAACTCTTCAGTGGCTTTCCATTACTTATAGGATAATAACAAAACTAGTATGCTTCATAAGGCCCAGCATGGTGGTCTGTGTGCGCCAGCAACATTTACTTTCTTTTCATCTCTCTTACAATTTCTTTTTCAGTTCCACCACTGAGCCTTAGTTTATGCCATTCTGTCTGGCTAGCAGGTTCCTCTGAACCTTTTTCACATGTTTACTTCAAATTTATTATTCAATTCTCAGTTAAAGAAGCACAGCCTTAAGGAATTCCTCCTTGACCTTCCTGATGAGGCCAGATATCCCTATTACATGTTCTTAACACAGTATTTAACACTTTCAAAAGTTTCCATTGTAGGCTTTCTCGGTTGATTAAATTGTTAATGCCAGTCTTCCCACGGGACTGTAATCTTTATCAAAGTAATGGCCAGAGTCTGTCCTGAATCACCACGGAACCTCCAGTGTCTGGAGTAAGGAAATCAGCTAGATAAATATGGTCAAGTGAATAAATGGTGTGAGTAAACAGAAGATTGCAAAAAGTGTATTTACACCTGGGAACAACAAAGTACTGAGATGCTACTGAATGTTAATCATAGAAATAAAATTTGAGTGGACTTTCTTAGAGCATAAATCAAATGCATGCCCATATCTGCAGCCTCCTTCCCACTAATATGTGTGTAACCCTATAACTAATTATATAAGTATTTAAGTAAGAGAACAGATTGTGCACTTTGAGTTACGCACAGAATAATAAAAAATATTGTATCCTAATGGTCATTTGTAACACACAGATAGTTGAAGGATATGAAGAGGTACAGACTCATCATAGAAACTGATCGTGTATGTGAGTGTGTTTGTACAAAACTTGTACCAGGGTATAACTGATGCTACTAAAACTAGAAAGAATGTAATTGAGAATGTGATGTCCCATCATATGAAAGGCTGCAGAAAGTCTCAAAATATAGAACAAAGAAAATTGCACTTTAAATTGCAGGGATGGTGACTGGTGGCCTTAAAGAAAGTAGTTTGAGATATTAGATAGCAAGGAGTCCAGCAGGAAATTGATACTTCGGAATTGAAGTCATGTTCAAGCAATTTACAACTGAAAAGGAATAAAGACTTGCTGGTCAGAACTGTTAAATAATAGCTCTTTCAGGAACGGAAAAAGTTGATTTGGTGGGCAGATATATGAATTATTAAGTAACATTTACCTTTGTAAATTGGTCTTCCTAACTTGTACAAAACATATTTTTAATAAATAAAGTGTTTATAGAACATATAGCTACGTTTAAAAATTTCAAGCACAGTTAGAACAAAAGAGAGCAATATATCCCAAAATATAGAAAATTGTGGGAGTCAGCAGTTAATTTATTCTTCTAAAATGACTCTTTCAGTAGCCATTTATAAGCATGTTTATAGATGGTAAACTGTTCATGAGTGTGTAGGCAAATAAACAAAGAAAGCTTCTGGAATGAAGACCTAGGCTCTCTAGAAGGTTGCAGGATACTCTAAGAAGCAATGGTTTGCGGGCGCCTGTAGTCCCAGCTACTCGGGAGGCTGAGGCAGGGGAATAGTGTGAACCCAGGAGGCGGAGCTTGCAGTGAGCGGAGATCGAGCCACTGCGCTCCAGCCTGGGCAACTGAGCGAGACTCTGTCTCAAAAAAAAAAAAAGAGAAGCAATGGTACACTAGGAGATCTTCATGGCCTGCTAAATAGAAGAGCTCCTAAACTCTAAGACATTGGAGAAATTAACTGAAACCGAAAGAGAGAAAGGTATATTTTAGACACAGCTTAAAAATCGATTTGATTGGAAAATACTACTACACTCTAATATATAAATATGAATGTACAATTAATGTGTATGTATATACAAATTATTTTAATTTAAATATGATTTAAATATGTAAAACTGTATAATGACGTAAACTTTTGTTTTAAAATTTGGCTACACATTGAGCTATTTATTCTTGTAGTTCTATGATGATTATAGATTTATTCTCAAGAAATTTATAATTTACTTAGAAAAAAATCACTTTAATTAATTTGTTCTTGTTGTAGAAGAGGGCAAGATATTTTTGAATAATCTAGAGAGGAGAAAAATTATATTCTACCTCTTTCCAAAACAGTTTGAAAAACAAAGTAACAGAATTTGAGTAGTAACCCTAGGAGATAACATGGAAGAAGGACTGGGATGCACCATGGTTTCAGAGAAATTGAGATCAAAAGGGGGTTTTCAAGCTGGAACAGTTGGCCACAATACTATGCCTAGGAAACATCACAGCTGCCTCTATGTGACAAAGATACTCACTCAGAAATCTCTTGTATTCAGGCTAAACCCTAGACCCTAGAAACCAGACAGAAGCATAGAGACCCAAAAACAATTTGAGGATGCCCATGGGGCCAAAATACAAAGAAGTTCAGAAAAGGAGGCAGAACATGGTGTCTGATGTCTGATAGGAGGAATCTAGGCAAGAAGACTGAACTCAGAGACAAGATTGTAGTTTCCAGGAAGCCTAGAAGGGCAGAATCTTAATCTGGAAACCTGGCATGCTAACTTGGGACCCAGTAACTGGAGGACACCTAACTGCTCCTCTCTGTTTTTGGCAAGAGAACTCGAGGACTGGACGGAGTGTCTGAGATCAGAGAGTTGTAGAACCTTGGTGGATTTGTACCCATAGGATGAGTTGGTGTTTCTATTGGTGAAGGGTAGACGGCTGATCCCACCATTTGGTGTATTTTTTTTTAGTTTAGACTGGGCCATTATAGTGTGGGCTTAGGAGTCAGTTGGCTAGGCGTTAATTCCTGGCTTCCCACTTAACCAGTGTTGTGACTATGAGCAAAGAATTTAACTTCTCTGTGTCCCAGTTGCCTCATCAGTGGGATGAAGTGAGGATCAAATGAGATAATGCATACCATCCACTTAATACTGCACTGACACAGTACATGCTGGATAAATGCTGTCCCTTATTATTATTATTACTCGCCCATAAACCCCATGCTTCAGTTCTGCTGCTCCTGAAACTCACCTCTGGGCATTGGCACATGTTCTTTCTGTTTGAAGAGCTCTGCTATGTCAATTCCTTTTCATCGTTACTGGTGGTGTTTGGGGTTTCATCCTAGAACCTCTTTGATGAGTGAGGTTTCCCTCTTTTGTGCTCATAGAGCATTGTCACTTTCCCTATAATGTATTTAAATTGACCATTGCCTTCTCTGTATCCCCCATTAGCCTGTAGGCTCTATGTGTTTTGGGATTTTATAAGTTGTATCCATTGCTGTATCAGCAGTGCTAGTGCAAAGTAGAAGCTCATTAAGTGCTGATTAAATGAATGTATGATGAGAGACCCCAGACTTAGATCCCTTTAGGGAGCCATAATCTGAAAGGATTTCTCTATTAGAGTTTAATTTGGGGAGCTCTATTAGAACTTAGTCGTAGAGCCAGAACTAGAAGGTCTGAGGTGAGAGATAAAGCTGCTTTTAGAAGGAGGCAATGAAACCCACCCCTTCACTAATCCCTGTCTGTCTCCTGCCCCAATGGTGTTGGTAAAACAACTTACATCCTGAGAGTTTCTGACACAGCCCCCGAGCTGCTGTGGCCGTCACCATCTTTCCCAATCTAATTGGTAAAAACATGCGTGGAGGGTAGTCAGCAAATGACTGCCCAGCATCATTAAACAGTGCAAAGCATTCTATAAAGTACAGGATGTGTGCTGCTTATGTGCGTGTAGGCGTAGGCATGACCTAGGCGAGATGCTGCTGTTCTTAGTATTTATACGCATTTCTCTTGCATTTCTTTCATCTTAATTCACTTTTTTACCTTAGTGAGAAAAATGACAAACACCACTAGCAGCAGCATAGCCTTAGAAGTCACAGGGGCAGGCTGAATATGGCCAGTCTTTTCTCCTCCTGGACTCTTCCCACTGCATGAAAAATATATTTGTTTTATATTGCCGTGTAACAAATTACTACAAATTTAGGTGCTTAAAACAATAGACATTTATTATCTTGCAGTTTCATTGGGCCAGTAATATGGACACAGCTTGGATAGGTCTTTTATTCTTGGGTCTCAAGAGGCTGCAATAGAGGTGTCTACTAACCGTTTTTTCTCTCTGGAGTTCAGGGTTCGTTTTCAGACCCAGGTAGTTTTTGGCAGAATTCTGTTTCTTGCAGCTGTAGAATGGAAGTCCCTGTTTTCCTGATGGCCATCAGTAGGATACCACCCTCAGAATCTATAGGCCACCTTAGTTCCTTACCAGGAGGCTCTTTCATGGGCTTTTCATAATAGCGAAGCTTCCTTCTTCAAAGCCTATCAGGAGAATCTCTTGCTTAAGTCTGCTAAAATGGAATCTTACATAGTCTAATAAAATCATGGGAGTGACGCATCACCTTTGCCTTATTCTATTGGCTGTAAGTCACAGGTTCTGCCCACACTGAAGGGGAGGGAATAAGACAAGAATGTGAATCATTGAGGGTCACCTCGGGGTGTGTCTACCACAGGGAACAATCACAGAACATTCTCAGAGACCTCTAAGTAACTGTCAGCTGCCACTGCCAAATCATATGTTAGAGATATTCTATTGATTTCCCTAAGTTTGCAAGTAGCAGAGCTCACCCAACAAGAATAATTTTGATTGAGAAAAATTTGTCAGTAACCAAGAGAAACTGGTTATTGGAGCCAGATGAGATGGCCAGCTGCCTACCCGGTGAGCCCAAAAAGAAACTGTACCCTCATGTACTCATTTTGAGTTTGGAGACCTGGAGAAATGGCTGCAGTGTTTGCCACTAATTAGACAATCTGGAAAGAGTATATGTTGGGTTAGAAACCCCTATTTTCAACCCATTATCGAAGAGGAGGAAAGTCAAGAGTCACATTGCAGATTTTATCACTTGGGGCCACCTTAATATTAATCTGCTTAAAAAAGCAAAATATCTAAAAGATCTCTTGTTCCTGGGCTCTGTTAGTAGCTAGAGTCAGTTCCCTTAACTTGCATCGCTGAAAGTTCTGAAGAGCCATTAGAGCCCATAGGGAGCTGGGAGGTGTGTGTTGTCTGTGTACGTGTGTGTATATATATGTGGTGGGGAGTGGAGGATTAGTGCCTTACGCATGCCATTGTATAAAGGTAAGTTTGGATGGGACAGTTAGGTTTTCAGCCACCCCCTTCCTCCATTTTTCCCTCTCTTTTATTCTTTCTATTTGACTTTAAAGACCCTATTTTTTCTTCTACTCTAAAGTGTTTCCCCGGACAATCAAATAAAATCATAAAATCGTAAAGGCTCTTGAAACTTTAGTCCAAAGTCAATGTGTCCTGATAAACAGAAAGTACAGGATTTAAAAAAAGTCATTACATGTGAAATATTCAATAGAAGAAATAGCAAAAAAGATACTTGTTAAAGGGTCCATGCCTATTCACATGGACAAAGTATCAAAATAAAGGAATCTGAGAGGTCATTTAAATAAAAGAAATGATGCAGATTCAAGGGAAAGATAGATTGAACCTGAGGCAGTATCTATGTTTACCAAATCGAGCTTCATGGTGAGTGAGCTGAAGGGGAATGTTTTACATGCCTTTGCATTGCAGGATCCTGCAAATGGAGAGTTTTTGTAACGTGTTCTCTGGAGTTAGATTGAATGGGTGCAGCTCTATAATCAATGTCTGCCTGTTAACTGCATAAAAGGGAACTTGTTCTACTTGAGGTCAAGGCCCTAGGCAGAATTTAAATCTCACTCCAAAGCCCTTAAATATTTTCCTAGAACCTCAGCCATGCGAAGGGCCCCAGCAAAGGGAGGCAACTGGGCAGTGTGATGGTATAGTGAAAAGATGGAGGTTGCCAGTCAAATGTGGATAACCTCTGAGACACTGGGAGACCACCAAAGGTAAACACAGTGGTATTTGCTCAATTTCCTCCCCTCCCCTAGTCTCAGATGATTTGAGAGCTGGATTGGCAAAGCAGGCTGGGGCAAGGCTCAGGAAGAATAGCTTATTGGGCCGAGTCAGACAGGTAGTGAGTATGAAGCTGAAGGCTTGTCAGCATTGTCAGACCAGGCCTTTTGACACGTGGTTAACCACCTGAAGTGAAGGTTGGAAGAAGTTACATCGCATTTTAGGAGGCACTTTATAAAGTGCTTTCCCACATAAAGCAGTCAAACAGGTCTGGTGTCTGAGGCCAGCCTGAAATCAGCTGCTGCTAATACACTCTCTACTGATCTAAGCTATCTTTTTCCTCTTAGGCGAGACCACTCTGCTCCTTCTACACTTTCAAGAATGGTGTCATGACCCAATCTACAAAAATGTCAGAACCCAAACAATTTGGAGCAGTAATGAATTACAAGCTATCAAACAAAATACTGAGGTATCAAATTATAAGCTATGAAGCAAAATAAAATTTACAAGCCCATAATAATAATAAAGAGTTAGTAATTAGGGGAGAAGAGATGATCATTTTTTACATTAGAATTCAGACAGCCAATTGGAAATGTAGAGGGAGAGATAATTGGAAAATTGTCATTTTGCTTCCATAGTAGTAAAGATGGGATCAGAAAATAATCACCAATGGATGCTAAATCCAGGGACTAATTTTATTGTGGGGCATGATGCATGTATAATCATAAAGTGACTTTCCAAGGACTTCCTATTGGTTTCAAGGAAGAACAAAAATAATCATTACTGTGGAAAACCAGAAAATAGTTAACTGCATTTTTTAAATTAACATTATCAGTGAGGGACAGATAGATATTATGTACCCCCAGATTTGTTTCCCAGATAACAAAATCACCTGTGTATTATTTTTTTTTGCCTGGAATGCATAATTTAAAACTAATCATGAACATCAGACAAACTGAAGGTGAGGAATATTCTGTGAGAGTGGGGAGACTGTATTCTTCAAAATTATCCATGACATTAAAGACAAAGAAAGGCTCTGATATAATTCAGGTTAAAGAAAACTAAAAAGGAATAACTAAATGCAGCACCTAATTCTAGACATGGTCCCATACTGAAGGGGTGAAAAGGCAAACATTTCAACAGGCAAAGTTGAAATGCAGACATGTATTATTTAAAATTATCATATCAATATTAAATACATTGATAATTTTAATGATAAGATAAAAGTGTTATTCTAGGCAATAAAAATACAAATATTTAGGAATAAAAGACCATGATGTATGCAACTTCCCTCAAATGATTTTGGAAAGAGAGTCAAGGGAGGGGCTGGAGGGAGAAATAAAAGGATTAAACAAATGATTAAACAATGATATAAAATAGTCATAAGAGCAGAATCTGAATTTTGGTTAAAAGTAGATGAATGTTCCTCATTTTTTTAAATTTTTGCTACTTTGTGGTAAATTTAAAATTATTTCCAAATGAAGAGTTTATTTAAAAAGTTACCCAATAAATATTTTTGCTAAAAACCCACAAATTTAGAACAGTATATTCAGTTTGCTCCCAGTTGTTCAAAAATAAATAGAAACACAAAGACACACATGTTCATTAATTTACATTAAATTATATAGAAAGATAGATTGGACATAAAAAAGTGATAGACATTTGCCTCTGGGTCAGGGCGTATATATCTAGATAGGAGAGATACCTGCTTTTCACTGTGTAACTCTTTTGCGATGTTTGAATAAAAACAAAACACACACATATATATGATATGTATTTTATATATGTGTGTGTATGTGTGTGTGTGCTTTTGAAATGAAAAACAAAGCACATTTGATTTAATTCAATTTCAAATATATTTATTAATTGCTTTCTGCATATCAGAATAGGCATTAGAGATATAATTTTAGAATTATATTTTATATCTCCTGCCTTCCAGGAGCACATGTTCCATCTGAGAAGAGAGGGATGAGATCTTTTAATCAATAAAGAAAAGCAAAAGCATTAAAAATGCCATTATTAGAGTAAAGTAAAAGAAAAAGAATTATAAAACCTTTGTTGTATGTCTGGATCTCCCACTGACTTAATTTTTATAGCTTACCTAAAATCCTTTATACTTTATTTTTCTCACTTTATAAAAGGATGAATAACATTTCTGTTTCTACTTTCCACATGCTCTAAGGATTAATGAGATTGTTTTATGAAGATTTTTGAACTTCACTTGGAAAAGATACCTGAAAGGATATGAAATGAATACATATTAATTTTAATTGATATTAATTTTAATTGTAAAACATTCTTCTTTGAAACACATTTACGTGTCAGCTGAAGTAACGAGAGAGAGAGAGAGAGAGAGAGAGAGAGAGAGAGACGGCTCTGGCTTCTTAAATTAATTTAAGGCTTTCTTTAAGCCTTAAATTAAATTTCTGTGTAATTTGGCATTTTACAGCAAAAGTAGTCATGTTCCTTCCTCCATGAGCTTTCCTAAATAAAAATTTTCATGTTATCAAAGCCAGATTTATGGAGACATCCGAAAGTGATGACTTTGGGACAATTACATTGCAGTTACTCTACTGAGATTGAATCAAAGTGTGTCATGGTCTCTGACAACCTTTTTGGAATATACCTAGTTTTAATAATGCAGTTGCTATGATACATTTCCTAAAAGTAAAAGACAAGAACACTCTCAGAATACCACTATAAAAAAAAAGTTAAAATATTTTGTGCAGAACGGATCTTAAGGGTCACCCTTTAAATAATAAAAGGAGAAAATTCCAAGTTTGACGTTAAAACATGAGTCTTAGATTTTCATATAGTACCAAATATTACTGTTTTTATAGAATACTTTTTAATGTGATTCTGATAGACAGCCAAAAAACCCATGAGGTCTACTAGAAATGAACACTTTAGGCTTTTAATATTAATACTATGAGTTTGCATAATACTTTGTCTTTTTTCAAAGGCTTTCACATTCATTATCTCATTTGAGAGCCTTAGCTGCTTATTCAATGGCCTTTTCATTAAATCACATCACCTCTCCAGTAACTTTTTCATTCTCTTGTGACTGAAAAAGTACACCTTAATTATAACCATAAATAATTGTATATTTTATTATTGTGCTGGATGAAATATTGATTATTGAGTAAAAAGGCTCAACAATTTGAAGATGGCATACAATACAATTTTAGATCTACTATGAAGCTATATCTCTGCTGTCCAAGTTTTCCAGTACATTATAGCTTCCCCTTCAGCTAACAGCTTTGTAACTGCTAACCCTGAAACCATGTAAGCTGAATTCAAATAAACCTTATGACTGATAATGCATGTGCCTACATTTGTACTGTAATGATTTTTTTATGATTTTGTAAACTTCATAATTGTATTAGAAAACATCAGAGAGCATAAGAAAATTATGAAAATGATTAAAATAAAATATGGTAACACGCAAGACAAGTAAATTATTTTTATCATGGATTATTCTTTGCAAAGAGCTCAAGGCATCTTCCACTTGTTCCGTCTTTTGTATTACTTGACTATGCAATGTACTGACAGAAGATGAGCTTTGTCTACTCTAACATGTAGAATTTACATACCCCTTAATAGTGACTCCACTGGAGAACAAAAGCCACTAATGCATTTTTTTGACTTCCTAATTTTATTTTAGGTTCACACAGCTTATCAAAAAGTGAAGAGAAATGACTAAACAAACTCACTCATTATATTTATTGATGGCTATATATTGACTTCACAGTAATATCTTTTGTGGAGCTGCTACAAATATCTTACCAACTATAAGTAGCCAGAGAACCAAGATAATTAGTATGGGAGGGCTGAGTGCTGAAAAGAATCCAGGCCTTTGATAGTTTTGTAGAGACACTACATCAACCAACCCTGAAAACGCTCTACCTTTAAATTGTTACATTAGACTATACTTTCCTTATTTTCTTGTACTTTCATTGAAAACATATGTACTTTCAGTGACACATGAACCATGTATTTCTGTAATGTCAGTAGGATATCTGTGCTCACATTTTAAATGGCCATAAATTAGACCTTTCAGTCTGCTGCAAAGAAAAAAATATAGATTTTTATATACAGCTGTGACATAATGCTATGTTAATCTAAGAGTATATCTTAAAATATGCTGACCTTCTGTTATGTAGACTTGCTTCTTAGATTTTTGGAGTAGTTGGTAGTAGTGGTTTTGAAATCACACCATAGATATTTATTTAACACCAACTTTATTCCAGTCACTATGCTAAACTCTAAGGATAATAACAATAAGTAAGACTCAGTACTGGCCTTCCAGAATCACGCTTTAATGAAGGAAGCAAGTATCTACTCAGGAGCTAGGTACTATGAGATTCACAGGAAAGGTGCTTAAACTAGTCTTCAGTGTGCGGAGAAAATACTCTAAGGAGTACTTTCTAAGATTAGATCTACAACAATGAACAGAATTAGTCAAGTACAATGACATGGCATTTCAGACAGCATATACAAACACTCAGAGATAGAGAGAACAATTTATATTCCATATCAACCTGAAAAAAGTCAGTATGACAATAGCATTGAGTTAAGTGACAGAGGCTGAAACAAGGGGGTGGAGGGAAGGAGAGGAACTATTACAAAATAAATCTTGTAATGCCTTAGTATGTAGTTTATGTTGTAATCTGTTTGAAGGAGGAAGTCACGGGAGAGTTTTAGCTTTATTAGAAAAGTGACATGGATACATTTATATTTTATAAAAAATCCCTTTTGATTATTGATGGACGGAAGCTAGACAGTCTTAAAATAGATATATCAGTCAAGCGTACATTAAAATTTATGGAGGAAAGAGATGATGTGACCTAAACAGAGGTGATAGCATAGGGAAGAAGAAGAGTAGATGAATCTGAGCAAGTGGAGTCAAAAGAATATTCATTATGCTGCCGAATCTATAGACCCAGAGTTCATGGGAAAAAGCTGCCCTGGGAACCATACGAATATAAATAAACCTATGAAGATGTATGAACTAACCCAGCAATGGAATAAGAAAGGTTTTGTTTGTTTTATAAGTAAAAGAAAAAAAAATAAAAGACTAAGCACAGGTCTTTTAAAAATATCAACATTTAAGAAGAGACAGAATGAAGCAAGACAGCCCAAATAAGTAGACAAAACACTAAAAGAGATGTAATAAGAATTTAAACATTTATTTCAGGAAGATGGAAGGAGGCAATGTTGTCAGATGAAGTACCAGTTCATGTGTGGGAAAAAAACAAAAACAAAAACTGAGAAAAGTTGATTGGTTTTAACAAAAAGGAGGTCATTGGTGATCTTGGGAATAGCAGTTGCAGTGGGGTAGTGTGGGAAGAATACAAATTAGAAAGGTTTTAGGAATGAATTAGAGTAAATTAGGGGAGACAAAACTCAAGCAACTAATGTGAAGGGAAAAAGAGAGGTTATTAAGTAGAGGGGACAACTAGTGTCGGCCAAGAGCTTTGCACTGATGTATGAGTTGTCAAGATTTCTGACTACGTACCCAAGAACTGTCAGTGCAAACCAGACTTATGCTTGCATACACTGTTTACCAGACACAGATTGGTACCTATTTTGCATTTGGAATGATACTCAAACCACAGCAGCATGCTGACTCAGCACAGAGATTCATACTTGATGGAGAGTTTCTCTCAAGTGTGCATACAAAGTGCAATGTTAGGCATACAGTCATTCTTCAGTAAACATCCACATGACATAAAGGACTGAGTATATTAATCTTCAGTTACCTATCATTTTATAAAAATCAATTCAAATCCTTTGTTTTCTTTACTTGTAATTTTTTCCCCAAATGCTGGCTCTACATTAGTCTAAGATAATGTTATATCACTATATCAAATAATTCAATTTAAATATCTTATTATCAGGTGTTCTCTGGAATTCATCTTTAGGGAAACACATACATGTTTTTTACAAAAAACTAAACCAGATGGCTTTTTCAATCTGAACTGTGTGTACTAAATAAGAAATGTTCATCCTGGCCCATTTTCATGCCTTTTAATTGTTATTACTATTGCTACTATGATAGCATACATTATTTGAAAAGCATAAAAAAATTAATATCAAATATCACTTGAGAATAAAATATCCAGTTCTATATAAGAACATTTAGTTAATCCATTACATAATACATATTATAAACTTGTATATAGTAGAAAATAAATCACAAACTTTTGAAGTCATAATAGAATAAAACAAACAGAGCTGAGCTGTCTTTAACTGATTTTGATAGCAAGAAATGCTGTAAAATGAATATATACATATACTTACTGCAATTTTATTTCACAAGGAAACATAGAAGATAATTCAGCTCAAAAAATAGTTATTTTCATGAGATTTTCTTTAAATTATGAATATTTTTAGATGCTCATATCATACCTATTTAGAAAGGGAATTCCTCATCAAATTCAAAAGAAAAAAACTATAAGTGAAATTGTGTTCCTCTGCTTTGCATACTTAATTCACCCTTCTTTGTAGTTGTAGCAGAAAGAAATTGTCCTGGAATTCACCAACAAAATATCAAGTCCAACCTGCTACAACTGTAAAACCTAGTAACTCAGAGGAATCAAAGTTTCTACTCCTTGAAACCCTGCAAGGCTGTCACCTATCAAAGGCTGCACCTTTGGAGTCCTTGTAATAAAGATCTGAAGAATAATGTAATGTGTCATTAGCATCAAAGTGTCTGCTAGCCTATAATATTGGTTTTGATTTAAATGTGTTAAGTACTGGCCCCTTGGCTTGCTTCCAAATTCCTAGTTGCTTACTGAGTAAGCACCAAAACTTCATCATATGAATTTACCTCTTTGAAAACAGACTTGCATATAAGCTGCTTATGAAGAAAACTGTTTCCTGCAAAATACCACTTTCCTTTCTAAAACCCATTTAATTCAAATTGCACCACAAGGGCAGTAGTCATGCAAAATTCATAACACTACATATGATACAACAGAATAAATCTAAGTTAAAAAAATCTAAAACAGAATAACCTAGAGACTGCCTCAGCGATTACCTGCCTCATTGAATCTTTTCACCACTGCTGGCAGATGACAGCTGTTGATTCTACAAATTATTAAAATTTTACTTATAATGTTATAGGAAATGCCATGTACTGACTGCTGTATGGGATCAGGGAGTGTTTTTCTCTCCACATAACATCAAGGAGCATTTCACAGTCCAGATATAGGTGTTCTGTGTTAGCAAGTGGTGACATTCCCAGTCAAATCCTCACCTTCAAACTTGTGAAATTTATTTTCTCCTCTTATCCAGCTGCCAATTATTTTTCTTTCTCCTTGACACACACATTAACATGTACACACATACTCATTGATTCAATACCAGAGTGGCTGAGGGCAACTCTTTATTTGGCATTCCTTGTTGATGCATTAATAAACAAATAGGCAATGTGTAGGTGGGACACTTGTATTTGGCTCTCTTCTCAATCTGTTCATATTTTATTTCATTCAACCACAGCATAACCCTCCGAGTTAGGTTCATTTTCCCCATATTTATCTGAAAAATTACTGAAGGTGAGAGAGACTAAATAGTCTAAAGACAGAGAGTGAATGACTAAGTTAGGGTTTAAACCAAAACACACTGGCATCAGATCATGTGTTCTCAAGTACTCTGTTACACTGTTTTTCCTTCCAAATCTGACCACATTTGAAGTAGTTGGTAATATATCTTATGTTAATTTATTTGAGAAAAAAAAGTTTCTTGAACTCTTTTGTGAATGTTATCTTAGCCAATCACCAAAATAAGAATAGATAACAAGCTAATATTTATTTGTTAAATAAGTGTTGGATTTTTAACTTTAAAATTTTTCCATACACATAAATAATCAAAATGGGACCATCTTGCTGAAACTGGAAATCTTTAGTAAGTTACTTAACCCCCCAACCCCGCTCCCCTCCTTTTTTTTTTCTGTTTTGGAAGAGAGTCTCGCTCTGTCGCCCAGGCTGGAGTATGGTGGCACTACCTCGGCTCACTCGGCCTCCCGGGTTCAAGTGAATTTCTTACCTCAGCCTTCTGAGTAGCTGGGATTCCAGGCACATGCCACCATACCCAGATAATTTTTTTTGTATCTTCAAATGGGGTTTTGCCATTTTGGCTAGGCTGATCTCAAACTCCTGACCTCAAGTGATCACCCCACCTCAGCCTCCCAAAGTGTTAGAATTACAGTCATGAGCCACACTTAACCCCTTTAAGCTTTGATTTTATAATGTGTAATGACATTTGTCTTTGTTAGTTGGTATTAATATAATTATGAGCATATTCATTGTCAACAATAAATTTCTATACAAATGCAGTATACTATTATTATATTACCAAAATGAATGTTAGAGTTCTATACTCTATATTAACTGGGTGAATCTAAGATAATTTTAAGCGAAAGAGGAATAAATACCCTGTGTATCACTTATATGTTCAGAGGAATTCAAATACATAGGTTCTGAGGTTCCTCAGTTCTACTTAGTAATATAAAGACATTATTTATTAACATTTAGATTGTGATGATTGTTGTACATATTTGATTTCCAGAATTAGATTCTTTGATTAATTAAACCCTCTGCCTTACAATAAGCCAATCTTTTGTTCATGTTACATGGGTAGTTAGATAGGCAGATGATTAGAAAGGCAGAATGTAACCCACTGGTTAGGTACACAAATATAATAAGTAGGAGTTTTGCTCTACCCCAAGTATATTGAGAATTCATAAAAAGAATAAAAATATTTTTAATGGATCTTGCCTAAGGATAAGTTATCTCTTTTAGCTTAAAAATTGCTTTGCGCCAGAAAAGTTCTTTTCAAATATGTACAAAATATCATCTCTGCCACTTCTTAAGAAAATAATTTGCTAAAGGGAATGTTTTAGAAAGTTTCTATTAGTGAGAAAAATCTGATTTATAATCTCCACAGATTTCTAACACATTATATCTGATTACCAGACAATCGATGATATTAAAACTCGAGGCCTAAATTTTTTGTCAGGGTTTTATTTCAATTTGACTCGGCTTTTCTACCACCTCAACTATAGTAGACATCCATTACTGCTGATGATTGTGTTGATCCTGAGAAAATGCAGTGAGGGAGGGGATGAACTGTTCATAATATAATGGAAATTACTTTTCCCATTTGGCACATAAATTAGGAAAAAAGTAAAAAAAAAAAGGGGGAGTGTTTGAAGTAGTCATCTGTTAAAGGTCAAATTTCCAGAGTCATCTTTGCTACAAATCTGGGGAAACACATTATTCAAAATCTTTTGTTTTACCCTGCAAGTGGCAGAGGTGAAATTCCTTTTGTGTTGCTCAGAGATTTGCTCTTTGGAGTTTTTCGTTTCCCATATAAACACGTGAAAGTGCAATTTATTTCTGTGTTTTGTGTTCCCTTTCCTGATCAGACTGGCAAACAATATGTTGGCATCATCAGCTTCTCCTTTGTGACAAATTCTGATTTTCTACTTCATAATTAGATCAACTTACACTGGACACATTTTGTTTCCTCCAGAAGATGACTAGTTGAACTGAAATTTGTTTACACAAGCACTGTAATTTAAGTGCTAATAATGCCTTTGAGTTAAAGGATGGATGTAATTGAAAAGGTCAAAACCTATTTGACTTCCTTTAAATGTTTGATAGCTTGTTCACTTATATTTATGTTATCTGAAATGCCAAGACATTTGCCCTTTTCATGTAGAGTGTAGGGCTGTTCATTAATATGTTTTCTGGCATCCATTCATTCTAAAACATTAAACAGTGCCCAGAATAACTATGTGTTTCTAATAGTTAGTAACAGGTAGTTCCTACCTTCAAAAAGCACACATTCTGATAGAGGAAAACAACTACTTAGTAACAAGTAATAACCACCATTTTTAGTGCTTTTTTTATTCATTCAACACACATTTGTAAAGTACCTATTATATACTAGACACTATCATAGGATGTAGACACATACATAAAGCCAACTGAATCCTTGCCTTTTATGTACCTTGCATTCTATTGGGGAGCAATCGCAGTATTTCAGATTCTGATTAGTTAGATTGACATTGTCTCTTTCCGTGGGAAATTGCAAGGTTGGCAGAATTTGAGGGTGGTGGAAGAACAGAAGCATTTTCTCCTCCCTGCAATAAAGACATTATTTCATGTAGCTCATACTGAAAGGACATCTACATATTCATATTGTGTTTTTTTAACACTGTGCTTTGCTGAAAGTTATATATAAGCTTATATAAGTAAAATAATATTTCCCATCATATAATCCAAGTTCTTCTTCATCACATTCACCATGAAGCTTTTCCTAACTATCTCTGACAGAAGTTTATTCCATTATTCATCTTATTTTTCACTTGTATATAATTATGTACTTCCTTATACCATTACTAGATTGTAAGCTATTTATGGGCAAGAAACTATGTTGTAGTCATTATTCTATTATGTATAGAACTTAACACAGGGCATGGCTTATATTGAATGAATATTAAGTTGAAATATAACCACTGTAAACTAAGAATTAGAACTAGAATACACACATGCACACACAATATTCTTCATTCTTTGTCTCCAATTTCCAATTTGAATTTTAGCATAATTTTGGATCACATGCCTTTGTCCACATAAATATCTTATACTTTCTATATTCTCCCAATATAGTAGACACACAACTACAGTTTCTGATTCCTGTAACGAACAATTTTTCATGAGAACAAAGAAAAAACATTGGATTGAAATATGCTATTTATTCTATTAATAGAAATATATTTAAGCATTATTCTTGCAACTCAATGTTTTAAGACATTAAGCATTTCTAAATTTACTTAGATTGATGTATTTTTACGAATGCAACTACCTATATCATTATTTGAGAGAGAACAGCTATAGCAAAATTATTAATTATTTTAACTTTGTTATTTATTTGCCTTCTAATTTATTTGAACTTCCTTATGATCATTAATATTCAGATTGATCATTAATTTATACATTATAATAGTTATAGTATCTGAAGCCAAATCTTAGAAAAAGCATCAAACTAATTATTTTCTCTTTCCAAATCTGCACACATTTCATGATCCCTCCAGACATAAGAAGCCATAAGTTCACATTTTCTTGACAATGGCTTTGATAATCCCAGATAACATTTACCAGCTAGTAGATATTTGTTCCCTGAAGAGTTAGTCAGTTGACAGGCTGTATTTGTTTAGTTTAACTTTGCTGATCTTAACAAGAATTAATTCTCCTAGCTGTAGTGAATATCTAAGTGTTGTAATGACATACATCTAACTGTTCCTTGCTGACTAAATGTTTTTTCTTTTAGTTTTAAATTAGAGTCTTACATACATAAAGAGAAAACAGGATTTATCAGCATAAGAAAATTTTTTTTCACAAATGCAAATCATTATTTCTCTTACATAGAAAATATCGGGGGACTAATACAGTGTTCATTCTATTAGAGTGCAGAAAAATCCTGTAAATGTGAGAATTCTCTTGATTCCTGCTCCTCCCCAAAAGAGGTTCCTCTGATTCATTGAAAGCTGCAGAAACTCTCCTTGTGTGTTTGAAGGGTGTTTTCTTAGTTCAAGCCAAATATATTTATTTCACTGGCTTAGATAAATATTGTTACAAAAATATTTATTGTATGCATTTTAGATTTGTTTATCAAATATATAGATATAAGACATGTTGAATTAAAATTATCTATAGATAAAATAGAGGTGCACTCAGGTAAAATTTTAGACTGCTAATCTTCCCTGAGGAATACTGATTCCCTTTGGTTTTATCCTCTCTTTCTATTAGATATTAGTTTTTTCTCTCTCTCTCGTTTATTTTCTTATTTTGGTCTACAGAAAAGTCAATAGATAGAAATGATGAATGTGGACATGTAGTTTCCAAGTAAAACTGTAGTCATGTGGCTCAGAGCAGCAACAATATCTTATGCATCCTTTGTACCCCTAACATCTGCTATGGTACTTGATGCATAATGTAGTTCAATAAATATTGAAGTGATAAGCTATGCAAGGAGGTCATAGGCAAGATATAATGAAACAATATGCTATTACACTTGAAAAAAGAGGTACATGAGGAATATTAAAAAGCCATGATTCAGAAACTTGGAACAGGAAACTCTAGCCTGATATTAAAATGGGGAAAGAATCTGGTTTATATTTCCAGCTGTACTACTACATCATTTAATTCCATTAGGAAATACTGGTGTCAAAATATTTATTATATTCTTCCCTTCTGCCATCACAGACACAAAATGATGTTTCTACATAGAGAATCCTTGGTATCAGATATTTCTATTTTTGCACTGTGTCCTCTCAAATACATTTATGGAAATATTAAAATTTTGGAATTACATTCAAATGTGGACTCATGACAGATACTAATGATGTAATGTTAAGTAAAAGCAATTAGGGCAATATATTATGAGAATAACTATATTTAGCAAGAACCTACATATGAAAATGTATTTTATACGTGTGCTAAAATACTGAAATCTGATTCACGATAGTAGAATTGCCACCGTGGACCTATCAAGAATTCACTTACACTGGAGCCAAGTCACTTGGAGTATAGCTACTCCATCCTCAAGAAACTTACTGCTGGTTTTAAATGGATGGGTGTGATTATAAAACAATCGTATTTAGAAAATCACCTATGAGTAACTGGGAACACATGTTAACCTTTAGAAGAATATGACAGCGGCCAGACGCAGTGGTTCATGCCTGTAATCCCAGCACTTTGGGAGGCAGAGGCCGGCAGATCACCTGAGGTTAAGAGTTCTAGACCAGCCTGCCCAACATGGCAAAACCCTGTCTCTACTAAAAATACAAAAAATTAGCCGGGCATGGTGGCAGGTGCCTGTAATCCCAGCTACTCAGGAGTTTGAGTCAGGAGACTCGCTTGAACCCCGGAGGTGGAGGTTGCAGTGAGCCGACATTGCGCCACTGCACTCCAGCTTGGGTGACAAGAGTGAAACTCTGTCTCAAAAAAAAAAGAAAAGAAAGAAGAAGGATATGACAGCAGTGCTGCTGAACAAGACATGACATTCTCTGCCCATATTCATTGGAATATGAAGTGGACATTTTCTAAGCGCTGAGAGAAAAAAGTTCCTGGGGGACATGTATTCAGTGGGCATCATAGCAGCATCTCAGCTTTATTACATCCTTAGACAGGCTTCAGAATCCAAGGAAATGGAAAGAACAGTGGCACAGGGAGTCTCAGAAGATAAAATTATGAACCTGTCCTGGAGAGGAAGAAAATCGTAGAAGCCACATGGTAACCAAGGAGACTATTTTGTGAATAGAAGAGATACTTCCTGGGAAAAAGCAAAACAAGATGGGAAGGGATTTGAGGAGACTAGAGATATTAAAATGAGTAGATTGTGGTAGTCCAGAGAAAGCCATTTTGATATATTACTTCCGCATTGACATGATAAAAGGAAACATAAGTTGTATATGTTTAAACATACATAGGAAAAAAAGAAAATTTGGAATTATTTACCCAAAAATAATAAATAGCAATGTTTACACTATGGTGCTAAATTTATATATTTTTTATCTTCAAAATTGTCTGTACTACAGTTACATTTATTTTCTCATTTTAAAAATGCTTCTGCCTACCTATAATTTTAAAAGGAACAAATCAAGCTAGTCAAAACTACCATAATTCAAATAACTTATGCTCTGACCACCTCTGCAACTCACTTGTATTTGTTTGTCACTCCATATGATTATCCAAAGTCTTTTTTTTTTTTTTTTTTTTTTTTTTGAGATGGAGTCTGTCTCTGTTGCCCAGACTGGAGTGCAGTGGCGCAGTCTCTGCTCACTGCAACCTCCACCTCCTGGGTTCAAGTGATTCTCCTGCCTCAGCCTCCCGAGTAGCTGGGACTACAGGCGTGTGCCACCATGCCAGCTAATTTTTTGTATTTTTAGTAGAGACAGAGTTTCACCTTGGTTGGACAGGATGGTCTCAATCTCCTGACCTCATGATCTGCCTGTCTCGGCCTCCCAAATTGCTGGGATTACAGGCGTGAGCCACTGCGCCTGGCCAATTATCCCAAGTCTTAAAGGATGATTTCTGAACTCACAAAGGCTTTCAAATGCTAATTAGAAACATTTGGAATAATTTTGACATACATAGCATAATTTCATTCAAAATGACTAGAGTTAGGCAGTCAAATGCATACCCTACAACCAAATATGCGATGAGGTCCCATAGGAACTGTTTCTTAGATCCCTTCCTTAAACTCCTACCCTCATTACATATTAGTAGCAAATGTATTTGAGCTACAAAAAATGGATTTGTTTTTCAATATTTAAACTGACTTTATTCATTCCTTTTTAAATTTTTAAATGTAAGTTCTAAAATAATTTGATCTGTTGGAAATCCCAGGGAGTTAAGCAGCTGACCCTTCCTTAAAACATGAAGGAAGCAGTGGCCATCTGGTGACATTAATGATGCAAAAATTTAATACGAGTTCATGAACCTTGTCATCAAGTGATTCAAAACATTCTCAGATATTTATATTGTGTGTATGTCAGAGGTTTGGGATTGTGTAGGCGAGTGGTAGTATTTGGGGTAATGAGCAGTCAAGAGGTTATTTTATGTCTGAAACACTTTACTATCAGGAATCTGTTTATTTTCAGACACAGAAAGGTCCCATTAGCCATTCTTGTCATGATTGAAGAAAACTGACGTTAACAAAAGAAGGAAATAAGTAACAAAGAACTACGAATGTTTGAATGTTTCATTAGAATCCAATTACACTAAATTCAGTTGTAAGCAAAGGGCTGTTTCATCTTATTTTTCCCTTTCCCAGCCCTTTTAGAGTACCAAATTATCTTTTCTTCCTTTCTATCCCATTGTGTGAGACCTAGATTATGACTAGTTACATTCAAATTTTTGAGTGGCAACCCTGTGCTAAGCACTGTTCTAAAGTCTGTGGATATATCAGAAAGCAAAACAAAAACATTCTTGTGGTGCTTTATATTCTAGTGAATCTATATGGAAAACAATGAAAAAATAATTTCACCAGGTCATGACAGGTCCTAAGAAGAGAATAAATTAGGATAAGGAAGGAAAATGACTATTTTAGATAGTATGTTAAATGAAGATATCTCTAACAGGGTGGCTTTTGAAAGATGTGATATCCAAACACCCAGGTAAGAATATTTTAGGCACAGAGAACAAATGCTTTGAAGTGCTGAACTGAAGGAGGCCATTGGATATGTAGTGAAACCAATACAGAGAGAAATAGTAAGTCAGGTGAGAGATGATGGTGGCTTAACTAGGACCTTAGCAACAGAGCTAATGGAAAGTGCTTGAATTCTACATGCAGTATGTAGACAGTGATTCTAATTTAGGATTTGATGCTGGGCCACTGCATTATTTGGAAGTTTTAAAAATGAGGAAAAGTCAAAAAAGTAGACTAAAAATAGCATTTATTGAGAAGGAGAAGAAAAAAAATGACATCTTTGATGCCAAGTAAAGAAAACAAAAAGCATTTAGTGATGAAACGTGTCAAAAGCTGAGGAGCTGATTTAGATAAAGTCTGGAAAAATTTTTAAAGACCCCTGGATATGTCAGCCTGGATGCAAGTAATGGCTTTGACAGGAAAATTTGCAATGAAGTTTAAAGTTCACTGAAAGGAGTTTAAAGAGTGGATAAAGACAAAGTGAAATGATAAATATAAACTACAAGTTAGAGGAGTGTGCATGTGTTACTATAAAGAGGAGCACAGAAAGAGAACACTAGTAGGAGTGGGTTGTGGGGTCCAAAGAAGTTCTTTTTCGAGAAACATTATATGATACTATATTCTGATATGGACATTATAGTAGAGAGGAGAGAATTTAAAAACTTTTGACAATACTGAAAAGAAAGGAGGAGTCCAACTGTAAAAGAGATGTCTGGGAGTGTGTGTAAGCAGATGAAATCAGATCATAAAGTAAGAGAATTGGTCTTAGGAACATGATTCCTCTACTTTAATAGGAGAAATGACAAAATATATAGCTGACTATGATTGTAGATTAGATTTCGTCATTTGGGTTGCAGTTGCATTTGGTGAGGGCAGTAATCTGAAAGTCCTTATTTAATTTATCCTATTTTCTCAGTAAAACAAAGAACAAAAGTATCAGATAAGACAGAGAGTACAGAGAGGAAATGTTGGAATTTTAAGAAGATGAAGATGTAAGTTTTACCAGTGGGAGGTTATTTCTAGGTGTTAAGAAGGAAGGGAAATGAGAAATGGGTTGACACAGATTTTCGTACCAGTAAATACAGATTCCCAGGAACTCAATTTCATACACTGTATTCCAGCCATATTGATTTTTTCATACTTTTTAAATATACCTCACATTTTAAGACTGCAAATTCTATGGTTCTGATAGGGGAGCTATGTAACTTTTAATCATTCTTCCCACCTCAATTTAAATTCCAAGAAGGCTTCCCTGTGCAAACCCCAAAATCACCACTGTCCTATCACTTATTATATTATAGTACATATATGTCTTTTCTTTATATCAGCAACTGCACGTTTTTTTTTTTTTTTTCATGTTGATATTACATGTCCAGTAGCTATGGGTAAAATATTGCATATTATAGAATTATATAGATCTGTTATTTCATGCAACTGCCTTGTTCTTTGCTTCCTCCCAGCGAAGAGATACAATTGACTTCTTCTTTTCCAATTTGGATGCTTTTTATTTCTTTGTCTTGCCTGATTGCTCTGGCCAGGACTTCCACTACTATGTTTAATGCAAGTGTTGAAAATAGCATCCTTGTCTTGTTCTAATTTTCAGAGGAAATGCTTTCAACTTTTCCCCATTGAATATGATGTTAGCTGCGGGTGTGTCATATATGGCCTTTATTATTTAGAGGTATTTTCCTTCAATGCCTAGTTTGTTGAGGAGTTTTATCATAAAAAGATATTAAATTTTATCAAATGATTTTTCTGCATCTACTGAGATAATTATATGATTTTTGTCCTTCAATCTATTGATGTGCTGTATCACATTGATTGATTTTCATGTTGAACCGCCCTTGTATCTGTGAAATATATCACACTTTATCATGGTGCATTGTCTTTTTCATGTGCTGATGGATTTGGTGTGGTAATGTTTTGTGGAGGAGTTTTGCATCTATGTTCATCAGGGATATCATCCTGCAGTTTTCTTTTTGTGTTATGTCCTTGTCTGATGGTTAGTATTGGGGTGATGTTGGCCCCATAGAATGAGTAGAGAAGAATTCTTTCTCTTTCAATTTTTTTGAAATAGTTTCAGGAAGATTGATATTCGTTTCTCTTTGTTTGACTGGTCGAATTTCACTGTGAATTCATCCAGTCCTGGGCTTTTCTTTGTTTGGAGACTTTTTTATTACTGATTAAACTTCCATGCTTGTTGTTAATCCGTCCAGGTTTTCCACCACTTCCTGATTCAGTCTTGATAAGTTGTATGTTTTTAATAATTTACCCATTTTCTCTAGGTTTTCCAGTTTGTTAGCATATAACAGCTGTTCCTAATACTCTCTGATGGTCTTTTATCAGTTATAAAATCTCTTTTTTGTCAGTTATAAAATCTCTTTTTTCATTTCTGATTTTATTTTCTTTTGGATCTTCCTTTCTTGGTTACTCTAGCTAGTAATTTATCAATTTTATCTTTTTGAAGAAACAACTTTTCATTTTATTGATCTTTTGTATTATTTTTTAATTCTCTATTTTGGTTTCTTTATGCTCTGATCTTTACTATTTCCTTCCTTCTGCTAGTTTTGAGCTTGCTTTGTTCCTGCTTCGTGAGTTCCTTAATGTACAAAGTTAGATTGTTATTTGATATATTTCTACATTTTTGATGTAGGAATATATTGCCATACACTTTCCTCTTAACACTGCCTTTGCTGTATCCCACAGGTTTTGGTATGTATCATCAGTTTCAAGCATTTTTAAATTTTCTGCTTAATTTCTTTATTAACCCAGTGATTGTTCAAGAGCATGATGCTTAGTTTCCACATATTTGTATACTTTCCAAATTATTTCCTGTTGTTGATTTCTAGTTTTACTCCACTGTGGCCTAAGAAGGTATTTGACTTAATTTTGATTTCTTTAAATTTATTTAGACTTGTTTTATGGTGTAACATATGGTTTACTCTGAATAATGCTACATGTGCTGATTAATGGCTGTATATTCTGCAGTTTTGGAATAGAATGTTTTCTAAATGTCAATTACATCCATTTGGTCTAGAGCCTAGTTTAAATCCCTTTTTTTTTTTTCATTGATTTTCCTGCCTAGATAATCTATCTAAAGCAGGCAGTGGGGTGTTGAAGTCCCCTACTGTTATTTCATGGAGTCTATCTTTTTATTTAGATCTAATAATATTTGCTTTATAAATCTGGGTACTCCAGTGTATTTAGAATTGATATATCCCCTTGACTGATTGAGCTCTTTATCATTATATATAGTGACCTTCTTTGTCTTTCTTTCAGTTTTCGACTTATAATCTGTTGGGATGCCAGATGGATGGCCAGTCTTCAGACCACCCTGGTGGCAGAGGTGGGATGAGTGTACATGTCTTGGGATCCGTAGTGTTAGTGGGTGGCTTTGCTGGCCATAGTGTTAGTGGGTACACATGGGCCAATTCTTGGGCCTCCAGTTGTTTTACTCAAATGCTGGTAGTAGTGGCAGTTGTTGGCCAGGTTTTGGACAGATTCTCAGCACCCTGGGCATCTGGTGTGATGTGGTCAATGGCTGTGGTAGTGGTGGAGCAACTCACTGGAACACAAGTGGTAGTGCTAGTGATAGTAGTGACTGCAACAGGGTGGGTAGGCCAAGGCCCCATTTCACTGGTTGTATGTGCAGATCAGTGCAAGCTATGGTAGTCTGGGAAAGTTGGGTCTGCCAGACCTCAGACCTTATAAGGAGTATTAGAAGGAGTGTTCAGGCACCAACAGGGCTAGAATGGTCTGGACAACTTCTAGGTCCCTGGATGATGAAAACATCATTACAAAGTGAACAGGACTAGGCTACAATCTTGTCCTCAGGCCCTCAGTAGTGAATTCAGGGACTGGCTATCTTAGGCAGGGGCAGGGTGGTTCTCAGGCTGCTGGGTGAGTAATCAGGTGTGGGTACACTGCGGGCCTGCCTCCAGGGAGGGTAAGGCACTCACAGTGGAAGCAGGCTAGCGAGGTAGCTGTGGGTCATGTGGTTTCCTGGTGCCTTGGTATCACAGTAGCCTGCAGTAGCTGCGGTAGAATTTATTCTTGAAATGTGTGACAGTGCCTGGCCTCCCCACCCTTCTTTGTCCTTGGGGTAGCAGTGGCAGCATCTGCACTAGCCCCAGGTCAGGACATAGACTTTTGGAAACTGGGCTCAGAATGGAGCTGCCTGTGGACTTGCCACTGGGGAGGATGGCAATCCTTTCAGCTGGAGCAGCACAGGCAGGTAGCTGTGGGAATTGCAGTTTGCTCATGTCTTGGTTCCTCAACAACCCTCAGCAGCAATGCTGGGATTTGTTCATGAAGTTCTCAATTTCTACTCTATCTTTTTGGCCTAGCTGCAGCAGCGTTGGCTTCCTGTGGGGACTTGGATCTCAGAATAGTAGCAAGGTGCACCTGCTCAGGGTTCGGATGCCTGTGGGACTCCATATGTGTTCCCTCTCTCGAACAATGCCTCTGTGCAATCTCTATGCAGCTCCCTCTGTTAGCCTTGAAGGCCACAGAAGTCGAGGAGTTCTCCCATAGTTAGGATTGTAAAATGGTATAGCAGGAGTGTGGAGTTGTGGGTGTCTTTCTTTTGCCGTTACCTCACATCTGGAAGCTTCTTCCAGCTCCCAGACAATCCCTGCCAATCGACTTGCTTCTCTTCTCTCTCTTGCTTATTTAATCTTGACATTAACCTTCTTTACAAAGAAGAGTGCAAGTTAAAATAGCCAGGTCAAAAGTAAAATCTCTCTGTGATATGTATAGATTTTAGAAAAGAAACAACTAGAAGGTTAAAAAGGAATAATATTATAATAGAGCTTCAAAATCTTAAAAGTTCATTTTGAATTTGATCATTTCTAAAGAGATTAAAATTAAGAATAGTTCATCTTTGAGCTAGCTGAGATTCATTTTTATGGTGTTCCATAATTTACTCAAACATGTTATTCAAACTTTGACTTCCATACAAATATAAAGGTATAATTTAGGTGGATAGAAAGACTTTTCAGTAAAACAATATGCCAATAAGAGACTTTTTTTCTTATTTCATTCAATGTCAGGAAAATACAATAGAAAAATCTGTCACTTTTGATGGAGTGCAGATTATAATTAAATTTAGTCTTTCTTGAGACCTTTGTTTCAATTTGATTTTCAGTTAACTAAAGCTCATTGTTTAGTTCAAAAGCTTGTAAATTTGGTTTCCTATCTGCACAGACACATTAAAGCACCATACCAGATTTTTAAATGCACTTTCAATTCTTTGTGATCTGTATTGTAGTTTTCCTTCATTTAGAGCTGATTCTGATTTAAAAGAAAAATGTGCATTTTGACCTTATATTTTTCTTTCTGAGAGAGCAAGAGCTTATATTTTCAGTTTTTATACTGTGGATTATGTCTGTGTGATATGTACTAGAGCAGAGTTTCTTTGAAAAGGTCTATTTCTGATTTTACATTGTTTATCACAACACCACTACAGTCAACAATTATTTAAGATCCTGAATAATTCTCTAATGAACATAGTTTATCACAAATACTGTTCTTATATGTGTGTATGTTTGTATATGTTTGTATATGTGCATGTATACACTGTTGTTAAAAAAAACAAAGCTTTAGACAAATTAAATTTAGCAGGGTTTATTTGAACAAAGAACAAGCCATGAATCCTGCAGCTCTTAGAACCAGAAGAGATTCAGACAGCTTCACATGGCAATGTGGGCAGGTAGTATTTGTAGACAGAAAAAGGAAGTGACGTACAGAAACAGCTTGAGTGGTTACAGCTAGGTATTCGTTATATATGGACATGGTCTGATCAGTGACAGCCTGTAATTGGCTGAAGCTTGGCTGCTATGATTGGCTGAGACTCAGCTACTTGTTACAAGAATATACTCTTAAGTTAGGTTGCTGCTTGTTTATATATTACTAACTTAGATTGCAGGTCACTATGTACAGAGGCAGCTTTAGGACATAACTAATTTAACAATTCCCTTCTTTTGGTCAGCCTCTCAGTTTTAAGAGATTGACCAAATCCTTGGGCATGATGCTACTCTCAATCACTGTAATGAGCTTGTTTGGTCCTCAGTATGGAATTCACAATTGATGACATAAAGAATGATTCTTTATATTATCTCCATTTTTTGTGTCATTTAACCAGAGTGAGGCCACTTGATGTACAAGAGGTAGCTACATACAAGTATTTAAGACTCTTAAGAGGATATGGCACACCAGGAAAACTATTATGGTAGTTATCAAGGGGATAAAATACCAAGAGACTGAAATATACTCCTTAACAGAAGCCCCCACGAGTAAAACAGAATTAAATTTAACAACAAAGAGCTAGAAGAGGAAGCTACTTGTTTTAACCAGGTAGCTTCTCTGTTGATTCCGTTCAACTGAGTTTCTCCTATACCAGATTTATTTATCCAAGTCTAACACGAGGTGTTAACTATCACACACATTCTCCCGGTTCAGTCAACAGGTAGTCCAAAGCAATCCTGTTACCTAAAACAATTTTATCAGGAGAATTTAAATAGGTTTGTTGGGCATCTATAGCCTTTGTAGTAGAGTCAGCTATAGTAGCTAATATTTGAGACAGATTTCTAATCATAACTTCATTTACGTTATGCTAAGCCAGGGAAGAAGAATCCTACAGAGTTATTTATTACCTGCTGGCAAATTCCTCTTTATTCCACAGTGCAGGTTAAGAGGTGTAGACCAGTGTTCAGTTTCCAACTGGTTATGGAGTGATAATGGTACTGTCAGAATATTTAGTCCACAGTAGCCCCTTATTTTCCACTTGTTGAGACATGGAGTTGCCCACACATAGGGTTGGTTGTTAAATCCTATATAGATAAAAACATATACTAGAGAGGCAAAACAGATGGTAGGATGCTTTATGCATTAGGAATCACAGTAGAGAAGCACTAGTGATATTTGTCTAAGGCTCCATTATTGAATCATTGCATGGTTGAAGGCTACTTACAATTAAGGGATTAGGGTGGTATATTTGTTTACAAACTGCTGAATTATCTTTCTTATTAAATTTCTGGAATAATTTAACTGTAACACTCTCATTATAAGTTTTGCCTAGTGTTAGTAACATGCCATATCTAACATTCTGTTTAGTTCTCTGCAAAAGCTATTGATCATGAAATCTTAATTATCGTATTATCTTGCCATGTATACGTGAAAACACACAGGAGAAAAAATAAATGAGACAATGATTTCATTGTGGAGGAGATAATTCCTGTTCCATGAACTTGGGAAAGCTGCCCACATCTAGGATGTCATCTTCTTCTGAGGAGAAACACCGTTGGTTAATTATACCTTGAGGTCCCCAATGAATGTACAGTCCCAAGGTTCTGGAGTTAAGGTACTCTTCAGTTAGGTTCTCTTCAGTTAAGACAATGTGAAGCCAGTCCTTGAGGCTCTGATGTATAGGTGGTAAGAACTTGCTACAGTCCCTTTTGATTAAATTATAGGGCAGACTTTCTCTGGTGCCAATTCCAAAATCCCAGTCTCTGGGTTCTCAGTCATGAAAGGTCTGATTGTCATCAGTTGGTAGGGCATGAAGGGCTTATTTTATCTTGCAAAAATACACATTAGCATATTGGATTAAAGTCTTGAAATATTGAGCCATGTCAGAGTTCACAAGAGCATAAGTCACATGAAGTCCTTATGATTAGGGGGATAGGCCTTCCAGTAACTATTTCATAAGTGGTCAATTTACGGTTTCCAGTAGGAGTGAATCTGACTTCCATTAATTGGTAATACCTTTGACCAAAAGTAATCTAATTTATTCAGTTTGCTTCACCTAATGCCATTGTGTTTGTAATACTTAATCTGACTGTTTTATAACTTGTCCAGTGAAATGAGGATCTCTAGCACTGGATATTTTTCAGGAATGCCCTATAAGGGGATACTAATAAGCTTTTAGCTACTGTTTATAATATTGGCCTTCCTGCAAGAGAAATCTTCCATACAAACAGAAAACATGCATTGAAGGTGGCAACTGAATGAAATGTTTCTATAAGTGTTCAAATGATCCAACAGGTGCAAGAAATGTACCATCTGAAGTTTTTATTGTCTTATCAGAATTATGGATTTAACAAATCAAACATAGGTTATGAACCATTTTAGCAATTTTAGAACAGTAACCTCATCAATTTTTTCATAACGTATTATTTTATCTCTTTTATGATGAGTCATATAATGCAGAGCTTTGAAGACTAGAACCTTTAAATACTCAGGAAGGATTATGTAGCCATTAAGGATCTCCATGAGTCCACACACAACACTGAATTTACATACTTTTTCTTTTTTGTTTTTTTTTTTTTTTTTTTTTTTTTTTTTGAGATGGCGTCTCAGTCTGTCACCAGGCTGGAGTGTAGTGGCGCAATGTTGGCTCACTGCAACCTCCACCTCCCAGGTTCAAGTGATTCTCCTGCCTCAGCCTCCCAAGTAGCTGGGACTACAGTTGCCTGCCACCACGCCCGGCTAATTTTTTTATTTTTTAGTAGAGACGGGGTTTCACCATGTTAACCAGGATGGTCTCGATCTCTTGACTTCGTGATCCATTCGCCTTGGCCTCCCAAAGTGCTGAGATTACAGGCGTGAGCCACTGCACCTGGCCTGAATTTACATACTTTTAAATAACAGTTTTGTTTCTTTAATTCAGGTGCATAGCACTGTTTATTAAATAGTTTAGCATAGATCGTTTTGACTTGGATCAGTCTTATAGAGTTCATTTCAATAGTAATCTTAACAATTTCAGCGTAGTCTGACTTAGAATGAAAACCTGCCACAGCAGTTCCATGGTAATCAAATAATTCTTGTTCTGCTTGAAATTGGGTTAGCATGAAAACATTCAGTTGTTTTATTAGAGTTCTGGGAATTCTTACTCAGTTAAATGGTACGATAAGATTTCTACGAATATCGTACAATTTCTCAAACACGTAATAATAACACTCCACACAAATAGAACTCAAAAAAGGTTTAGCATTACTTATTATTTCACAGTGTTTTTCTTATAATTTAATATATCAAATAAGCGCAATTAGTTTAATACTCCTCTTTATCTAACGAGAGAGAGCCTTTTGAGGTGTTGCAAGGACCCGTTTGGAAAATCTCAAAGTTAGTGTGATGACAATAAAAAATATTTTAGAATTTGATTTTGGGAAGTTTGTCAAAAATATCAAGGGTTCATCAAAATAGTATTACAGGTCATTGTGAAAAAATAGTAAATTATTTAACCAGAGTGATAATCAAAGACTTCAAAGGAAATACAGAAAGTTACATGGTAGTGGAAAAACCTTAACTCTTCTATTAGGATTCAATTTTCTTGAGTGATGCAGAAACTAATAATACAAAGCATAGAAAGTTATCTCGGTAAAATGCAAAATGTTTTTTTTTTTCCAATTACCTAAAAGGTAAAGAAAATCTTTCACGATTTCCTATAAAAAGCAGACTAATGCTCCAAAAAAGAAAAAAGTTCTTGAGAGGTCAAATACTAGCTTTGACCAGTATAATTTTGATATTAATACTAAATTTTAGAAAAAATGTATAGATAATCTGCTTATAATCTAAGCTAACTTGATTACATTTTAAATTTCTTTCACAAGATTCTTCTCCCACCAAACTTCTACAACCTTCTTATATCACTTCAATTATTTTGTCTGTATTTTTTTATTTTGAAACAATAGTCATTCTCCTTTGGGACGAAAAATACTTTCTTTTTCCTTAACTAAAAAAAAATCTCTTCATACTTGATAGCTTTTTCTTTTTTTTTTTTTTTTTTTTTGAGACGGAACCTCGCTCTGTCACCCAGGCTGGAGTGCAGTGGCGCGATCTCGGCTCACTGCAAGCTCCGTCTCCCGGATTCACGCCATTCTCCTGCCTCAGCTTCTCCGAGTAGCTGGGACTACAGGTGCCCGCCACCACGCCCGGCTAATTTTTTGTATTTTTAGTAGAGACGGGGTTTCACCGTGGTCTCGATCTCCTGACCTCGTGATCCGCCCGCCTCGGCCTCCCAAAGTGCTGGGATTACAAGCGTGAGCCACCGCGCCCAGCCAGCTTTTTCTTACCAAAGCACATTTTACCTTCCTTACATATTTGCATATAGAGTTGTTTTCCTCGTTATTTTTAAAAAATTAAGCAACATCTATAAAATTCTTAACTCTAGTGACCTTCATTTCCAGTGAATACTGGGAAGCAAGCAATTGTAAACTGTCTGTCACAGAGCAATATGTAGATTGGCAAATTTATGAATCATGATGTCTGGGAGCATGTGATTTCTCATAGTACAACTTATCAATGTGGCACAAAACATGTTTACAAACAGTCAAAGACATCTTTAGCCTCTCTTTGTGGTAAGAAACTGTAGAGGGGACACTTTGGGAGGTCGAGGCGGGTGGATCATTTGAGGTCAGGAGTTCAAGACCAGCCTGGCCAGTATGGTGAAACCCTGTCTCCACTAACAATACAAAAATTACCTGGGCAGTAGTGGCACGTGCCTGTAATCCCAACTATCAGGAGGCTGAGGCAGGAGAATTGCTTGAGCCTGGGAGGCTGAAGTTGTAGTGAGCTGAGATTGCACCACTGCACTCCAGTCTAGGTGGCAGAGTGAGACCCTGTCTCAAAAGTAAATAAATAAAGAAAGAAGAAGAAACTGTAGAGGGGAAACATTTTATCACTGTCCTTTGGTTTCTTTGCTAGGCTTGAGAATTAAATTATTTGTAAAGATTTTTCTCAGCCACAATTTTCAATTTTTGGTGATAAGAATGTTAAAATCTTGTGCTATAGGGAGGAAATCTTTCACACAGGAATTTTATCTTATAGTTATTTAACTTACTTATATTTAGCTATTGAGCTTGGATTGCTTATGAAGACGAGACAAAGCAGCTAGTCATCATCTTAAGTTATTTTTCTTCCTGAAAAAATTTGTAATACAAAGATAACATGAGCTTATTTCACCAGTAAACTGAGATAGGAAAGTTTTATGTCTGCAATATATTTAATGCTGACAGCTTTGAAGATATGTCGGATTTAATCAACACAAAATACTTTTTTACCAAGGATTAGCCAAGTCATGTAAACTTGAAAAGCATTTGGGTTAGTTTTTCTAAAAGAATACCTGATTTACATAAGCACTTATTTGTAAGATGATTAGATAGAGCTCTTTTACATTTTAATTTGGCAATATTATAAAAAGAAAAATATTACACATATTCATCATACACACTGACATACATAAATATATAAACAGAAATAGCTCTTATCATTTTAGTTTAAAAATGTTAGTTATGTGCCAAGGACAACACTACAAAACCCACTAATTTCTTAAAAAATATCTAGATCCAAATTGTTTTACTGGCCAATGGAACAAGATTTTCTGCCCAGATGGCTACATAATAATATTTGTTTGAATAATATTTGTCAAAAAGACTTAAGATTTTCTTCATTTGCCTTCAGTAGGGAAGCTTTTGATGTGGTAATCTTTTATTCTTTAATCTTTTAGATGGCTCTGTGTACCAATTAAAAAATGCATCCTATTACTTTCTCGGTGTTTCTGATTCTGTCTTTTCTAAGGCACCTCACCTCACAAGCCAACACATTTAAGTTAAAACCTCCCCACACTTGTTACCATAATCCTATGTTTTCATTAGCAAGGTTAACCCATTTCTCCAAAAATATACTAATTCTGGGCTCATAATTTTTGTACATAAAGTTAGCCAGTATCCCAGAAAATGGAGTCCTAGACTCCTGGAGTCTCAGACTCCTTAGATTTAAAAATCCCATTTTTATTAAGGTATCTGAGACCTCTTTCTGGATTCGATCCAGTTATTTATGGGATCCAATTCAATCCTAGATCCCAGTTAAGTAAAAATTGCTCAAATAAGTTTGAAGAGCAAAAAGCAAATCTGTGGAGCTAAAATCTGAGGGAGAACACACCCATGACCCAGTTACTGCAAGATAACAAGGAGCATAATGGGCCTGACAGGTACCTTTGCTTGATCTCTCAGTGCTCCTGGGAGTCACTAGTGGACTACTTTGGATCCCACTTTTGACACAAAACTGTTAAAAGAAAACACTAGACAAATTAAATTTAGCAGAGTTTATCCAAGGAAAGAACAAGTCATGAGTTGCTGAAAACGTCAGAACTAGAAGGAGTTCAGAGAGCTCCCCACAGCAACGTGAACGGGCAGTATTTGTAGACAGAAAAAAAGGAAGAAATATGCAGAAACAGACTGATTGGTTACAGCTCATCATTGGCTTTATTTGAATATGGTATGGTCAGTTGGCAGCCTGCCATTGGCTAAAACTTGGCTATTATCATTGGCCGAAATTCTGTTACTTATTAAAAGAGTATACTCTTAATTTAGATTGCAGTTCGTTTACATACTAAATTAAGTTGCAGCTTGCTATGTGTTGGGGCAGCTTTAAGCCAAATAAAATTTAACACTTTAAAACAACATGAAAATTGCAAAGATACCCCATTTGTTATTAAAGGGTCTTGCTTTGGATTATGGACGCAGCCATGGAAATGTGCAAGAAATTAATTTTTTTAAACCCTAGAAATTAAGTCACACAAACTTACATATACAAAGTGTACAACCTATGGAAAAAGAGATGATGAGGTGGCTCCATATGTCTATGGATTGGTTTTAATTTAAAATATATTTAGCTTGCTCCTGAAAGCATTGTAAGATGGTCTTGTTAATTACAACATTCTTATGGAAATAATCACTACTCCATAACTCAAAATCTAGTGTGGGGTTTTTCCAGGATTGAGAAATAGAGATAAGTCAAGAAGACCCTGTGAAGGTCATAGAAAAATAGAATCTGAAAATAAAGTAAGTTGGAAAATTGAATCTACAAGAAACTGATATGATGCAATGTAACTTTGGTATCAGATCATTGATACCAAATGAAAGTTACTTACATTTATCATTCAACAAATGTCCATTGTGTATGTTTGTTATGTTTCAAGTATTGCTGTGGACACTGAAAATAAAGAAGTGAATAAGACTGATATGGACTAAATATTTTTATCTTCTAAAATTTATATGTGGACGTCTTAATCCTCAATGTGATGGTATTTGGAGGTGTGTTCTTTAGGAAGTTATCAGGCAATGATGGTGAAATTTGTAAGAATGAAATTAGTGCACTCATAGGAAGAGACAGAATAGAGAGGATCTCTCTTTCTACCATGTGAGGACACAGCAAGAGCCTGGCCACCTGCAAACAAGGAGGAGGGATCTCACCAAGCAAATAAGCTAGCACCTTGATCTTTTCAGCATCCAGAACTGTGAGAAATTAACATTTATTGTTATGCCACCCTGTCTATGGCATTTTGTTATAGTAGCCCACATGGAATAAGACAAAGACAGACAAAATCTCTATTCTCATAAAACCTTCAAGAGGTATTTGTAGTCTATAGGTAAAAATCAGATAATGACAAATATTCTGAAGAAAATGAAATTGGGTAATGGGATAGAGACTGATTAGCATAGGTGACCTAACTGTCATTAGGGGAAGGTATCTCTGATGCTTTGATCTGAGCAGAGAATGACACACATAGTCCAGAAGAAAAGGGGTCTATGCAGAGGATACAAGATGTACAAAGACACAGAAATGAGGGCAAGCCTGGAGAAGTACAGAAACACAGAGAAATTCAATTTACAGCATTTGGATTGCAGAGTGTAATTGGAAGTGTAGTCACAGCTAGTATCCTAGAATTGGACTCAAGAAAAGATGATATAGAGCGTGGGAGTCCATAGAAGAGTGGTATACTTTAAAGAATGCAATGACAACTTAAAGAGTGATGCAACAAGATCTGTTGTACGTTTACAAAGATCACTCAGACCCCCATGTGCAGAATAAGTCTTATGGGCATACAATAGATGCAGGAAGCAGTTTAAAGTAAAGGTGTGATGGGATTTGATTTCAGGCAGTCACATAAAGATACAGAAAGTTGGAACTTGCTCTAGAAATTTTCTTTCTCTGTGTCCACATAACCATACGCTCATTTCAAACTGCTTCTATGGGTCTATCCCCTTTTAACTTTGGTTTTGACAGGCAAACATCTTTGTTAGCATATGCCATGTAGTCCAATATGTGTATAGAATATACAAATATTCTTGAATGTAAGTTTTAAATAAAAATGGCTAGCATCCTGATGCATTTTCAGATTGATATACTTTTTTAAAAATAATCGGTGTTAAGGAACCATTAAACATAAACAATTATGATTGCGGTTGTTATTTTTAAATGTGGAGAATAATAAAATAGCTATTACATATATTAGTGAAAAAATATATGATATTACACATGATTTTTATTCACCATGAGGTTTAAAACTATTTTATTCAGTGCCTAAAGAGGTATTTATTTCCTTGACTTACCATATGGTACCACCATGACTTTGTCCCTGTGCAATCATTTTGCCCCATATCTGTGAACCGATCAATCTATTACAGTGATTCTCAGTAGGGGTGGCCTGGAATAGGAAGAGCAGCAGCAGTTCTTGGGAAACAGCATTAGGTCTCAGATTCACTTTTGGAAACAACTTGACAAGTGCATGTTTCTATCCCAAATTGATCTGTCAATTTAGATCGCTGATGCCAAAAGCCAGAAAAGCAAAGTTATCAGGAAATCTCAAGTAAATTAGAACCATATCCTCCAGCCACAAATTCTCTTATCCCTCAGCAGACAAAGCTAATGTTCCAGGAGTGTAGCTATTGAGTTGGTAAAGGAAATGTCACATCCTGAATTCCGTTGAGAAATATGGCAAGCTGAATCTACAAAACACACAATTTAGAGCTTACTTTTAAAGACACTGTTCATGAAAGTAACTTCGACTGCCATTTATAAAAACAATAATCTCACTAACAGTTAATGGGTGTTCTTTGTTACCTTTGTTTTTCTTCTTGGGTAACTATTTAAAGCTTTCATATAACTGACTCCAATAAGAATGGATATTGAAATATCAATTATGTGATGATAATATAACCCAATAAACCAAAACAATTATTAAAATTTCTGCTGCGTCCATTTTTAAAAACATTTGAGTTCTGGCATACTTTTGTGACATTACTATGTTTTCCTCCTCTTCATGGAAAATTACTATACTTATTTTAAATGATAATATATTTTAAAGATATATATTCTCTATGTCCAAAACCTGTGATAAAAATATTTTATAAGAAGTTCAATATAATACCATCTGCCTTTGGGTAGAGTAGATTAGAATGTTAGTAGGGTTGCTTCATAGGTAATTTGGCGGGATGCTATTTGGTTAGAGAAAAACCTATACTGATTTGAAAAGAATGCATTAGTGAATATGCAAACGAGGTGGGTATTCTTTCTTTTGTCTTTCTTATCTCCACACCAGCCATAAAGTAATGATGATTCTAGGGCTATACTCTTTGAATTTAGGAAGTCAGTTAGTGTCTTTCTTTGATAGAAACGTTAGGAGGTAGCATAAGATATTTTTCTTTTCTGAGAAGATCAAATCTCTAAAAAGGCACCTGGAATATGAACTCCTAAGCTGTCCAGCAGCTCCAAAATTAAAGGACTAAACATAAAGATAATATCTGAAAGGATTCTATCTTGGTAGACAAAGAAAATAGCAGAGATCACATTAGCAGGGCTTACTTTCCAACAGCTGCAAAGAGAGAACAAATTCATGTAGGAAAAAAACAAACAGAACAACAAAAACCAGCGGCAAAAAAACAACTCCTGTATGGATCAGCTTCTCTGGAGGAGGGGTACTAATAGCAAGGGAAATAGAACTTGAAAAGCATTGGCAGAGACAACCAGCTTAAGAAGACAATGTTGAGATTGGAAATAGCTGTAAGCTATGTAAGCTTTTATTCTGTTTATTGGTTTTGTTTGTTTGTTTGTTTGTTTGTTTGTTTGTTTCAAGACGGTGTCTTGCTCTGTCGCCCAGGCTGGAGCACAGTGGTACAATCTCAGCTCACTGCAAGCTCCGCCTGCTGGTTTCACGCCATTCTCCTGCCTTAGCCTCCCGAGTAGCTGTGACTACAGGCGCCCGCCACCACGCCCGACTTTTTTTTTTCTTTGTATTTTTAGTAGAGACGGGGTTTCGCTGTGTTAGCCAGGATGGTCTTGAGCTCTTGACTTCGTGATCGACCCGTCTTGGCCTCCCAAAGTGCTAGGATTACAGGTGTGAGCCACCTTGCCCGGCTGTAAGCTTTGATTTTAACAGGCAAAAGCCCTTGTTAGCATATACCATGCAGTCCAATAAGTATATATTCCAGTATGTGCATATTGGACTGCATGGCATGTGCTAACAAGGGCTTTTGCTCTTCAAAATCAAAGTTAAAAGGGAAAGACCCACGGAAGCAGTTTGAAGCTATTTTTCCTTGAAAGACAAATGGAAACAAAGAGGTATACTGCCATGTGTTACTTTCAGTTTCTGCATATTCTGAGTTAGATGTCTATCCTCTATGTTTGATTAGCACTGTGCTAATATACTTATCACTTTCTATCATAGTTGTTGGTTAACCTCCCTCTCCAATCAGATTAGAAACAAACTGATAGCAAGGTGAAGTCTATTATTCCTATATCCCCAGTGCCTAGCAAAGATCTGAAATCTATTATCAACTATCTATCAAATAAATGAGCCAGGTTTAACACTATTATCCTGAGAGAGACAAAGTAATCAACTAAACATCCTAAACCAAAATATTATGTGTCACTCTTGAGTAAAACCTGAGGTAATATGGAAGTTCAGGGAGTTGATATTAATTCCAATTAAATGCAAAAATGTTTGGCACTTTAATTAGCTACAGTTAAATGAAGCCTTATAGGTAAGTGTAAGTGATGATTGTGTATGAGGTATTTTGAAATATTGAAACTCTTTCATAAGTGCTTGTAGATAACTTTACTGATTTCTAATTGGAAGCTGTTGACCTAGAACTCAAGAAATCATTGAGGATCAAGGTCTGGAGTGTTTCTGACTCTGAACTAAAGCTGAGCTTATGAGTGAATGTCAGATGATGCCAATCAGGATATAAAAACTGTCAACAATGAAAAACAAGGCAAGGGCTTACATCTCATATCACAGTTTTTTTATAGTGAAATAATGTGTTACGCACACTTTTGTTTACTGCATTTCTAGACATTATTGCCTGAAACAAAAATTTGCTGAACATTGCACCTGCAAGCCAGTGACTGCCCCAAGGTGAATCCACTTATTTTAAATGGCTTTATTTATAATTAAGGTAGTGATTAACACCACAACTTGATTATGGAATATCCGTTGGAAAAAACTACTATATGTATCTTAAGCGTATTTATCTGTGTGTAAAAAGACCATGATTCAAAAAGCATGTTCTGAAATTGATAGGTCATGGTGATCAATTGGCTAGGTAGATAAATTGGAGAGCAAAAGTGGTTTCAAGAAACAGGTAAATGAAACAGTTCAGCCTAAATTTGCAGCCCTTATCTTTGAGAGAATAATAGAAACATAATCTGTATAATTATTAAGAGGCAAAAATGAAAGGCAATTGAGTGAGGGAATTATAATTTCTATTTTTAAAGCAAAGAAATGGTATTCCAAAGCTTTCACCTAAGGGGTTGTTTTTGTTTACAGAATAATAATTAAAATTCTTTCTCACCTTCTTTTTGGATAATTGTAGAATAGAGAACTGAGAACTCTAGGAAGCATATGGTACAGTGAAGAAGAAAAATATTACCTTCTTTTCATTTGTGCCAAGCTAGATCTTTGATGCTCTTGCTTCATTCACTTCCTCTTTAATGACTAGGCCTGCCTTTGAATCTTCTCTCCACTGATGAATAGAAAATACAGAATCCTTTATTAAAATCATAATGAGATATGTAGATTGATCTGCTTAAGTTTAGTTTGATTAAATATGAAGATGAAAAGAATTTCATGTGTCCCAAAACCTGATGCTAAGAATGTTAAGAATTTTGGAAATTGCTAAACATATTGTAGCTTGGACAACATGATTGACAATATAAGAATCATATTGAAAGATAACTGTGTCAAAAGTTGTGACTTTTTATATTCATATTTTCCTTAATAGAAAATGATTCCTTAGACTAACAAATACTGATAAGATTATGGCTTCGAAGGTATTACTTATGAGAACTCAAAAAACAGAATTATCTTTATTTTATTTTAGAGATTTTTTTTTCAGAAGGGAGTATCCAACTTTAACACAATGTAATTGTTTAATTATGTAATTCTTGCAAATACCATTAAGTGCTATCTACCTTCAGAGAAAAATAATGGAAAAGCTCTTAATATTGTATAATATTGGTGGATATGAAATGTGAGTTCTTCTAAAAATTATATGCACAGAATATCATCCATTTTTGTTAAGCCATATTTTTTCAGTTGTAGACAGGATCTAAGGAAAATCTATTAATGCAGGGTTCTTATGCATACTGATACTAATGTTATCATCGGAGAAATGTGTCATATTTGAATGTGATATTTAGATCAAAAAAGTCCATACAAATGAAAAATTGAGAATCATTTTTGAAACTAAGACATAAAGTTATTAGAGAAGCAAATAGCGGTATAGGTCTTTTTTGAGTTTATTTTGTACTTAAATGGCCTCTTATTAGTTACTTAAGTAAATCTAAATTGAGAGTAACCAATCTATTATTTAAGAACATTATATACACTGTTAGAATTTGGAATTTGGGGATTATGTTGAATCCAGATATTTACTCTTCAAAATGCTACTGTCCTCAGAGTTTGGAGGATTGTAATTATATCAAAGCAAAAATTGCACTGTGCAAAGTTAAACAGGGAAAAAATAACAATAATTAAAAAAACTCTACTGCAATAGAGAAAAGAGATCAGAAAGCAGTCTCAACCCAGCCCTGCTGAGTTTTTCCAAAGGAGATCTCCCAGGTTCTTGGTAAAGACATTCCTGATCTGTACACCTGGGAAGAAGCTTTAAAAAAAAATTACTTTCTGAGGGCTCTGTTCTGTTCCATTGATCTATGTCTCTGTTGTGGTACCAGTACCATGCTGTTTTGGTTACTGTAGCCTTGTAGAATAGTTTGAAGTCAGGTAGCGTGATGCCTCCAGCTTTGTTCTTTTGGCTTAGGATTGACTTGGCGATGCGGGCTCTTTTTTGGTTCCATGTGAACTTTAAAGTAGTTTTTTCCAATTCTGTGAAGAAAGTCATTGGTAGCTTGATGGGGATGGCATTGAATCTATAAATTACCTTGGGCAGTATGACCATTTTCACGATATTGATTCTTCCAACCTATGAGCATGGAATGTTTGTTCTTCAATTTGTTTGTATCCTCTTTTATTTCATTGAGCAGTGGTTTGTAGTTCTCCTTGAAGAGGTCCTTCACATCCCTTGTAAGTTGGATTCCTAGGTATTTTATTCTCTTTGAAGCAATTGTGAATGGGAGTTCACTCATGATTTGGCTCTCTGTTTCTCTGTGATTGGTGTACAAGAATGCTTGTGATTTTTGTACATTGATTTTGCATCCTGAGACTTTGCTGAACAGAGCCCTCAGAAATGATGCCGCATATCTACAACTATCTGATCTTTGACAAACCTGACAAAAACAAGAAATGGGGAAAGGATTCCCTATTTAATAAATGGTGCTGGGAAAACTGGCTAGCCATATGTAGAAAGTTGAAACTGGATCCCTTCCTTACACCTTATACAAAAATTAATTCAAGATGGATTAAAGACTTAAATGTTAGACCTAAAACCATTAAAATCCTACAAGAAAACCTAGGCAATACCATTCAGGACATAGGCGTGGGCAAGGACTTCATGTCTAAAACACCAAAAGCAATGGCAACAAAAGCCAAAATTGACAAATGGGATCTAATTAAACTACAGAGCTTCTGCACAGCAAAAGAAACTACCATCAGAGTCAACAGGCAACCTACAGAATGGGAGAAAATTTTCACAGCCTAGTCATCTGACAAAGGGCTAATATCCAGAATCTACAATGAACTCAAACAAATTTACAAGAAAAAAACAAACAACCCCATCAAAAAGTGGGCAAAGGACATGAACAGACACTTCTCAAAAGAAGACATTTATGCAGCCAAAAAGCACATGAAGAAATGCTCATCATCACTGGCCATCAGCGAAATGCAAATCAAAACCACAGTGAGATACCATCTCACACCAGTTAGAATGGCCATCATTAAAAAATCAGGAAACAACAGGTGCTGGAGAGGATGTGGAGAAATAGGAACACTTTTACACTGTTGGTTGGACTGTAAACTAGTTCAACCATTGTGGAAGTCAGTGTGGCAATTCCTCAGGGATCTAGAACTAGAAATACCATTTGACCCAGCCATCCCATTACTGGGTATATACCCAAAGGACTAGAAATCATGCTGCTATAAAGACACATGCACACGTATGTTTATTGCGGCACTATTCATGATAGCAAAGAGTTGGAACCAACCCAAATGTCCAACAACGATAGACTGGATTAAGAAAATGTGGCACATATACACCATGGAATACTATGCAGCCATAAAAAATGATGAATTCATGTCCTTTTTAGGGACATGGATAAAATTGGAAAACATCATTCTCAGTAAACTATCGCAAGGACAAAAAACCAAACACCGCATGTTCTCACTCATAGGTGGGACTTGAACAATGAGAACTCATGGACACAGGAAGGGGAACATCACACTCTGGGGACTGTTGTGGGGTTGGGGGAGGGGGGAGGGACAGCATTAGGAGATATACCTAATGCTAAATGACGAGTTAATGGGTGCAGGAAATCAACATGGCACATGGATACATATGTAACAAACCTGCACATTGTGCACATGTACCCTAAAACCTAAAGTATAATAATAAAAATAAAAATAAAAAAAAGAATTAGAGAAACGTATTGCCAGAAGAAAAGAAAAAAAAAATTACATCTTAAAGGGACAAAGAAAGGATTTACACGTTTTGTTGTTGTTGTTGTTGAGACAGTTTCATTCTGTCACCCAGGCTAGGGTGCAGTGGTGCCATCTCAGCTCACTGCAACCTCCATCATGTGGGTTCAAGCGATTCTCCTGCCTCAGCCGCCTTAGTAGCTGGGATTACAGGTGCACGCCACCATACCCTGCTAATTGTTTTATATTTTAGTAAAGATGGGGTTTTGCCATGTTGCCCAGGCTGGTCTTGGACTCCTGACCTCAAGTGATCTGCCCGCCTCGGCCTCCCAAAGTGCTGGGATCACAGGCATAAGCCACTGCTCCCAGCTTGAATTTACAGGTTTTCTAAAGTAAAGGCTCTAAGAGAGGAAGGAGACCTCTGTGATTAGGCCATCTGGATTCTATAAGGGTTGGGATGAGAGGGAGGTCAGAGACCTAGAGGCAGGAAGAAGCTTATCTAAAGTTTAGTCAAGCTTAGGAAAACGTTAAGACTGTCTTGATCAATTATAAGATTTGTAAAAAATCCAAAATAGACTTCATCATTGATCTTAAGTAGTTTACTATTTTTGAAAGTATCAGTTAAGACCATAATACTTTATTAACTTGAATAATATGATTCTTACTATTTTTATATCCCATATAGATATTATTTTAAAATATTTTCTAGTGATTGGATGAATCGCAAATGTTCATTAATTCTTCATTTTCAGGAAAACAAGGATCAATGTTCTTAGCATTGCTTTTTTAAAAAATTTAGACATAATCTATTTTTGCCACCTTGAATCCTACGTATTACCTACATAAGTTATTGCAGGATTGGGAGAATTAAATTATTTGCTGTATTTATACTACTCATAATTGAATATAGTATCTGCTACGTAAGTGTCAGCAAATCTTTTTTTTTTATTCTTGTTCATGCTGTTTTCTTCCTTTCTCCTTCTTCATTAGAATGTTATTGTATTTTTGTTGTTGTAATCATTATCATCATCATATTTTATACCTGACAAACCTGTATTCGTTATTCAAAATGCATAGTGTAGAACACATGGAGACAGGGAGGGGAACACCACACACCAGGGCCTGTCGGGGGGTCGAGGGAAAGGGGAGGGAGAGCATTAGGACAAATACCTAATGCATGCAGGGCTTAAAACGTAAATGACGGGTTGATGGGTGCAACGAACCACCATGGCACATGTATACCTATGTAACAAGCCTGCACGTTCAGCACATGTATCCCAGGACTTAAAGTAAAATTAAAAAAAAAAAAAAAAAAAAAAAGCAGAGTGTAAGGAAATAGTCTTTGGCATTTGATGCATGTGAAATGTCACTGTAAAGGTAAGCTATGTGAGCCTCTCTTTCTTCACATCTAAAATGAAGATAATAGTAATTATTTCATTAAGTTGCAAAGACTAAGTGAGCTAAAAAAAAAGAAAAAAAAAGAGTCCAACATAGGTTCTGTTTAATGGTTTCTTCTTTCCCTCTTTTTTTCTACAACTGTAAAGATTTTTTAGATTTTACATTACTACTTCGCCCTCCTACTAAATACTCAAAATTCAATTTGTAGTTCTTTTTACATTCAGCACATTGGAAAAGTACCTGGCATATGGCAGTTATTTGGCAAATGTTTACTAAAAAGGAAGAAAAAGAAACTGAGGTGAAGTGAATGTCTTGTTTATTCTTCAATTTGTGCTTTGACCATATATTTTAGGAGTGTGCTGCCAGAGGCTGAATATGAATATGGGATATGCCAATATGAAACTGAAAATATAGTCTTCAACTGTGAATACCTCATACCTTTCACATAATATATCTTCAATAAAGGTTTCTGAAAGGGATGGGGTAAAGGAGAAAGAGGGACAAAGGAATTGTGGGAAGAAGAGTGTGTGAGAGAGAGGGTGAGAGAGCAAGAGAGGAGAAATAAAAGGAAAAGAGCAAAAAAGCTCAAAGAGGATTGAAGAAATAAGAGTGACAGACAGGAAAGTGAAAGGAATACAGGAAAACAAAACAAAAAATCAGTAGGTTTCCACTGAAATACTGTCTCTCCTATTATACTCTACATTCTGCAAAGACTTCTTCCCCCAAAACCTAATGCCTGCTACCACCTTCTCAGCCCAGCCTGTCTTAGCTTACTTATAGTTGTCATTATCTACATGTGTATAGACATTTCTGACAAACTTTGGCTCAAAAATGTCTCAAGGTATTTTAAAGTGTTTTATAATCCAAACACAATTTTATGAATCTCTTAACCACATTGTGCTTTTCCACTTCCTTTTACATTCTGTGTCCTTATTATTTCAAAAAGGATAACAGTTATTGAAAATATAAGTGGTTCATAAAAATTGTTGTAATTATAATGGTTGATGCCAGTGTGTTGAGTCTACTGGAATTTACATTAATTAATTCAGATCCCAACTCTCAATACTGCCACATTGGGGATTAAGTTTCAACATGAGTTTCACAGGGGTCAAACATTCATTCCATATCACACTGGCTTCCTGTTTATGTTTGAGATGAAATATACCTTCTGTACTACCCTCACAGACCTGCCCACATAATCTAAATGGAAGAAAGCCATAATTGCTTAATTTTTTTTTTTGGTAGAAGCATGCTGAATAGAACACATGTAAGAAAATGGACTAACTTTAAAAATATTGATACACAGACATCAGAAACTGAAATAACTAAAAACATGAAGTTCACAAAGTACCATTGTAGGGAGTTTCAAATAAATTTAGGTCAAAGTAAATAATACCCTGATTCATATGGAAATCTGAATTAAAATTCTGGAAATATAGAGTCAAGCAAGAAAATGTACTTAATATGCCATATTAATTATAAATTAGGGAAAGTACACATTTAGCAATCTGCATTAAAGGCTTCTAGTAGTTGAAGGGTTTAAGAACCAGTTTTATAGGAAATTTCAAACATTAGAAATATTTAAGTTACATATACTAATAGCTATATTATTTAAAAATCCGTTAGCATTATGAATATCTAATTTCTGGTTACAATAAAAATATTGCTTTTAGATGATTAAAATACATGTAGATATTAAACTAATGTTAAATTATAAATGTTTTACAACTGATTATAAGATAAATTATTTGTTACTCTTCAAACTCCATATTCAAATATTTCACTTTAATAAAGGAATTTTTCAAGGGGGAATTTTAAATGTGACAAAATCACTGAAAAAATAAATAATTTAAAACTAACTATAATTTTCAAGAATCAAACTCAGAAAAAGTTATAATTTTTCAATGCATATATGAATATGAATATTGGCTAAATTTAAAATAGTTTAATCATACTTCATTTCTACTATCTCAAGATTGCATAATGTTACATTTCTGTTTAATTAAAAATGTTTCATGAGTTATAAAACTGCTGAGTTTTCTAACTTTCTGCTCTGAGCATTAATATTTTTGCTCCAGTAAATATCTAGAATCCAAATTTTTACATTTTTATTTTTATATACATGTAGAATAGAGTTACTGTACTGATAATATGTACAAGGATCAACATTTTTGTCTGTGCCATTATGCAATTTTTTTCAATTATTTTATATTGTATGTGATTCTTAACATATAACTTACTTTACAAATGTAACAACTATTTTTAAAAAGTCGGTGCTCTGAATTATCATTGTTTTCTTTGAAAAACTGTGTGTATCCATATGTTCTTGGGTTTTCAATAATGTTTTTACTTAAAAGTTTTCACATATGGCATTTATTTATTTTGTTGACACTTTACATGTGTTGACATATCTTGTAATTCCAAAGCAAATGGTAGAAACATTTACACATCTTTCCTGTAGGGACCCACCATCATCCTGGGTCTTAAATGTTTATACAAATAAAATCATAAAGAAAATGATCAGCCTAAGGTTAAAGTAACTCAGAATACAGAAAATAAGATACTTTGAACAGAAAGTAGCAGAAATTACAGCCAAAAGAGAGTCCACAGGAAACTCCTATTTGAAAGTTGTATGCTGTTTCCAATGGTTTTGATGCCACTCTAGTCATTGAAATATATGTGCTTCATTTTATGTTATATCTATCAATATTTTTCCTCCTCTTACATGATCTAAGATCTTTGAACATTTTAACATCATTTATCTCTATAAGCTTCTTTGAAGCAGTTATTTTTATCTTAATTCTACTTTGCTTTTATTCTTTCTCTTGAACTCTTGAACTCCAAAATATACAATGAGAATTAGTTTATATCATCAATATTTATTTAAATTCACTCACATACTATAGCCTTTTGTTGTTCTTTTCCATTTTTTTCTTATATCTCAACAATTTCATCAGGAAAAATTTTTCTTGTAATTAAATATCCCATCTTCAAAGTGTTTTAGAATGAGAGGTCTGCTTGTGGAAAAATTTCTCAATTTTTGGTTACCTGAACACTTTTTATCTGACTCTGTTTCTTGTAATATATTTTTGTGAAGAAGTTTGCTACCATCTGTTGGCTCTTTGAAGTAAATTTATCTTTGTCTTTCTGCTTCTAATTCCTTTTTCATTGTTACTCTAGAAATTAGCTATAAGGCATTAATATATATTTATATATATATATATATATATACATTTTTTTTTTTTTTTGAGACGGAGTTTCGCTCTTGTTGCCCAGGCTGGAGGGCAATGGCGTGATCTCCAGACCTCACTGCAACCTCTGCCTCCCAATTTCAAGTGATTCTCGTGCCTCAGCCTCCTGAGTAGCTGGGATTACAGGCCTGCACCACTATGCCCGGCTATTTTGTATTTGTAGTAGAGGTGGGGTTTCACCCTTTTGGTCAGTCTGGTCTCAAACTCCTGACCTCAGGTGATCCACCCGCCTCAGCCTCCCAAAGTACTGGGATTACAGGCGTGAGCCACCACTCTCGACTATATATATTTCTTGAAATATCCTTGAAAGAAGGAAAATGCATAGAGACAAGCTCCACATTCAATCTGGCATTTTGTCTGGTTACATATTGTCTGGTGCACATTGATATGGAGAAAAAAATTAGTTTGGAGCTACCAAAACACCTAGAATTTGATCAAGGAAGCAGAAGATAGATAATTCTGCAAAAGAGGGATTCCAAAATTCTTCCTGGAAATGTTTGAGAGTACTCACCTAATAACTGAGCTTCATATGTTCATGCTGAGCACTTTGCTTGTTACCTTGTAGACAGTAAGTAGCTCCTGTTCAGCTCAGATCTGACTAGAAAATATAAGAGGTCATACAGTTCTGGAGCCATTAGAGTTCTAGCCTACCCTTGGAAATTTACGTAAGAACCCAGAAAGTTTTATAGGGATAAGGACACCACCTTTGAATCAGAATATAACCCTTGAATTAAGAAGACAACAAAAATAAAGACATCCTAACTAAAGCTTAACAAAATACAGAAGATCTGTTAGGGTCTTATTATCAGAATAAATCAGTACCATATAAAGAAATAAATTATCTCCCCTTTTAAGATAACATTGACAATGTGCAGAATTTCAAAAAATGTACCAGCTATGTAAAAAAAACCACACACACACACAGGAAAATGTGACATATACTTAGCAGCAAAAGCAGTCAGTAAAAATGGATTACGAGATGAGATCGATTTTGAGTTAACAAAAAGGATTTAATACAGTTGTTAAAATATATTTAAGGAAAGTAAATAAAAATTTGGACATATGAAGGAATAATTTTGAAATTGCAAAACAATGAAAGCTATAAAAAGAAAATGCAAATACTAGAAAAGTACAATAAATGAAAGAAAATTCACTGAATGGGTTAAACAGCTTATTAGACAGTAAAGAAAAAAGAATAAGTAAAATCAATGACAGATCAATAGAAATGATCTAAAGTGAAGACTCCAAAATAATAAAATAATTAAATGAACATTTAGTAATATATAGGAAAATATCAAGTAATATAGCAATGAGTGTGGTTCTAGGAGAAGAGAGAAAAATATTAAAAGTAATAATAGCTTAAAACTTCTCAAACTGGTGAAAAATATCAACCTATACATCTAGAAATTCAGTGAAACACACAAAGATAAAAATATTTTAAAGAAAATATTGCAAATTAAGTCCAATAATAAGTATAAAGTATAATCCATTGCTATGTGGAACGTATCTATTGAATGCAGGATTGGTTTAACTTTTGAAGAGTAATTAATCCAAAATGAGACTCTAATGAAAGAGAAATATTATGAGTACATCATTAAACAATCTTTAATACCTAGTCATGTTAATAGCTCAGAGTGAAATGAGAATAAATGAAAATTTCCTCCATCTGATGAAGTATTTTTCTGAAAAACCGAGAACTACCATCATATGTAATGGCAGAATATTGATGCTTTCTTACTAAGATTTGAAATAAAGCAAGAATGTGAGTTATCATTGCTTTATTTAACATTATATTAGAGGTCTTGCCAGTGCTATCCAGCAAAATCATGACTGAAAAGAAAGTAAACCTCTCGTTACTCACACATGAAATGATTGGATTTGTGAAAAATCCGGAGAAATATATTTTATAAATGTAATAAATATTTAATTTTTTTTCAAATTCACTGGATACATGGTCAATATACAAAAGAACAATTGTATGTAACAGCAACAAACAAGTGGAAATTTTAATTGAAGCACAATACCATTTGCTGTGGCATAAAAACAATAAAATCATAGCAATGAATTCAGTGGACAACATGCAATATATCTGCACTAAACATTAAAACCATTTCTGGGAGAAAGTAAAGAAGGTCTATGGCAAGATAAATAGTTATCATGGATTGGAAGATTCAATATTGTTAGAATGTTTGTTATCAAATTATTCTGTAGATTCAAAGAAACCCCAATAAAAAATCCCAACAACCAATTTGTTACAAATGGACTAGCCAATTATTCTAGAAATTCAAAGGACTTAGAATAGTCAAAACAACACTAAAAGCAACCATAAATTTGGAGGACATACATTGCCTGATTTCTTATAATAATAATTATATATTTATGTATTTAATATATAACTACATAAAATATAAATTTTAAATTTAATATAAAAATATAATAAAACATAAATATTTTATATTATGTAAATATAATAATATATAATGTTTTTATATGTAAATATAAATTTTAAAATATAAAAATAAAATAATGTCATAAGGCTTATAGCTTCATTAATCAAGATGGTGTTATTGACACAATAATAAACAAGTAGAACAATGGATCAGAGTAGGAAGTCTACACTTAGTAGTCTACAGTAGATGCACAGTCTAATTGGCTTTCAACAAAGTTGCTGTGATCATTTAATGGCAAAATCTCACATCATATAAAAAATATTTTTGCGTGGGTCATGCATACATGCAGAGTGCTTAAAATAATAGTTTCTAGAAGAAAAAATAGGGGAAATAACTTTGCACCCTTGAAAACATAAGCCACAGCCTAAAAGAAAAGTATTTGCTAAAAATCTGTATTAGTCTGCTAGGGCTTTCATAATAAAATATCACAAGGTGGGTATTTCAAACAACAGAAATTTATTTTCTTATAGTTCTGGAGGTTAGAAGTCAAACATCAAAGTGCCACCAGGATTGGTTTCTGGTTAAGCCTCTCTTCCTGGCTTGTAGACGGCTGCCTTCTCACTGCGTCCTCACATGGCCTTTCCTCTGTGCCTGTTCAGAAAGAGAAGGATACCTCTGGTGTCTCTTCTTCTTATGAGGAAACAAGTTTTATTAGATTAAGACTTTCATGACCTCATTTAACATTTATTACGTCCTTTATACACCTTTCTAAATACAGTCACATTGGGGATTTCAGGTATGAACATATTGGGGGACACAGTTCAGCCCGTAACACCATCTCTCTGACAAATTGTATGCAAAATGCAGAAAAAAGTCAAACCTGGTGAAAAATGAGCAAAATCTACACAAATGTCCTGTAAGAACATAAAAAAGGTGCTTATTTGATCAGTCATCAGGGAAAGAAATATTGAAACCACAATGAGCTGTGACTATGGCCTTTTATCTACTAGAAGTCCTAAAATTAAAACAACAGATGACAACTAAAGTTGTGGAGGAAGCGCAGCAACATAAACTCTTTTAATATACTGGTAGTGTATAAAATTTTCAACCATTTTGGAAAAGTATCTGGTAGTTTCCTACAAAGCACCATAATGCAGCTAGGTATTTACTAAAGAGTGAAAATACATGTTCACAAAACTACTTGTACAAGGATATTTAGAAAGCTTTATAGGTAAGAGTCAAAGACTAGAAACTACCAAGTGTTCATTAATAGAATAGTTGATTAAAAAATTATAGTATATTCATAAAACGCAATGCAATAATGCGTTCAGTAATAAAATCAACAACATAGATTTATCTCAGTACTATTATGGTGAGCATAAGAAGCCAGATGGTCGGGTGTGGTGGCTCATGCCTGTAATCGCAGCACTTTGGGAGGCCAAGGCAGGGAGATCACCTGAGGTCAGGAGTTTGAGGCCAGCCAGGCCAACATGGCAAAAACCCATCCCTCCTAAAAATACAAAAATTAGCTGGTTGTGATGGCATGCGCCTGTAATCCCAGCTACTCAGGAGGCTGAGGAAGGAGAATCACTTGAACCCCAGAGGAGGAGGTTGCAGTGAGCCGAGATCCCACCATGGCACCCTAGCCTGGGTGACAGATCAATACTCTGTCTCAAAAAAAAAAAAAAAAAGCCAGACCAAAAAAAAAAAAAAAAAAAAAAAACAAATACATATTATTTGTGCCATTGTGATGAAGTTACAGAACAAGCTAGATTTATTTATGGGAATAGAAATATAAATGTAGAGAGCTTGAGTAGAGAAGAGCTTGACAGGAAGGGGTCATGAGGAAATTCTCCGGGGATGGAAATCTATATTCTGATTTGGTTATTACTTGTTCTGTGCATTCATGTGTCAAAGCTCATCTTAATACACAAGAGCTTTGCATTTCATTATACATAAATATTAACAGTAATTTATAAACATTTTATAAAATATTCAGTGGCAAGTTTTAGAAGGTGGTTTATGTATTTGAGTTTTTAGCTCTTTGATATGGCATTAGTGATATACATTTTCCAAAAATAACAATGTTACATTTATTTAGAGATTAATATTTACATTATGTACTTCACTAAGCATTTTACATTCATTGTATTAATAATTATGACAATATATATGCTTGTTCTATAGTATATGATTTCATAGACCAGAATGCCAACTTCAATTAGGAAGAAATTTTAAAAATATTTTGTTTATTTACACTATATCTCCAATATCTACAACAGACCTAGGGCATAAAATACACATAAAAATACATTAAATATTAATATATGCTTATTATTATATTATGAATAATGAAATAAAATATAACTTGGAATTTTTTTAAAACTTAAAAAAATACAATGGCCTGAGCACTGAAATCAGAATATGCAGCTTATTTAGAACAAAATTCTACCTTTTTCCCCTAAACTGTCCCTTAACGTTGTCATCCCTCTTGCTAATTCCTGCACTACCCTGGATCCTTCCTTTTTGTCTCTGCCTCCACTCACTGCTGCCTCTGGCATAAGCCTTCATACTCCAGCTGCTACACACTGCTGCTTCTATCCCTGAGGATTCCACAAGCATCTTTATTCTTCTGTCACTGATATGGTTCCTATTGGCATATCAAAAGTAATAGCTATATGAAGAAAAATCTAGGGATGCAGCAGCAGTAGCAGTAGCAGTAGAAGCAACAGTCTATCAAGATGTTTTAATCTGGAGTAAATTTCAGAATAGATCAATTCAGTGTGATCATTAAGGTAACCATTATGAGTAACGCTATTAAATCCTTTAATAGTGTGTTATTTCACATAGATGGCATTTGTTCTTTGAAAGTCCCAGTGATGTTAAAATGAACAAATTCTGGCACAGATTTGAGCATTTGCTCCACACAGCTATCTGAGTCTAGCGTGAGCCATATGTGATGCCCAAGCTTGCAAAAATGCAACAGTTTTAGTGACATACTCTTTAGTAGACCCTTGGTGCCTTGGGAACAGGAATTTTCAACTGGTAAATGAAGATGTGTTGGCATTTTGAGCATTACAGGGAAAAAAAGAGATGGAATTAAAGTTAACAGAGACATGCTCTCAAATCACAACTGTCAGAAAAGCATCATTCTATAGTGAACCGTCATTCCTGGTTAAAGTGTAAATTTTACCCACAAGAGTGTCACAATTTATAAAAATAAAAGTTTATGAACAACTACTCAAACTGACTTAAAAATACCCCAGTAAAATGAGAAGATCTGATGGAATAGGAAGCAATTTCTATGCATGTGAACAATGAAAATGCAAGAAAAATATATCATAAAGTTTATTAAAATAATTTTTATTATGAATTCATCTAAAAGAAGCAAAGTTTTATAACTGTAGAGAAGGTTACTAAAAAATGCAAGTGTAATATCAGAAAGTCAAACATATTAGATTAGTCAAAAAAATTAGATTGTGGAAAAAATATTCATTTTGGGTTTTGCAATAGTGCTAATATCCCAGGGGAAAAACAAATGTCTGAATGGCCTTCAGACTCTATTGATAAAATGAAATGATTTCGGTTTTAGGACTTTGTAATGGGTTATGTATATGTACATCTACTTAGACTGTGTATTCAAGTTAAATACTCCTGGTTGTTTTTGTATGTTTCATAGTGACAACATTTTTGAGACTGCATATTAAAAAATATATTACTAAACCTTATTCCATTAGCCAGTGTTCTGAATATACATCATTTAAAATGAAATATTCCAAAAATTCTGATCTTACTTAAATGAAACTTAGGGAGCTATTCTCTGAGCTTTACAATTCCCATTTCCTGAGTTGTTTATTGTAACAATATTTTCATTGACATATTTTTTAAATTTCTCGTCAAGTATATATTAGTGTAAATCTCTCTTAAGCTATAAATTATGCTTACTATTTACCAGGTATTACAATTATTCTTGCTGAAGTTAGACTATACATTTGAATTGATAGAGGCAGGTGTCTTGCCTGTGTAAGAATAATTGTACTAAAAATGCATCTTTTCCTTTTTTGAGTTAAAAAGATGATGATGTTTCCAGTTAAAAATGTGCTATGCTCTATCTATATATCCATGTATCTATCTGTCTGTCTATCTTAGTTTGAGCTGCTATAACAACGTTTCATAGAGTAAGGTGGCTTATAAAAAACAGAAATTTATTTTCTCACAGTTCTGTAGCCTGGTATTCTGGGATAAGGGTGCCAACATGGTCAGGTTTTGGTGAGTGTTTTCTGCAGACTGCCATTTTCTTGTACCTTCACATGGCAGAAAGAGGGCAAGAGAACTATGAGTTCCTTTTATAAGGGTTCCTTTTATAAGGGTTCTAAGTTCAATCATGAGGGCTCCACCCTGTGACCTAATTGCCTCCCAAAGATCCCATCTAATATGTCAGACTGAAGGTTAGAATTTTTGTGTGTGTGTTTATGTGTATAATGTATATGTATATGTATATGTGTATACACACATACATACATACATACAGATAATAAGAAGATCTTTAGAGAAACTGTCTCATCTTAGAGAATACTTATATTATCCTAAACAGAATATTGGTAGATATATGAACAAAGGTGCTTCTGGTGAGGTCTCAAAGTGAGAAATGTTATTGGAAATTGGAGGAAAGGCAGTCTTGCCATAAAGTGGCAAAGAACTTCACTGAATTGTGTTCTAGTCTTTTGTGGAAGGTAAAATATGAGTGATGTACTTGGATATTTGGCAGAAGAGATGTATAAGCACAGTGTTGAAGGTGAGGCTGGATTTTTCCTTATTGCTTAGAGTAAAATGTGAGAGAAGAGATACAAATTGAAGAAATTTTTAAGCAAGATGGAACCAGGATTTGAATGTTTGGAAAATTATCAGACTAACTATATTGCAAAAAAGTGGAAAGCCTTTTCTAGAGAGACCAAGTGTGTGGCTGGAAATTTGCTCCTTAAAGAGATTACCTGTGGATTTAATCAGCCATCTCTGCTGAGGACAGGAATGGAGGTGGAATTACATCAGCAGAAGCACTGACAGCTGGAATAAACAAAACAGAGAGAATTGGATGCAATAAAGGAAGGCTGTCAGACTTCTGGGACTCTGCAGAACAAGACAATAGAATTAACTGGCTTCAAACATGCATTATCCTTCAAGAAATAGGAAGAATAGCCCTGAAAGTGATTCAGAGAGCACCACGGTTGCTACTCCCATCACATACCCAACAAGGCAAAGGTGTTTTCTCTTTGGTCTCAGAGGAAGAGGGCCACCTCCTGGGTTTCAGCAGGGGAGAATGCCACTGCCCAGGCCACAGGGCTGCCCAGGCCACAGGGATGGGGCTTCTGTGCAGAGTTGGAGAGGTGAAGCTGTTACTGCAGTGGACCCAAAAGGCAGCACATCAGACCAAAGAGGATTATGTGTGAGCCTTAATATGTAGTGGAATTTGCCTTGTTAGATTTTGGACTTGTTTGGGATGTCTAACTCCTTTGTTCTTTCACGTTTCTCCATTTTTGGAATCAGAATGCCTACCCTGTACCTGTCGTAGCATTGTATTTTGAAAGCATATAACTTGTATGGTTTCACAGGTTCATAACTGCAGCTGAATTTTGCCTCAGGATTAATTATACATTGAATCTCACCGTTACCTGATTTTGATGATATTTAGATGAGACTTGGAAATGATGCTGAAATGAGTTAAGACTTTGGGGGATGTTCAGATGAGGGTGAAAGCATTTTGCATGCAAGAAAGACATAAGCTTTGGGTGGGGGCAGAGGACAGAATGTTATGGATTGAATTTTATCCACTCAAATTTGTATATTAAAGCCTTAACTCCCAATAGGGCTGTATTTGGAGTTAGAAACTTTAAAGAGATAATTAAGGTTAAATGAGGCCATTAGGGTGAGTCCTAATTCAATAGGGCTGGTGTCCTTTTAACTTGGTAAAGAGACAAGAGCTCTCTCTCACAGAGAATGATCATGTGAGGATACAGCAATAAGGTGCTTTCTACAAACCAAGGAGAGAGAGAGAGGCCTCACCAGAAACCAACCCTGCTGGCACCTTAATCTTGGACTTCCAAACTCCAGAGCTGTGAGAAACTAAATTTCTGTTGTTTAAGCTACACAGTCTCTGACGTTTTGTTATAGCAGCTTCAGGCAGACTAACACACATACATAAATATGCAGACTGATACATGTGTATGTTTATATATTTCTATATAGATGTCTATATAGAAATATTTACATATAATATGGGAATAATATGGGAAACAGGCAGACTGGGGAAAAGATTTGCATCTAGGTAGAGTAAATGCATGGTTCAAAAATGAATGCATATTCAGATATATTTTTCTACTATATATAATTGTTTACTCTCGTATATTTTGTGAGTCACTTTATGATTCAGTTAATCTGATAATCTCCTGGACCTCAAAAAATTAATTTTACTACACCGTTTGAAATTTCTGTAATCTGAGAGACACATATATGATATGCATTCTTATTCTCTAATATATTATCAACTCTGAGAATATTAGGTATGATCTCTAGGAAGATAGATACCTATATCTGTGTGTGATGGAATTGGTGCTGTCTTTTCAGGGGATAGAACCAATAAATCTTTATATTTTAGTCTTTTCATTTTCAAGCATGTATTATCATATTTTACAATAACTATTATGCAAAGAATTGAAAGCTTGTATCCAAAGACTTTAATCAAGAAAGGGTTTATTTTGTATTTTATAGAGTGATTCAATGTCTCCTTTAAAAAATACCTTATTTACTTACTGATAGCCTAATAAAATCACTATAATCCAATAAGGAAAGACTAGCCTACAGAAGACAAAACAGATCACGAAGAACAATTATAAAAACTTAAGAAATGGCTTTAATTATTGTAAAATATTAAAGAACTACTTCAGCAACCAGCCCTTGAGGAACCAAGAACTTGCAAAGAAGAATTATACCAAGCAGTGCCCAAATTTCTATGCCACCTTTCCCTTGCCTATTTGTGTAAAAGGTCCAGGTACTGAGAAGTCAATCAGAGCTTTGGGCAATATCTTTGGATAAGAAAAGTGAAAATAAGGATTGATGTTTACCAATGCAGCCAGAACTTGAGGCACCAAGATCCCAGAAAGCAAGAGGAGTGCTGAGAGGGGAGCCTAACACTTGGCACTTTTCTACACATTTGCTGATATTTTAATTTTAGCCAAAATACTAAGAAGCTGAATGGAGGTTTGCCAGTTTCATGGGTAGCAGAGACAAACATTTAGTTCAAGACCTGCCAAAGAAGATGGGCTTCGGTAAACACTTCAGGCTTTCAACTGGCATTAGAGCAAACCCAAATAAGCCCATTTGCAAAGGCAGAAATCCAACTTTGAGTTAATCTTATCACAGGCTGATAAAAATTGATTTGCTCCAGCCAGGCGCAGTGGTTCATGTCTGTAATCCCAGCACTTTGGGAGGCTGAGGCGGATGGATCATCTGAGGTCAGGAGTTCAAGACCATCATGGCCAACATGGTGAAACCCCGTGTCTGCTAAAAATACAAAAAAAAAAAAAAAAAAAAAAAAAAAAAAATTAGCTGGGCATGGTGCCGGGTGCCTGTAATCCCAGCTACTAGGGAGGCTGAGACAGGAGAATTGCTTAAACCCAGGAGGTGGAGGTAGCAGTGAGCCAAGATCGCACCATTGCACTCCAGCCTGGGCGACAAGAGCGAAACTCTGTCTCAAAAAAAAAAAAAAAAAAAAAGGATTTGCTCCTACTCTCCTGCCTCCTAAAAACAAAAGAGAATCCCTTATGGCTGAAAATACCTAAATTAAAAAATCTCAGATTACCTTTCTAACTTTTCATACACTGTATTCAACATTTTCTCAAAAACTAGCAGATTTAAAAGGATGCAGGACTATGTCACTGAAACCCAGTGATATAAAAAAAAAACAAGGGTTATTGGAATTCTTAGATGTTTTTAAATAACTATGATTAATGTATGCAACGAGGTATATGATAATGTCAGCAGACTTCTTGCATTGATAGTATGAATCACATGGTAATTCCAGAAATAACATTAAGAACATAGAGTAAGAGTTAGTGAATAGGAAGATGAGTCATCAGAAAATAGAGTAGTTAACAGAAAAAAAGCATTGAAAATACATTACAAAGCATACAAGATTTATTAGACATGATCAAAAGGTTTAGCATCTCTTCTAAATACCCCAAATAAAAGGAAAGAGAGAAATAAGAGAAAGTGAGGTTAGGTAAGAGAAGAATGAAACAAGACCATTAAGTGAAAACAGTGGCTAGAAATTTTCCCAAAATAATGAGACAAGAAAGCTCCAAGTTAAAAGGAACTATGTACCTAAAGCAGAATATATACAAATGAAACCTCAATTTGCTAGAAGTCAAATACATAGGGAATACTTTGATTTAAACGAAAGGCACATTATCTTTGAAAAAGCAACCATGTCATCTACAGCTAACTTTATAACATAAGCAATGGAAACTAGAAGATAATATGATGCTGTTACTAGAGAGCTAAAAAGTAAAACTGCCAAACTAGAATGCTGTACCTAAAAGAAAACATCCTCCAAATACAAAGAAAAGAAAAATTTATATCAAAACAAAAATTGAGAGAATTTGTTGTTAGCAGCTTCAAGTAAAGTGAGTTTTTTCCTGCAAAGGAAAATAATTGCAACTGAAAACACAGAAATACAGGGAGGAATAAAAACCAATAATAATGGTAGATAAATATAAAATTAAAATGCATGACAATATAACACTGAAGCTAGGAGCTTTGGAAAAAATAAAAATAAATAAATAGTGGGGCAAGTGGGGAGAGAAGTTCTATGGTCCTTATGTTGTTTAAAGTGAAAAATATACTAATTTATATAAATATATTAAAACAAGGAAGCATGCTGTAATTTTTAGGCTAAAAGTAAAAGCAAAATATTGTAAAAATAAGCTAATAAAGGGGAAAATAAAAAAGGATTTCATTGGTTCTAAGAAAGATAATCAAAGGAACAAAATAAATAGAAACAATGAAAAAATAAAGTGTTAAAGTCAATATATCTGATTTTATTAAATCTGAATAGAATAAGCACTCCATATAAAAGTTGAAGTTTAAAATAATTAATAGGAAAAAACCTGATTTATGCTGCTTACAGGAGATACAATTGAAAATAAATATATACAAAAGTGAGAAGTGAAACAGTAATAGAAGATAAGCTCCACAACCCCAAGAAAGATTTGATAGAGCAATAATATCAGATGATGACACATTTCATAATGCTACAATAACTTATCCAAGGGAAAGATTAGAATGCCAAGTTTGAACATACCAACATATCTATAAAATACCTAAAGAAAATTTGATATAACTAAAAATGAAAATAGAAAAATTTACCATCATAATAGGAGATTTTAACACATACCATTTACTGGTTGATAGAAAAACGATAAAAAAACCATAAGGATGTAGATGATACCTCAATATCAGCAAAAACAAAAATCACCCAAAATATTAAGCAATAAACACATTCCTCAAATTTCTCTGTATGAGTTAGAAAAAATCATGTGGTTCTTTTGGAATATAGTGCAACTCTTCATGGGCCACACTTCGCCCTTCACCTTTTTGGGTCATCTAGGATTTGAGTCTAATTAGAGGTCTACAAGCAAGGTGGGTGATGGGGGGTGGATTCTGAGTAGAATTAGCAAAGTCTTGCAAGGCATCTCAAAGTTCATTTAATTTCCTCAGATAAGGCAGGTGTAATGTCCTCAAACAGGTGTGGAAGGGCTGTTGCCAAAGATGACTGCAGAATTTTGGAATTCAGTGTCCTCAGCTTCATCAAAACTGCTCATATGTCCCACTCTAATTTTGAGGGTTCCATTTCTTCCTAATCAGGCCCTAATATTAAAGCAGACACCCTTTGATTTTGGACCTTATGTACTTTTTTTATTATACTTTAAGTTCTACGGTACATGTGCACAGCATGCAGGTTTGTTACATATGTACATGTGCCATGTTGGTGTGCTGTACCCATTAACTCATCATTTACATTAGGTATATCTCCTAATGCTATCCCTCCCCCGTCCCCCCACCCCACGACAGGCCCCGGTGTGTGATGTTCCCCTTCCTGTGTCCAAGTGTTCTCATTGTTCAATTCCCACCTATGAGTGAGAACATGTGGTGTTTCGTTTTTTGTCCTTGTGATAGTTTGCTGAGAATGATGGTTTCCAGCTTCATCCATGTCCCTGCAAAAGACGTGAACTCATCCTTTTTTATGGCTGCATAGTATTCCATGGTGTATATGTGCCACATTTTCTTAATCCAGTCTATCATTGTTGGACATTTGGGTTGGTTCCAAGTCTTTGCTATTGTGAAAGTTTCTATATCTATCCTGAAAACACACACACACACACACACACCCTTATCTCCTGTAGCAAACTTAACCCATAGTCTTATCCTGTAAGTAGCTGAATTTTGCTACAGGAGATAAGGATATGTGTGTGTGTGTGTGTGTGTGTGTGTGTGTGTGTGTTGTTTTTTGTTATCCAGGATAGATATAGAAACTTTCAGATCATGTATGTGGTACTTGAGCTGGGAATTTGAAACCATGAGCTCATCCTTTTTTGTACCCACTTTGTCCAGAACAATTTGGAGCAATCAGCTAATCTCATTTTACTTGCTAGTTTGACAGAATGACCTAAGATATCAAATTCATGATCATCCAGAACCTTTCCTCTTGTATTTGATTAGGAGATATTTTCAATGTATTTTGAATGTTTCCACTGTATTCAGTGGAGACATTTTGCACAGTTTTCTTGCCACATCACACCACAAAATATCAGTGTTCTCTTTACTACTAGAAATAGAGTCATTGGTACCTTTATATCTAACCAGATTAGAGCACCAATTCTAGAAAATCCCAGAATCAATTCAGAAAATTTATTCTGAAGAGTCTTTTTAGTTATTTATTTATTTATTTTTTACTTTCAGGGATAATTTCTATAGTTTGTTACAAGAGTCTTTTCTTCTAGAACCATTCCCAGTACCAAAATTTGTATCACTCAGCATTCTTTAGAGAAATAGACCATATAGGTGTGTGTGTGTGTGTGTGTGTGTGTGTGTGTGTAGAGAGAGAGAGAGAAAGTAATTTTAAGAAATTGGTTCCTGATTGTAGGGCCTGGAAATTCAGCATTTGTGAGGTGGGCCAGCAGGCTGGAAACTTAGCTAAGAGTTGACATTTAGCACAGACTGGCAGTCTCGAAACTGGGAAATGATTTCTAAGTTACAGTCTTCAGGCAGAATTCCTTCTTCTCTGGAAAACCTCAGTTTTTGCTTTTCAAACATTTAACTGACTAGATGAGGCCCCTACTCAAATTATTAAGGATTATCTCTTTGCTTTAAATCAACTTAAAATAAATGTTAAGGTAGAATTGTTTAAAATAAATATCAGTCCTATCTACAAAATATCTTCACATCTAGACTAGCGTGTGACCATAAAGGACACGTTATTTGTCTTAATCTAGCCAAATTGGTGTGTAATATTCATCATCATAGAGTATTTACTTAGAAGTAAAATTGTGAGCTCAAAAAATGACCATATATTCAAATAGGTGTCACATGTGCTATTGCAGAGTCAAGCCAAAATTCTCATAGAAACACTATATTTGTCATGAGGAAAGCAATTGAGAGGGCAGCAATGGTCAGCAAAGACTGAAAACAACTTCAGAGATGGTTAAAGGAATGATGTATGATCTGATGAAATTATACCATCCATAAATGTGAAAATTTGTTCATTAATGGTTATTATTTTTACTTGAATATTGCAATTAACAGGAGAAACACGCTTTATGCCAATTTGATTATCAAAGAAAACCTAGAAAAGTTGAATTATCGTCTTTACTTTTGATCATAATTATTGAATGACATAATCTTTCTAATTGATTTTTTAAACTGTAATAGCAAATAAAGACTTAGAAAAAGGTGAAAAGTGCATTGCCTTTCAGTAATCCCTGGTGTAATAAAAAAAGTGCTATGAAACCTATAATATTGTTAGGATTTTTCCATTTCCTTAATGTTTTCTTTGGTTGGCATTTATTCCAAATTTATTGAGAGCTAAGTGGAAATTCCCACTGATAAGCTGCAATTTAGACATGAAAAGAAAAGGTGTCACCAAATGTTCTTCACAATCAAAATTCCAATCAAATGAAATCTTATGAAAATGAAATATTTAGCCTTCATTTTGAGATATATTAGGCATTTAAAGGACTAGTTGATTGCATAAATATGAACAAGGCGGAGCTAAGGTTCTTTTGAGAATTATCACATTATACCGTCAAAAGGAACACATGCTGCCTGAATGTATTTTCTATCTGAAACCACAAATAATGGCTTTGGAGGGAATACAAAAGGACTTAGAGAGTGAACTACAAGACTACCCATGTTTTTCCACATCTTCAGTACTGTCTTTGGTTTTTGGTTTTTGTTTTGCTTTCAAAGAAAATAATTGGATTTGTCATTTAAAATGTGGGGTTTATAAGTTTGCATATGAAGATGTTTTCAAAGGTAAAGGGCTTTTAAGAAATAAAAGATTTTCCAGTTTTCAGGTGCTCTTAGACTGTTTCCCTTATTTGCTAATAGGAAATCAGTAGCTTTAATTTCAACTTTTACTAAGAAGGGCTACAATAGAAAAATTAAAAAAAAAATACAGTGTTCTTCGGTGTCATACGATTTCCTGATTTTCTTAGTGCTCCTTGTTTTTGCTGTCACAACGCTAATTTAGTTTTGTATTTTTCTCAGCTTATTGTGATTTTTTTTTTACAAGTTGAGGCTGCTACTGTAATATGAAGGGCTATAAGTTAGACATGAATATATTACATCTTTGAGAATCCAGTTACCTTAATAAATAATTTATATTAAAATGTTTTAGGTGACATTTCACCAGCAGCAAAATGTAAAAATAATTGTATCAGAAATTTAAGGTGTTTGGGCAGAATTCTCCTCTAAAATTGGTTGAGAAGTTGAAAAGCGATGCAGGAAGTCTGGTGTTCTCTTTGGAATGTTAGTTTTCAAAATGAAAAGACAGTAAAAATCAACCCTATTTCTAGAAATAAAACAATATTTTATGAGTCTTAACCATAAAGGGAAAAAATTAAAATAATCTCTTGACTTAAGTTTACAGAGAAAGTCATTAATTTCTAAAATACCCTCCTCTATCTCCACATAAAACATAGCAAAACCTGTCTAGTTACCCTAACCACTCTTATTTTAAAGCATATGCTTTATGATTTACTTAAAGGCATTATTTATAAACTTATTTATATTATTTATTTAAAATGTAGCATTTACTAAATTTATATCAATAACTTATCATAGGTTATTCAATATTCATTAAATAATTTCATTATCATGGATTTTTAGTGACGTTTTTCCCTTCCAATAAACTCAGATGAATCGAAAGTTCACAGTGTCCCTTGCTCTTTCTCAGCAGTTAGGGAGTTAACAAAATTATACTAGTTAATGAATTTTCCTTAAGGTCATAAATATAAAGTAAAATGCACAAATCAATTGTTCAAACTTCCAAAATATCACATCTAATGCAACTTGTATAGAGTTATATGGAGGCTACATAATTTCTTATTTCTTTTGAACTTTAGAGTTCTAGGGATATTCCTCTAACGCATATGTTTCTGTATTCTAAATCTATTTCCAGCTTGTCTAGAGTGGGAATAGTGCCTAAGAATCTGAAGACCAAACTGGGACCACAGAGAGGGAATGAACATGTCCCTCCTGTTTGTCAGTTTTCTCTCATATTGCATGTATGTCCCATATGTTACACTCTGCTGCCCACAGGCAAGGAAGAAACAATGTTTATACTCCTGAGGGTATTTTAAATGCTGTTTCAAAGAATTTCTTTTGTATCCTGCCACCAAACTATCACAACATATGCAGTTCCAGTTCTCTTTTTCCCACTAGAAAACCATCACTATTCTTGAGTGGATAACATAAGCTCTATTCCCTTAAAATCACTAGAATTCTTAATCATTTCTCAACATCATTCTGGCTACTTGTTTCATACTCCTATTTGAAAAATACTTTTCTAGTATAACTTGAGCAGAAAAATCATAGCAGAAAAGAGAAAGGCAATCTCTACTAAAAGGAATTTACTTTAAGACAGGCAAAGACCCATCAGGTTCTTGTCTCAGCAGGACACATATCTCATCCTCACTCTCAGTACACTTTGGATGTGAATGCTTTGGTCACCTCACCTAGGAACCATCAGATAAAATGGCCTTTTGGTGGCCATTTGATTTGTCGAGAGAATTTCCTCCTAATTCAAGAATATCTTTGAATATCTTGAGATAACTAATTATTGAGTTGTATGAAATATTTTTAGTGAACCGCACCTTAGATAAACAACCAATCTTTAATACGTTCAAGCCTAGAGCCCTGAAAAATGACATTTTTTTTTTTTTTTTTTGCAGTTGGAAGGCAGGAAGACACAATGCCTAACAGCCAAGTAGTGGTATTGTGTCTGATAGAACATTTGTTTCTGCTTATTTGCCCATTATAGGCCCCTTTTTAGTAACAACGAACTAGTCACTATAGAAAGGAAAGATTTATTATTATGTGACATTCTAGAAAAGGCAAATCTAAAAGGAAGGTAATTATACCAGTAGTTGCCACATTCTTGGAGTAATGTAGGAAAAAAGGAGAGACTGCAAAGAGTAATGAAGACCCTGTTTCGGACAATGGAAATATTTCTCATTTTTATTTTGGTGGTGGTTACACTATTGTATAAGTTCATCAAGATTCAGTAAATTGTACACTTTAAAAGGACTGAATTTTATGGTATATATTACCTAAATAAACAAAAAGGGAAGATTTGCAAAACTTCAAACTCATAATAATGGAGGGCTCCAGCTGTGTGGAATTAAAATAGAGAAATATTAGACTAGATTGGGTGCATTCAGGGTAGTAGGGCTATAGTAGAGATTTGATCTTTATGATTTGTGATACATATCACCTAATAAAATGGTTGATAGAATGTCAGGAATCACATCCTGTCTTTTAAAAATTTAGTGTAAAAGCCTCGTATAGAGCATGAAAAATATGTGCAGAATGTGTGCATGCCTGTACACTTTGAATTATCTCCTTAGATCCGTCTGTATTTTGGTTTGCCTTCTTAGCCCATTACGCTCACTCCAGTAATACAATATATGGATTATTGATGGCTGCCAAGCTGGCCTGCTAACACTATAGATTTGAGTTGGTTTGCTGAGCTTCCCTTTTGTCTTCTTATTCACATGAAGACCTACTGTACTCCTGTTCATTAATTTGAGGAAAGAACAACAGCGGGCTGTTTCGTATTTTTCCCTCAGTTAGATGTAACTGGTCTTACAGAACACAGGAAAGGCCTATTGCAGACTCTACTCATGATGAGCTTGAAACTACAGATTGTGCAGTCAAGTTGTTGACCCAAAGAATGTGGAATATGGTATTAGGCAAGACCTAAGCATGTATGCTTCTCCTGTGCAACTAGGGGTCGTGGTTGAGCATTGAACCTCCCATGATTAAAGATGAGTGCTCCTCACTCAAATGTTTTTAGATTTTAGAGCTCAAGGGGAATAATTTCTCTATTAGGGGTAATGAGAAATGTGGTTTACAGCTTGGTAAATTGGTGTGCTTGATTCTTCAATTAGTATGTAAAGTTTTGTATTTGCAGCATTTACATTTAATGTTTAGCCCATAGGTTCCTGAATCTGAAAGGGTCACAACAATTCTCTGAAAGCCACAAACACCATGTGGATGATTTAAACTCAGTGAGTGACCTCAGCATGTCAGTTATTAATTGATATGAACACATTTGCCTTTTGGGGATGTGGCTTTGGGATTGGTGCTAGCTTGGACTTGGGTTCATTGTTTATAACACCTGCATTTGTGCTTTAAAAAAGGATCTTGAAATTTCACATATGGTGACATGTCAAATATGTCACAGTAGGTATGGTATTGGTGCCCTATGGTTGGAAGGCAGTAGTGTCAGGCTGATTGGTCTGTCCAAGAGGTACCTCTTCTTTGAGACCTTTCTGTATCCTTCTCTCTGCTATAAGCCTGAGTCCTCTGGCGATAGCTAAATGATTTCATTCTTTTCAAATCATCTAGGTTGAGCCAATCAGGCTTTGTCTTACTAATTTTATATGTTGAAAATAGATATCAAGACTGAATGATTATCTGCTAAGTCTCCTTAATGCCTTTTTTTTTTTTTATTTGTGGCTGGGGAGGAGAAATCATATATTGTATTTAACATACCACCTGTTAAAGTTTCCTGAGCAACTGTCATCTCTTTGCCTAAGAAATGTGTTTGCTGATTTGGCCCTGCATTTTATAAACCAGTTATGTTCTTACAATAAAAGTTGTTTGAAGGAGAAGGATAAAATAAAATAGAGAAAGATTAGAGATAATCTTTAAGATAATTTAATTATGTAGATTAAGTTGGCATATGGATTCAAATTTTTCAATCTGTAGTTAATTGCTGATTTCAAGTCAAAGTAAAGATGTCACATATATGTTTAAGTGATATTTGGTCATCAGTGAGTATCCACAATTAGAATGGGGCAGAATTAGATCATGTTTGAAACTATGCTCTTTTTTGTTTGTTATCATTGTTTGTTTTTAAAGAACATATGCTTATGTGTATATCTACAGAGAACCTGAAAGACTTTGCTCCCAAGACTTGCTAAATGCTGATTACTCACAAAATTCTAATTCAAAATAATGAGAGAATTTTAAAATACAAGTGGTAAACTGTTCTCAATAAACTTTGGGAATTGCCTACAGTGCATCAGACATATTTTGTGTATACCGTATATATCATCCCTATTTTTAAAAATGATGAAAAAGTTAAATTACTTACCAAAATGAAGATAGTAAATATAAGAAGTAAAGCTGTACTACCTACACAGAGTAAAGAGAAGCAAGTAAGGAAATAACAAATGAATACAGTCACACAAAAGGAGGAAAGGAGTGTCAAAAGACAAAATTATAACAAATTTTCTTTAAAGATCTAATTGGCTTTTATTTGTTATTCCAGAGTTGGGCAACACCACATTCTATAAATTAGAATGAGTGTTCCAATGAGCTGAGCAGGGGAAGCTGGCTTTATGGGCAGAAAAGGGCTGAAGAGACAGAAACAGGAAACGCAAAGTAGATTGGTAATTTCAAAGTGACTTTCCTTACAGAGTTAAGACAGAGTGGGAACTATTTTGTTATGTTGACGTAGGCTGACGGGAATATCCAGATTTTTTTCTGAAAACTGGCCCATTTTAAAGTTCAGCTTGATTATATGTACTTAGCACAAATTACTGCATTCTGTTTGGTCTGGTCTTCAGGAGCCTAGTGCAGGAGGCTGGTCCAAAACAATGTCCTCCTGTAGTTTTTTTTTTTTTTTTTTTTGTTTTTTTGTTTTTTTTTTTTTTTACAGGAGAAAAAGAAATAAGGAAGGAACAGTGTAGGAAAGAAGAAAACAAAAGTAAAAGAAATGATTAGTAGAAAGAGATATAATCCAAAATATATTAGACACTGTAATCACAGGATTTGTTTTTGTAAATCCCTTTTCAACATAGTAATTATTTTATGAGTAATACTTTACTTTTTCTCAATAAATCCTTTTAGCATATGTATTGTATTAAATATAGGGTGCTGGTGACATGGAGAATAAATCACTCATTTTATGATTTCTAGATGTATAAAAAGTTTATGCCCCACCTCTATTTCTTAGATATTGGGTGAAATCTAATAATTATTAAGATAATTCTGTTCTAGTTTGCAAGCTTACTTGAAAAAATTTCTGTGAATGTTTTGAGTTTGTTTTCAAAATTTTTTGTTTATGTACACATTGAAAATTGTTCTTGTTATTCTTTTAAATGTTTTCTACATTACTTATGGTTAAAGATAGTGAAAACACTTCATACGTCTTTAGAAATATCATGGATTAGTATGAGAATGTCCTAGGTAAGGTACTGAGTATCATCATTACTTTCTCAATTAGGCTGCCCAATTGCCTTTCATTTCACTTGCATCCTCTGCTCTGTTGCTGAGAATTTCCCAGTAGCTGTATTCTGCTAAGACCTACACTTAGCATAAATGTTTCTTGAGAGAGTTGCAGGTCAATTTCATTTATTAGTAAGCTGGTATTCTGAAACAAATTTTACCAACGAGAGTACATAGGGAGAAGGACAGATAGTTAGTGAAATGGCAATGGGTCAGATATGCTGACCTGCTGCTTCACTGTTTACTGTTATCTCTTTGAGTTTGGGGAAATTACATAACTTTAAATGGTGCTTGCTGCATAGTAAGCTTTTGATACATATTCCTTAATTTAGTAAATTAATGAACTGTCACTTAATACATAAGAAATATTGTCTCTTCTTACCACTTCAGTACATACTAGATAAGAAAAATAAAACAGAAAATATAATTTGGCCTCACCCTAAAAGAGGATTATATAGAACACACTATATAATATCATCAACATTTTAATGTCGTTGTTAAAATTCACAACGTATAAGAAATTATCCTTATTTATAAAAAATCAGAATATCCTTAAACTATTAAAGGAGAAAACACACAAGTATGCCATTAATGTAATGGATATATTTTTATTTATTATTTTTAATATTCCTTCCAATGATTGACATGTACATATTTTACTTTATGATAAATATCTATAGAGTCAAATTGCCAGATATATTTCTGAATATATAGGGATATATAAGATGAGGAGCTCACAAAAATTGTATGCAAAACAGAAAAAACAGCTAATTACATTTTGGTAAGTATTGGGACATATGTATGCACAGGGACTCCCTTACGTATGCGAAGGTAACACAAAATAAGAGTTTGGAAAGGTGTACAAGACTATGTTTGTGCTGAATCCTGAATTGGATTATCAGTAACCCAGGTAAACAAGGTTGCAAAGCAATGGAGTAGTGAAATAAAGGATGTTCCAGAAAGAACATACGATCCTGTATGGAAATGTACAAGAGCTCACACTATTTAGGCCTATATGAAATGTGAATAAGTTTGAGAAAGTGATGAGAGATTAGGTTTGAGAAACAAGCTAGAGAAGTCATGGAGAATGTGTTAGGTTAGATTAAAGCAGTGATTCTCAAAGTTTGGTTCCAGGATCAGCTATATTGGCATCACCAGGAAACTTGCTAGAATTGCACCTTGCCAGGGTTCACCCAAAACTACTGCATAAGAGACTCTGGAAAAAAACCCAGAAAATTATTTGTTTTTCTTTGTTTGTTTGTTTTGAGACAGAGTCTCCCTCTGTCGCCAGGCTGGAGTGCAGTGGCACGATACCGGCTCACTGCAAGCTCTGCCTCCCGGGTTCACGCCATTCTCCTTTTTCAGCCTCCCGAGTAGCTGGAACTACAGACGTCCGCCACCACGCCCGGCTAATTTTTTTTTTTTTTTTTTTTTTTTTTTTTTTTTTTTTTTTTTTGTATTTTTAGTAGAGAAGGGGTTTCACCATGTTAGCCAGGATGGTTTCGATCTCCTGACCTCGTGATCCGCCCACCTCGGTCTCCCAAAGTGCTGGGATTACAGGCATGAACTACCGCGCCTGGCCAAAATTATTTAGGTGATTCTGATACCTATTAAAGTTTGAGAACTACCACACTAAAATGTTTGGTATACGTTTGACATTACAAAGCCACGTACTTACAAATCTGAGAGAGAATCCTGAATATGTAAACTCTAGAATAATCCTTTGGCAGATTCACCAGAAGAAGACATAAATAAAAACAAAAGAATGAATTTAATAACATTTCACTGGTCCATGTGAGAACTGATGAGGTTCTGAAATAATGTACTAAATACATTTAGATAGAGGCTTGAGTGGATTTAAGAGAAATTTAGGATGTAAAATCAATGTTTGAACAGGCAGACAGACGGATAAGGTAAAGGAAGGAATTTTAATTGATTTCTAGTGTTCTAGCCTTGCAAACTAAGTAGACCAGTCATATTATTAAGGCAATTATTTAATATATATACTCTCAAGTACTATTTGCATATATCATCAATTTACATGTTCTTTTTTTACAGAGACTTCAAAAACTTGATTATATCGTAAATTTCTATACATTCTTTGATTTAAGGCAAATGTATCTACAATAATTTAGGTGACAACTGAGTTTCTCCTTTATAGAAATTTATGCTATACATGGCAATTATATTTATCAGCAGATATAAAATCATTTCTGTGGAAATTCTCATATAGAAATTTATGCCATACATGGCAATTCTATTTATCAGCAGATATATTGAAATCATTTCTGTGGACATTCTCATATAGAAATTTATGCTATACATGGCAATTCTCTTTATCAGCAGATATATCTTGAAATCATTTTTGTGGACAAATGAAAGTGATTATTAATTTTTATATTCATTAATTCCAAATACCAAGCAGGCTATATGCTAAATTAACATTCTTTCAAAGTCACTGAACTAATGTGAGTCCTAAGCTTACTGAAGAAAATATAAATACGAGTGAGTACCAGTTAATGCATTTTCTTCTTTATCTTTTGTTTCTAAAATAACAAATGTATTTTTACCTCGCAAACTTTTAAATACAGTGATACCACTTTAATCCTAAGATGAAGTTTTATAAAGCTTGTTTTAATATCACTTCATTAAGAATGTTTTGATATTGGAATTACTAATGTTTTGACAATGAGAGGAGCTACATACTAGAGCCATAAAAATAAAAGAGAGCAATAAATGGTAGAACCTTAAATAATGTTTGGATTTCAACAACAGGAAGAAGGGCCCAAGTCAATGATAATACATGTATTAGTGATGTTCACCAAGTGCTGAAAATGCCATATGCATTATCACATTTAACCTTTCAGTAAGCCACTAATTAGAGGGCAATATTTATTATCTAAATTTTGCACATAACAAAATTAAGGCTTCCATCACTTGTGCAATTCACACAACTGGTAAGATGAAAACAACTGCAGTTTGTATACAAATGTTTCTGCTTCTGAGTCCTTAACAACCATTTGTTATTGTCTTGCAAAAAAATAGGAAAAAGAAGTGACTAGGGAAGTACATACAGACTAAGGTAAATTCCGTGCAATAATAAAATCAAGGAAAATAGAAATATCAAAAATGAAGATGCATTTAATTCAGTTTTTATTCTCTGTGTGTGTGTGTGTGTGTCTTTGTTGGTAAGAATAACCTACTTTTAATTTCACTGTAAAAAGCACAGATCATGGCATTTGGGGCATTTACTAAATACTGTGTTACTGGCTATTTTCCTTTCTGTATGTGAATGTGACAACATTGTGCTAGCTGGACACAGAATGACAACATTAGGTGTTAAAGACAACACAGTTATATCACATGACAAGCAAGCTTGGACATAAGAAAGAGAGAAAGAAGGAAAAACCCAATACAATTCTAGAGATCATAAAACTATGTAGCTCTCAAAAATGAAATGTAAAGTCATGAATGGGAAAAAGACACATATAAGAAATATAAATGAAATCCTCATCCCTTTTTTTTAGTCCAAGACTATATTTACAAAAAATTTATCCCAGCATAACACATCCCACACATACATTTATGTAAAGTTTTGTTAAGCTATATAATATTTCCCTATCAAACGAATAGCAAAGTGTTCTACTGTTTGAAAACAACACTGGGGAAAGTCAAATAAAATATTGGATTACTATTTTTGAGCAAAATTATATTTTTGGAAATGCAAGTAAATATGATATACTTATAATTGTGGAAAATATTGTGGCTCATTGTGACCAATTCCTGCTGATCTGTTGCATATCATTTTTAAAATAAACAACATTTTGAATAAAAATAAAGTAGTTAATTGAAATATCCTTAAATAATTGTTCTGTTATGGGCATTCCTGCTTGAGGTATGATGATAATTACAACATTCAAATCAGCATTTCTAAAAATATATCTCTTCGTGTAGTAACTGGCAAGAGAGTCATTGTTTTAGCAATCTGCAGAATATATAAATGTTCAATTATAATAAATATAGTTGCCCAATATGAAAATTACTGATACAGAGTTAAATTAAGTGTTCTTAGTAATAAAAATCACTTTTAGGTGAGGGATAACAGGAAGCTCTTCTAAGAAATATATGAACCCCAGTTAGGTTATTCTGTCTCTTGCCAAGTGATTTAGCACTATGATCACAATTTAGCCCAGCCTGAACTGGAAGTCTCTTGCAGGACATTAATGCTTGCATTAATGTAGCTTTTGCTAGCTAACATTTATCCCTGTGACAGTTTCATATTCAAAATTGTATATGCATGGCCCTGTATTCATATAATTTTATGATTGTATTTTAAAATGTAATGACTCTATAGTTTTATACCTGGAAAAGTCATCAATGGCTCTAATAACTTTAATAAAGTTAATCATTAATATTAATTATTAGAAAGATTTATAGAATACACTGACTCACAATACTTTGGTTTGGGACTCTGTCAGCAACATTAGAAGTGACCTCATTTTTGTTTTACCATCACTAATCTAAAAAAATTAAGTGCGAATCATTAAAAAAACACATTATCTATAAAGTGGTCTCTTTGCTCTGAGTTGAAACTCTAATTTATACCCTTAGCAAACTTATAGGATATACAGACAACTGAATAAACACCATAATTCAAAAGTTAAATGAATGATAAATTATATGTGGCATATTTTAGCTCTAAGTGTTCTGGCTGAGTATAGATTCAGTATATGTAATTTATTTGTGAAAATAGTTTATTTATGTATTATGTCTGTATCCTCCATTAAAATAAAAGAAAAAATGAGTTTTACCTGTTTTAAAAGCTGTTCTATCCCCAGTGACTAACAAAAGACCTGGTATACTATGTTTACTCAATATTTGTCAGAATGAAATAAAAATATAGAAATTTTATTGGACAATTATATTGGGTTAGCACTGAACAAGTGTTTTCAGTATATTAATTTGAATATTATCCAATTATGTAGATGAAGAAATTTAGCTTGGTGAAAATAATATTCCCCAGATAAAACAAGTGGCTGAACCTATTATTAATTTTTTTGGTTTCTGAGTAAAATAATTATTATTATGTCCATGATAATAGTAGCTGAGATATATATTACTAAGTACCAGATCCTGTTCTCAGATTTATACTCATATTACTTCATTCAATTCATATAACAACCTCCTGAGATAGGTAGAATATTGCTCTAATTGTACCAGATATTAAGGAAAGGTTCAAAAGCAATGTTATGGTAAATAACCTCCTCATACTCACCACAGGCAGAGAGCTGAAGAGCTGGATTATAAAGCCAGCCTCGCTCAACAGTTTTTAGCCACTCAACTTTACAGCTTTCCAAGATGTTCATTTCTGTTTTTATGAATAAGGTGATTGCTTTGTGGGTCTCTAAATTGTTACTGATTGTGGATAAAATAAATTATAATTTATTTTAGGATAAAATAAAATATTTTATTCTAAATCTGGAAATGTGGATTTACTCATCCAAAAAACATTTTTGAAGTTTCAGAAGTATGATGTGACTGGGGTTGTAAATCACAAAGGTTTCTGAAATTCATGAGCCAAAGGGAAATTTCTATAATGTAATTATGACTTGGTAATGTGTATTTGAAGCCACACAGTAAAGTAAAATGAACATCAGTCTATAAGGAAAATGTCTGGATTTTAAACCCCGCTGCAGTATCAATAGCCATTGAACAGTCATTTAGTTTATCTGAACCTCAGCTTCTTGATCTGTTAAATGGAAATTATAAACTCCTGTTATGCTTGTTTTAATGAGCCATTAGAATGGTCAACTGACTTACTCTTTGTGAAGGGATTGTGTACACCAAAGTGCTATGCAAATTTTCAGTAATATCTTAGCTATTTATTTGCATGTTGGATCCCCACGTAAGATAGTAAACATCTTTCTATTTATTTATTTATTTTTTTGAGATGGAATTTCACTCTTGTTGCCCAGGCTGGAGTGCAATGGCACGATTTCAGCTTACCACAACCTCTGCCTCCTGGGTTCAAGCGATCCTCCTGCCTCAGCCTACCAAGTACCTGGGATTACTGTCGAGTGCCACCACACCCAGCTTATTTTGTATTTTTAGTATAGACAGGATTTCTCTATGTTGTTCAGGCTAGTCTTGAACTCCTGACCTCGTGATCCACCCACCTCGGCCTCCCAAAGTGCTGGGATTACAGGCATGAGCCACCGCGCCCGGCCATAAGATAGTAAACATCTTAAGCACAGTGCATCATGGATATTGAAAAGTCTCAGAGTATCCAGCAAGATGCTTCATACTTAGAATGTACCTCAGAGAACAGAATGTCCGGGTATTCAAGTTCAGATATCTTATGATTAAAATATATAACCATTATCCTTTTTTTTCTTTCTTTCTTCTCTCTTTCTTTTCTTTCTTTCTTTCTCACTCTGTCGCCCAGCCTGGGCTCAAGCAATCCTCCGACCTCAGCCTCTCTAGTAGCTCGGACTCCAGGTGCACACTAACATGCCCAGCTATTTTTTCCATTTTTTTAGAGACGGGGTTTTGCCTTGTTGGCCAGTCTGGTCTCAACCTCCTGAGCACAAGCAATCCACCTGCCTCAGCCTCCCAAAGTGCTGGGATTACAGGTGTGAGCCACCGTGCCCGACCTATATAACCATTATTAAACATAGGAATAATCATTCGTTAGGTCTGTTATCTTTGGAAAATTAATTTCTTTAACTTTGCATTGCTCATGTCAAAAATAATATTAGTGACTACTTCATTAGCCTTTTACATGACATGAAACAATGATTGCAAACCAGTTAGCACACAGTACTGATACATAATATTATACATAGATAATTTAAACAATAAATAGTCACTAAAAGAATTAACCTATTAACAATGTGTTAATGACATCAAAACATAGGATTTCCAAGGAAATCTGCCCTTTAACATAGAGCGGGAACTCTGACAGAAGACTCTCTGAAAGTATCAAGTTTCAAATGACACGATCTAGGAGGTGAGAGGAACATTTTTGAGCCTTTATAAAAAACACTTAGAATTTCCTAAGTCCGGCTGTTTTCATGAGGATTCCCATAGCATAACCAATTACCCTTTTTTTGCTCAGGACTGTCCCAGTCTCAGCATTAAAAGTGGGTCACGAATGTTCAAAAACTGTATTCACATAAGAAATCTTTAGCCCAACAACTAATAATACTGTCTCTTCTGCTTTCTGCAACATATCTGAGAGTAAAATGTTCCCAATCAATTCTTCCTTTCTAAATCATATACTGGTTGTTGGAAGAACCAAATTTACATGGGAATGCCTCTGGCCTGGTAATAAATCGCACATGCTTTTTTGTTTGTTTGTTTTGCTGTCTACATTTCCTTTGCTAAACTTTGATATGGGAAATATTTGTAAAATGAGGATACCATTAAATATGCAACTCCTTTTTGATATACTTTTCATTCCATAAACTTTTTTAAACATTCTGGTTTCTCCATATCTTTTCTGTTTCTGGGCTTTGGTAGTTTTTGAGGGTGAAATATACTCCAGTTTTCCCCTCAAAGGTAAAAGGAAACTCTAACAGAAGAGGTTGATCTGAATTGTTGATGTGTATTTTATCTCTATGTGTTCTGTGCCTCTCTGCCTGATTTATTCAGTCACCCGTGAAGCATCTGCTATATGCTTGGCTCTCTATTAGGTTGTAGGGAGTAGAGAGATGAATTAATAATAAAACTACACCAATGGAGTGCCCAAAGGTAAACAAAATATACAATAAATTGTTGGATATGTATCTGCTTGTGCAAGAAAAATAAAACAAAATGATTAAATTGAGATGAAGTTTGAACTTGAGTTGCAAAATGAATAACTGTCCTTCAATTAAAAGAGATTTGAAGAGTATAAATGATTATTTCTAGGGAGAGATAACTAGATGGTGGCTATAAGACATTCTGATGGTTCAGACAAATGCAAGTGACTTAGGACAGATATAGCATAGGAGAAGAAGAAAGGTAAGATTCAACAAGAAATTGAGCTAGAAGTCTGGCAAGGGCAAACTTATGAAGACCCAAGACATGAAGAAACCCTTGCATGTTTTTTTGCCTTCATCTTTACTGTACTTGTCTCCTCATTCTTTCATGGTGTCAAGACTTAATAGTTCAAGAGTGGAAACCACAGAAGAAAGTGATGCATTCTCTTTGCTAACATCACTATTTATTAATGAGTAAGATACTCAGATAATAAGAGATAGTGAAAACTTCTGGCGCCTGAATTTATCAAGAGACTTTGACATGTTTTGGGGGCAGTTTTCCCCCACATATTTTTACAATCTTATCTCCAACATGAAACTCATTTTAAAAAGTACACAAAGCAATATAAACAAACAATCAAGAATATAGTTATTGATGCTACTTAGATTTCATAAGATTGTACTCAGCCAAGAAGGAAAAGAAGCTGTAATGGTACAGGACCTGGACTACAGAAAAAGAAAAGACTCTTTTCTTTTCTGAAGCAATTATAAAAATATTACTTCAAACACTGCATGTCAGGTCATCTGTATTTACTAAATTCTCACATGGTTTCATCCACTCTTTTTGTCTAGGCAGCAGGAAAAGTGGAAAACACATAATCACAGTACAAAAAAATTAACACCTTTACAACATGATCATCTAACCTACAGATTTTATTAATTTCTCCAATTGTCTCAATAATGTCCTTTACTGAACAGGAAAATTCAGAATTATGAATTGCAGTCAGTTATCCTATTTTAATTTCTTTCAGTCTCACATACTTCCTGAATCTTTCTGGTTTTTTGTTTGCTTGTTTTTTGTTTTCTATCTTTGGCACTGACATTTTTGAAGAGTTCATAGCTGCTTTATACAACATCCCTCAATATGAATTTGGGTAATGTTACGTCATAATAATTTTCTAATTATGGTAACTGAGAAAAAATACTGAATAAGTGATGCTGTATATCGTATTGGAAGGCACATATCTTGATTTGTTTCATTACTGGTGATAATTTCTCAAGAAGTAATTCAATAATTTAACATGATAACTTTGTGGTTGGGGAGTTTAAGTTTCCCAGTTAAGGAGACTAAACTAGGGTTAATTTGACTTGTGCTATATGTGCACATGAAAAGAGACAATTTATACAGATTTGTACTTGAACAAAAGGGATTTATAACTATAAAACAGTGCTATTTTGAATATTTTGAATATTTCTTGAATAAATTCTAAATTTATCACAAATGATATTTGATAAAGAGAACACTGAGTTTTGAATATTTAAATCCAATTAGTTTTATCATTAAAAGGCATTAGTTGTTCTACCTTCTTTTTTTTTTTTTTTTAATAGCTTGTGGTTTTTATTTATTTTTTATTTATTTTTATTTTATTTTATTTTATTTTTTGAGACGGAGTCTTGCTCTGTCGCCCAGGCTGGAGTGCAGTGGCGCAATCTCGGCTCACTGCAAGCTCCGCCTCCCGGGTTCACGCCATTCTCCTGCCTCATCCTCTCCGAGTAGCTGGGACTACAGGCGCCAGCCACCACGCCTGGCTAATTTTTTGTATTTTTTAGTAGAGACGGGGTTTCACCGTGGTCTCGATCTCCTGACCTCGTGATCCGCCCGCCTCGGCCTCCCAAAGTGCTGGGATTACAAGCGTGAGCCACCACGCCCGGCCTAGTTGTTCTACCTTCTTATGAAAACTTTTATCATAACACTTAACATACTTGAGCTAGGTTGTGAGCTCACTGGCAGAAGACAGCATACCTTATTCACTATTTGATTCAAGAGGTAGCTCATAGATTTTTCGAAATAAATGTTTTAGTAGAACTTAGTTACGCTTTTAAGAAGATAGTCTTAAATTGAAAATGTTCACAGCTGTGGTTTGAATGGGTCCTCCAAAGTTCATGTGTTGAAATTTAACCTTCAATGCATCAGTGTTGATAGGAGGGGCCTTTAAGAGGTGATTGGGTCATGAGGACTCTGCCTTTATGAATCGATTAATACTGTTATCTCAGGAATGGGCTCCAGAGAGTGGACTTGTTATAAAAGTGAGTTTGCCCCTCTCTTTCTCTCTCGTATGTAACTGTGCTTGCTCTCTTGACTTTATACCTTCTGCTATGGGATGGTCCTCACCAGATGCAGCCTCTTAATAGATCTTGGACTTCTCAGCCTCAAGAACTGTGAGCCAAATAAATTTCTATTCATTATAAATTGTCCAGTTTGTGGTATTCTGTAATAGCAGCACAAAACAGACTAAGATATTCGCTGGTTCAGATTAAGCTTTCTCTGTTTAGTTTAATGAGGTTTCATTGTGTTGCCTAATTTAGTAAACAATTATTAACCACCATCTACATCAGTGCTTCTCAAAACATTTGTAATAAATACTGTGAACTGAAAAAGAAGAAATAATTTCTGACCTCAAAAAATGTACAATTTTATATGAGTATAACTATCATGATTATTGAGTTATTGTCTCATTTGTTAGATTTTATAATTCCAATTTAACATTTCTTAGTGGAAATGTGTTTTTCAACACCAAACTTACCATAGAGTAATTACTGAGTAAATGAGCTTTGTTGATAGAATAAGAAACCTAGTTTTAGGTCTCATATTTGTGTCTTTCTAGAAGTGTCACTTTAAGCACTTCACATAAACTCAGTAGTCTTGATTTCTTCATAAGCAGGGTTGTTGAGAGAACTAAAGTATATGAGATAATTTACCAAAATGTAAGGTATATAATTTTAATTCAAAGTCAGCAAATGAAGTTAAATATATTATTTCATAATTATGCATACTTGCCAAATATAAGTTTAATATTTCAAGTTGGCTGTCTTTTACTTTATAGTGTTAATTAATATGAATATTGGTCATCATTTTCATGAGTTATTCTTTTTACATGTTTGAGTTATTTTGCTTTATGTAATTGTTACGTACGTTATATAATGTGCTGCAGTGATACTTATAGAAGGATATGAAGGTAAGGATTATTTAGATTTTCACATATTGTTACACCATAAATATTAAGAAATGACTAACCATAGTTATTTAATAGACTTTTTTTTTGAGACCTTCTCACTGTCTCCCAGGCTAGAGTGCGGTGACACAATCCCATCTCACTGCAACCTCTGCCTCCTGGTTTCAAATGATTCTCATGCCTCAGCCTCCTGAGTAGCTGAGATTACAAGCCTGCGCCACCACAGCTGATTAATTTTTGTAATTTTAGTAGAGATGGGGTTTTGCCATACTGGCCAGGCTGGTCTCGAATTCCTGGCATCAAGCAGTCTGCCCGCCTTGGCCTCCCAAGGTGCTGGGATTAAAGGCATCAGCCAATGCACCTGTCTTAGTAGTCAAATTTTATTCTAGTACATAGTTGTTGTTGTTTGTTTGTTTTTCCCTTTCAGAAGTAAAATTCAACCTTGGAAATGCTACATCATGTTTGGAATCAGTAATAGTTTAGAATTTAAGATGCATTTTATTACCTTAATAATTTTGTAAATGGTTTGCAACCTGTCAAAATATTTTAAATCCATTACAGTTGACTATACTTCTATATATATGTGGTCTACTTATTCCTCAATTTTCAATACATGTAGATAATTTTAGCTGTGACTCAAAGATAATAAAAGTAACAAGTTGCAGACAGCAAAGTAGCATACAGATTCTTAAAGCACATTTATTTTCTTACATGCATAGTACACTTTCAAAATGATGAGTGTGATTTAGACACTGCTTAATTTTTTTTTTTTTTTTTTTTTTTTTTGAGACAGAGTCTCGCTCTGTCGCCCAGGCTGGAGTGCAGTGGCGCCCTCTCGGCTCACTGCAAGCTCCGCCTCCCGGGTTCACGCCATTCTCCTGCCTCAGCCTCTCCGAGTAGCTGGGACTACAGGCGCCCGCCACTACGCCCGGCTAATTTTTTTGTATTTTTAGTAGAGACGGGGTTTCACCGTGGTCTCGATCTCCTGACCTCGTGATCCGCCCGCCTCGGCCTCCCAAAGTTGCTTAATTTTTAAATTTGGTGATTTTGACATATGCAATAATTTACAAGCATTAGCTGTTTCAAATCCTGACATTGATGAAGCCAGGATCAGCTCTACTATGTCCACTAAATTTCTTTCTGTATCACAATTTTATGCACTTAGAAAAACAAATGAAGCTACCTATTTTATTAATTAAATAATAAATATGAGTTGTTTACCGTTGCATTTTCTAATTATAGTGTTTTTCATGTCAAAATAAGTTTCAGAAATAGAATAATATAAAAATATCAAATATATCTCATTTATATCATAGTTTTAAACTGATTTCAGTTAAAATTCCGTTGGCAATTTTAGTAGCACTTGACAATAAAATTCTCAAAGTGATTTAGATAATAGATCAGCCTATGAAAGCAAAAAGTAATTTGAGAATAATGAAGAAAGAATTGTCCTACCACATACTTGAATATATTGTGAAGCTTCACCTAAACAGTTTCCTTTGTGAACATATGAACAAATGGAAATACTTTGGAAGAAACAAAGTGTTTAGCTCATAGATAGACTTTGATATTCATAAGAATATACTGTAGTATAATGTGTTAACATAATACATGTAAAATAATAATAAACTGTTCTAAAATTATGCTTACATTACGTGTGATATTAAAAAAGAGAACCCATAATTTATGTGTCTGTGGAATGTTTAATTTTTAAAGAGTATATTAACTACATATATTTGTGATGTTGTCAACAAATGCATTATTTATATCTACATTAATTATTTTATATATGTATTTAGTTGTCTTAATGAATTAGCCCATAATCAATCTAATTATCCTAGCTTAAAACCTAGTTGTTTTCATTGAAATCCCCTTTGTTTCTGACTTCCAATAGCCAATATGTGACTAAGGTTTATTCTAAACATCCTTTAAAGCTGCCTCCTTGTTCCTATCTACCAAATTATCATATTCAAAATTTAATATCATTTTAAACCTGAATGGACTACTCATTTTAACAACCAGATGTCCCAGATATTCAATATTCCCATCCTACATTTTAGCCTAAATGAATTTTTTAGTTCAATGTCAACATGTTATTAAAATCCTTCAATTATTAGCAGGAATTGAGGGATTTTAATAAATCCTCACTACCAGTGGTCTTTTCATGACTGATCTCATTAAAATGGCCTAAATCGCCCTGCTAATTGGGCTCCTGCCTTCCTCTCAAGCTACATAACTTGTCTCACCCTCACACTCTGCAACACTAGCACTTTTTTTCAAATCCCTAAGGGTACCGTGCTCTGTGGCCCATCAAACAATTGCACATGCTCATTCCTCTGCCCATAATTATCTGTGCCCTAATCCTTTATTCAGAACAGAACTCAAAGTCACTTATTCAGAGAAACCGTCCCTAACATATGCTCATGAAACATCATGCACTTTTCCATAGAAAAATTACCAGTTAGAATAGTTTGACTATTTAGTGACTAGTTGATTAATGTCTATCTCTCCCATTAGACTTTAAATCTTATGTATGTGTTATTGCTCAACTTTGCACCCCCATTGCTTGGCAGAGTGCACAGCATAGACTCAGTATGCAGCAAACAGTTATTGATTAAATATGTATGATTAAATAGTAAAATACATGCATTTCAGTTTTGCAAAGTATTTCATTTTCAATTTTAAAGATATTGGACATCAACTAATTCACATCACTTTGCTGGCAACTTACCTTTACCATCAAGGAAACACAGAGCCCATAGATTAAACTTCAGATCTTTCAGCCTGGTAGACATAAGTCTCTTAAAACACAGCTACCTTTTAAAAGCTGTCCTTTAAAACTTATTTCACACTTTAACTCTCTATAAACCTTCTGTTTTTGTCAAGTTGATTTACTCTCTCTCAAAGGCATCTGACATTCTTATATTTCACCATGTCTATAAAACCCTTCTTCCCTCTTTGCTTATTTAATTCTTACTATCATTTAAAACCAACTCAGGTATACTAATTGCCCTCTACTGCACATATGTAAATATATAAAACTGCAAATTTGCTATCTACTATCTTGCATACTTTCATATCTTTATGTGCTATATGTCTTTTACAATTAGATTTCAAAGTATCATATGAGAAAGGGTTATGATGAATTAAGTTTCCTAATAAGGATTTGCAAAATATAAATTGATTGATGGATGGAAATTATGGAATTGTGACCCATAACCTTGGTACAAATAAGGGTTCAGTGGTTCATGTGATGTCTTATTCCATCTAGTTCAAAAATGTTTCACATTATCAAGTTAGAATTTCATAAAGTTTTATTTTTTATTAAGCATTCTTATATAGAGAACGATCTGTTTAAAGCAGTAATTTTATTTAAAAGACTGATCTAGTGATAACATGGATTTATTCAATACTTCAACAAAAAAAAACTGTTATGTTCTAGAAGAGGGATCATTGTTAATGATATAAAAGTTTGTGAAATGGAGAAGGTCTGGTTTTCTAAGAAATTTTGATTATTGTCCAGGCACAGTGGCTCACTCCTATCATCCCAGCAGTTTTGGAGGCTCAGGTGGGAACATTGCTTCAGGACAGTCGTTCAAGACCTGCCTGGGCAACATAGCAAGACCTGCTGTTACAAAAAGTTTTTAAAATTGGCCTAACATGGTGGTGTGCACCTGTGGTCCTAGCTACTGGAGAGGCAGAAAGATCGCCTGAGCCCAGGAATTGGAGCCTGAAGTAGGTTTGATCACTGCACTCCAGCCTTGGTGGCAGAGTGAGACCCTGTCTCAAAAAGAAAAAAAAAGGGGGGAGGTGATTTCTAATTGTTATTCTATAATATCAATATCATGAGAAAAGTGTGTGCAGAAGCTTTCTGGTAAAGGCAGAATTTAGGTACTGACTGTAGCGATTTTGCTCACAGAAGGCTTCTCAGAGTACTGGAATCAGATTTTCATGAGATTTGAAATGCAGATTTCTAGGGCCCATCCCAGACTTACTGATACCAGAGGCTCTATGTGTGTATAACAGACATGCATTAATTTAATACAGCTATACAACTTTTATCCTAAGAACTAAGCATATAGTATTTGGAAATAAGGTTTGGTTTCTACATTTGTGGAAAATCTGAGTAGAATGTCCCACAAAGTATTGGTGATAGGAGAAACTTCCAATTATTTTTGGATGTAGATAAAACCATTAAAACTAACAAGTCATTTAGCTTCTATGCAAATTTAATTTATTTTAATGAATATTTGCTTTCCTAGTTAACAACATTTGCTAACAATGCATTGGCTGTCAATAGCTGTTTGTTGACTTGACATATTAAAGGCTTTATAATCTATTATTATTATTATTATAATTTTTACTTCAACCTTCATTTTAGATACAGGGAGTACATGTGTAGATTTGTTACATGGGAATATTGTGTGATGCTGAGGTTTGGATTATGAATCCCATCATCCAAATAGTGAGCATGGTACCCAATAGGTAGTTTTTATAACCCACTCCTCCTCCACCCTCTAGTTGTCACTACTCTCTATTATTCCAATATTTATGTCCATGTGTATCCAACGTTTAGCTCCCACTCATAAGTGAGGATATGTGGTATTTGGATTTCTCTTCCTTCATTAATTTGCTTAAGATTATGGCCTCCAGCTCCATCCATGATGCTGCAAAGACATGAGTTCATTCTGTATTATGACTGCATAGTGTTCCGTGGTGTACACATACCACATTTTCTTCATCCAATCTATTATTGATGGGCACCTGGGTTGATTTCATGTCTTTGCTATTTTGAATAGTACAGCAATAAGCATGTGAGTGCATGTGTCTTTTTGGTAGAATGATTTATTTCCCATTGAGTATACACCCAGTAATAGGATTGCTCAGTCAAAAGGTAGCTCTGTTTTAAGTTATTTGTGAAATCTCCAGACTGCTTTCCAGTGGCAGGACCAATTTACATTACTATAAACAGTGTGTAAGTATTCCCTTTACTCTGCAGCCTCACCAGCATCTCTTGTCTTTTGACTTCTTAATAATAGCCATTCTGACTGGTGTGAGATGGTATCTCATTGTAGTTTTGATTGACGTTTTTCTGATGATTAGTGATGCTGAGCATTGTTTCATGTGTTTGTTGGCAGCTTGTATGTCTTCTTTTGCAAAATATCTGTTCATGTCCTTTGCCATTTTTTAATGAGGTTATTCTTTGCTTGTTGATTTAAGTCCCCTATAGATTCTGAGTATTAGGCCTTTGCCAAATGCCTAGTTTGCAGATATCTTCTCCCGTTCGGTCAGTTGTCTGCTTGCTCTGTTGATAGTTTATTTTGCTATGCAGAAGCTCTTCAGTTTAATTATGTCCCACTTGTCTATTTGTTTTTATTGCAATTGATTTTGTGAACTTAGCCAAAAATTATTTACCAAGGCCAGTGTCAAGAAGAGTATATCTTTTGTTGTCTTCCAGGATTTTTATAGTTTCAGGTTTTAACGTTTAAATCTTTAATCCATTTTGAGTTAATTTTTGTATATGGTGAAAGGTAGGGTCCAGCTTCAATCTTCTGCTTATGGCTAGCCAGTTATCCCAGCACCATTTATTGAATAGAGATTCCTTTTCTTATTGCCTTTTTTTGTCAGCCTTGTTGAAGAATTGTTGTAGGTGTGTGGCTTTCTTTCTGAGTTTTTAAAATTCTGATCTGTTGGTCTATGTACCTGTGTTTGGTACCAGTACCAATCTGTTAGTATTGCTGTGGCTTTATATTACAGTTTGAAGTCAGGTACTGTGATAGCTCAAGTTTTGTTCTTTTTCTTAGGATTGCTTTGGCTATTTGTGCTCTCTTTTGGTGACATGTGAATTTTGGAATCATTTTTTCTAATTATGTGAATAATTATGTTGGTAGTTTGAAAGAAAGAGCATTGTATCTATCAATTGCTTTGGGCAGCGTGGCCATTTTTACAATAATGATTCTTCCAATCCATGAGCATGGAATGTTTTCCCATTTATTTGTCTTGATTCTGCCATCTGTTGTATTCAAGAGACTCATCTCACATGTAATGACACCCACAGGCTATAAGTTAGAGTAGAGTAAGATCTACCAGGCATACAGAAAACACACAAAAAAGCAGGAGTTGGTAGTGTTATATCAGATAAATCAGACTTTAAACCAGTGAAAATTAAGAAGGACAATGAAGGACATTGCTTGATGATAAAGGGTACAATTCAGTAAGAAGCCTTAAGTATCCTAAATATATATGCACCCAACATTGGAGCATCCAGATTCATAAAACAACTTCTTCTTGGCCTATAAATACTTAGAAAACCACACAATAATTGTAAGAGACTTTAACACCCCACTGACAGTGTTAAATAGATCATTGAGACAGAAAACTAACAAAGAAACTCTAGACTTCAACTTCACACTTGACCAATTAGACCTAACAAATATCTACAGAACACACCACCCAATGACCACAGAATACTCATTCTTCTCATCTGCACACAGAACATATTCTAAGATTGATCACATGCTCGCTCATAAAGCAAGCATGAATACATTCAAAACAAATTGAAATCATACCAAGTACACTCTTAGACCACAGTGCAATGAAAATAGAAATCAATACCTATTGATTTCTTAATACTACACAATACTCCCAATACTACACAAATCTCCCAATACTACACAACTACATGGAAATTAAACAGCTTACTCCTAAATAACTGTTGAGCAAACATTGAAATTAAGGCAGAAATAAAAAAGTCTTTGAAATATATGAAAACAGGGGGAAAAACTCACCAAAATCTCTTGGATGCAGCAAAAGCAGTGTTAAGAGGAAAGTTTGTAATCCTAACTGCCTTTATCAAGAAGATAGAAAGATCTCAAATTAACAATGTAACATTGTACCTAAAGGAAATAGAAAAAAAGAGCAAATAAACTCCAAAGCTAGCAGAAGAAAATAAATAACTAAAATTAGAAAAGAACTTAATGAAATTGAGATGTAAAAATCTATAAAAAGATCAATGTAACCAAGAATTGGTTTTTCAAATAAATAAATAAGATTGCTATGCCAGCCTGGGCGACAGAGCGAGACTCCATCTCAAAAAAAAAAAAAAAAAAAAAAAGATTGCTATGCTTCCTAGCTATACGAACAAAGAGAAAGAAAGAGAAGACCCAAGTAAAGCCCAATCAGAAATTGCAAAGGTGATATTACAACTGATCCCACAAGTACATCCTCAGAACCAAAATATACTCAGAGCTGACTGTGGACAACTATGCACATAAATTAGAATATCTAGAGGAAATGGGTAAATTCCTGGAAGCACACAGTCTTGGGAGATTGAATAAGGAAGAGATTGAAACCCTGAATAGACCAATATCAACTTCTGAAACTGAATCAGTAATAAAGAACCTGCTAACCAAAACAAAAGCCCTGGTTCAGGTGAATTTACAGCCAAATTCTACCAGATGTATAAAAAGAAAAAAATCATACCAATTCTACTAAAATCGTTCCAAAAAGTTGAGAAGGAGGGGCTCCTCTCTAATCCTTTCTATGAAGGCAGCATCAGCCTGATACTAAAATCTGGCAGAGATACAAAGAAAAAAGAAAACTGCAGACTAAAATCCCTCGTGAACATAGACACAAAAATCCTAAAGAAAAAAAAAGAAACCTAGCAAATTGAATCCAGCAGCACATCAGAATGTTAATACAACATGATCAACTGGACTTTATTCCTGAGATGTGAGGCGGGTTCAACATATGCAAATCAATAAATGTGATTCACTGCGTAAAAAAAAAATCAAACCATATAATCATCTCAATACTCAGAAAATGATGTGATAAAATCCAGCATCCTGTCGTGATGAAAACTCTCAAGAAACTAGGCATCAAAGGAACATACCTCAAAATGATAAGAGCTATGCATGACAAACCCATGGACTACATCATACTGAATGAGTAAAAGCTCAAACCATTTCCCTTGAGAACTGGAAAAAGACAAGGATGCCTACTCCCACCTCTCCTATTCTACATAGTACTAGAAGTCCTAGCCAGAGCAGTCAGGCAAGAAAAATAAATAAAATCCACCAAAATAGGAAAATAAGTCAAACTATCTCTCTTTGCTGAGGATATGGTCTATACCTAGAAAATCCTATATTCTGCCTAAAGACTCCTAGAATTGATAAACAATTCTAGTAAGTTAAGTTTTAGGATACAAAATAGGGGTACAAAATTCAGTAATATTTCCACACACTAACACCATCTAGGCTGAGAGTGAAATCAAGAAAAGAATCCCACTTACAATAGCCACAAAGCAGATCAGATATCTAGGAATATAGCTAACCAAGGAGGTATAATCTAATTATAACTTGTGAATAATTACAGTAAACTTTAGATATTTAATTTTCTCTAATGGTATAACTTACATATGGCCTTCATTGTTTTTATAAAATTTCCTGATTTGAATTTTTCACATTATATGCAATAGTTTGCAGTTAACTTAAATGGGAATAAAGCAATATAGACCTTCAGAATCTGGTTCTGTGTTGTTGATTCTTTTAAAATAAAAGACATGAAATAAGAAAAAGAAATAAAGTTACAATTTTTACTTATTTATTGTATTGAACATTTTCATATTCCTTACCTTTAACAATTATATTTCAATATTTTATTCCTAGTTTAGAGCAGCCAAATTCCAACCTCAGTTTGCTTTATTTTAATAATGCATAATGGTTAAAAAATAATTAGTAAACATCTCTAAAAGGTAAAAAATGGTCAAAATTTGAATTTTATTCTGTTATAAATGTTATATTTTTAGAATTCCAGTAAGATTTGGGCTATGGATTTATGATGGGTAAGAAATAGACTACATTAATGTATTTGTATGAGAGTCTCCCTATGTGCTCTGGAAACTCACAGATGAATATCATTATGACCCTTGCCTGCCCTCAAAGGGTTGTGATTTATTAGAAGGAGATATATATATGTAAAGTAATGATCCAACATCTAGCTAAATGTATAGTTATCAATATAATTGGTATTATATTTTAAAACTTTCATTTGGGCAATATGATTTATTATTTTCAATCACTTTCAATCATCGCTGCTTCTTGAATAGAGTATATTTTTCAGTTGTTTAATATTCTTTATTACTGAATTGTTGAAGTCACAGAGGGGTGATATGGTTGGCTCTGTGTCCCCACCCAAATCTCATTTGGAATTATAATCCACACATGTCGAAGGAGGAGCCTGATGGGAAGTTATAGGATTATGGGGGCCGTTTCCCCCATGCTGTTCTCATGCTAGCAAGTTCTCAGGATATCTGGTGGTTTAAAAGTGTGGCACATCCTTCTTCTTCACCCACCCTCTCTCTCCTGCCACCATGTAAGATGTGTCTTTCTTCTACTTCTACTTCCTCCATGATTGTAAGTTTCCTGAGGCCTCCCAAACCATGTGGAATTGTACATCAATTAAATCTCTTTTCTTTCCTTTTTTCTTTTCTTTATAAATAACCCAATCTCAGGTAGTTGTTAACAGCAGTGTAAAAACTGACTAATAACAGGGGATTTATTATTTTTCTATGATCTTTAAAATGATTTTTATCTACCTGCATAACAAGAGCATGCATATTAAAAATGTGGTGAATAATAGGGTAATAATGACACATTTAATTTGCATTACATAATATGTTCTTTATGCATTGCCTTTAATCTTATTTTGAATTATTTCACTTAAAGAAGTAATACTTTAAAATTATTGTATTTTAAATTCCATATGGATATAGTTGATTATACTTTTAGATTCAGGATCGACCAATGGTCATTATGCGTTTACTTATAATTACATAATGGAAAGTCCTAAGTTAAAAAGAGGAAAACGTAATCATCTACTTAGTTCATGAATGCACTTTCAGTTAAAAAAAATTTATAAATGTATATATTAAAAATATTGCAATATGTGTAAACTTTTTTTTTCATATTTTGCCTAAAGCAAAATGCCTTATATCATGATAGTACTTGCATTTCTGACATGATCTGTACTTAGCAATTTTGAAGTGGCTCTTTAGGGTGAGATTATACAGGTTAAGAAATATTTCTGCAGTATCCAGGGCCTAAATTATAGCAATCACATACACCAGGAGGGGGATGGGAATAAAGAGAAGGGAAATTGCCTAAATTGCCCATTAGCTTTATTAAAAAAAAAAATAATAATAAGCTATTTTCTTCTGGAGAATTATCTTGCTCTTGTGGAAAAAAATAAATTTTTGAGTTAGACTGACCAGGGCTACATTTGCTTTCTAATATTTTTTAGATGCAAAGCCCTGAGAGAGCTACTCAAGTTTTCTAAGCCATAATTTACTCAGTAGAAAAATGAAAAATGAACATATCAAAACCTTGTAGAGTTTTCTAAACAAATGGTGAAATGATATTTATGTTCCTAATACTCTGGAACCAAAACTATTCTCACATGTTCTTCTGTACTTTTAAAAAATGTAATCTCAGCTGGATTTGGTGGCTCACACCTGTATCCCCGGCACTTTGGGAGGCCAAGGTGGGCGGATCATCTGAGGTCGGGAGTTCAAGACCAGCCTGACCAACACAGAGAAACCCCATCTCTACTAAAAACACAAAATTAGCCAGGCATGGTGGCGCATGCCTTAATACCAGCTACTCAGGAGGCTGAGGCAGGAGAATCACTTGAACCTGGGACACAGAGGTTGTGGTGAGCCGAGATTGTGCCATTGCACTCCGGCCTGGACAATAAGAGCAGAACTCCATCTCAAAGAAAAAAAAATGTAATCTCATCAGTTTCATAGCTATCATCCACATGTCAGTGACTCTCAGATTAATATGTTAACCTTCATATCTATTTAATTATAATTTTCAAAAAGATAAACACAATAATCTCTGGCAAATTTGAAATAAACACATGCCAAAGATTCTGTTTAACTCATTAATTAATAGCAAGATACTGAAACTGACCCAAAGAGCATATGAGAAAATAACTATATATATATATGTGTTTACATATGTGTACATGTATGCATGTATTAATATAATATGCAATTTAATAAAGAAATTTTAAGATTTCCAGGTTGCAGACAAAACTGGTTAATATTTTACAGGGCAATAAGCTGTAACTTTTTTTTATTTCAGTAGACTAAAATTATATTCATATTTACACAATAGCAACAGCAAATGTATAAGTTAGCCTCCATCCCTACAGAGTTGGAAAATGACCTAGTTAATAGAAAGTCAAGGCCAGCCCTGGATTAAAAGAACACTCTTTTCCCCATTTCCAACTTTAGAATATTTTTTCTTACCTTTCTTTCATCATATTTTGTGTGTATATGTACATACACACATAAGTTTAGAGACACACACAAATACAAAGTTATATAGAATATATAAATTATTGTTCTCACCTATTTGATATTTCCAGTTGGCAATCTAGCAGTGTCATGTATTGTAACATTTCTGGAACACACAAATACACTCAACCTGCTCCTTCATAGCTCTGCATGTCAGTAAATAATGCCACCACCGCTCCATGTACTGAAGCCCCAAATCTAAGATCATCTTTGATCCTTTATTTCTTTTCCTTTAAACCCACAGACTACCATAATCATGTCCTGTTTAGAGCACCTAAACCACATTATGAATGTATCTATTTTGTATTTTTTCTATTACTATGCCTTCTATTCCATGGTGCCATCATCTCTCATATTACTGCTGCACCATGGCTTCCAAACTTCATTTCTTCCCATCCATTTTCCACACACATGTCTAAACCATCTAATGGCTATTCATTATACTTTGATACAAAATTATTTCCCTTGCCTACAAGGTTCTATGAACTGGCTCTGAACTAACTTGCCAAGTTCATCTTACATGATTTCTGCTATGTACTCACTGTACTTCAGCTACATTGATATTTTTGGTTTCTAAATTCTTCAAGCTCTTCCCCACCTGAAAAATAGTTAATTTCCTCTTCCCTTAATTCTCACATCCAAGATCATCTATTTGTACCTTTGTTTAAATATCACCTCTTAATAGAGGCCTTCCCTGACCACTTAATTTAAATTATCACTCTCTCATTACTCTCTATCATGCCATCCCACTTTATTTTCTTCAGAACACACACATTTATAGCTTACTTTTTTAATTTGTTGGTCTTATTTCCACCGTAATATGAGCTCCATGGGCATAGCTGTCTTATCTGTCTGATTCGGC